>NW_020698242.1:11741742-11753002 GCF_002925995.2 Terrapene triunguis
GGGCCCTTCAGTCGCTCCGGGTCTTCGGCGGCACTTAGGTGGCGGGCCCTTCAGTCGCTCCGGGTCTTCGGCGGCACTTTGGTGGTAGGCCCTTCAGTCGCTCCGGGTCTTCGGCAGCACTTCGGTGGCGAGCCCTTCAGTTGCTCCGGGTCTTCGGCAGCAGGTCCTTCAGTGCTGCCGAAGACGCGGAGCGAGTGAAGGACCCACCGCCGCCGCAGACTCGGTGCGCCGCCCGGTGAGTACAAGCACCGCAGCGGGTGGCGCCTTTTTTTATGTCCGCTCCCCCGCTTTGCCCCAGGCCCCCTGAATCCTCTGGGGGGCCCTGTCTTCCCCCTTCACCCCCAGGGCTAGTGCTGTCTCAGCTCCTAGCAATGGGAGCAAGTCAGTGAGGGAATCTGCTGAGGTCAGTTAAAAGCACAAGAGCTGAATGGGGGTGAGAGAGCGGTGCCTGGCTTTCTCCTCTTGGTGATGTGTTTGACTGATTGCAAGAGCTGGGCTGTGTGCTGCTCCGAAGGGAAGGGATTCTGTGCGAGCTGGCATGCTGGTGCCACTGAGACTGTGATCTTGTTTCTTAGTTAATAACTCCCTAGCTGGGCTAGATGGGCCTTCTGGGATGTCTTGTATTGGTGCCAGCACGCTGACCACCTGTTCAAGCCACCTGGGAGCTAACTCCTAGCTCAAAAAGCAAATTTACCATCTCTTTTGTGGCCTGGCCCTTCTTACATTAACCTGCGGCATGGAACTTCGCACATATTCCCCGCTATGTAACCCAACTTTTTGACACCAAAGACGTTTACAGAGAACATTGCAGCCCGCTCTGGGGTGTAGCGTGTCAGTTGTTTAACAGCCCACAGAACCCCTGACTGTCTACATAGGCAGTAAAAAAAAACCTTTGAGCCTAGCAAATGATTGAAGGCTATGGGGGTATTTATTACCCCTCATTTTACAGATGTGCCCTGTGGGTGAGCTAAGGCAAGAGGGCAAATGATCTACTGAAGGCCATGTGAAGAGTCTTCCTGAGAGTGGGATTTGACATCTATAGACCCTGGCTCCCACTCCTATGCTTAGCCCATAACCTTGTCTGATATTTAGCTAACTGGTCTGCAATTTACTGGTGTATGCGTGTGATTTTTGATCTTCTGTTTGTTTAAGGAACGCTATCTTGCTGGACGCTTCCCATGGTATTGCATCCAAATTGAGTAACCTTTAGATTTGCTAAACCTCTCCAATTTCTCCACTAACTATTGTCTGAAAGCACTATTTAATGCTAATCCTTTGGGCCTGGGGCTGTGAAATCTCATCATAGAGCCAACTGTGACCCTATTTCAGAGGAATATTCTCTACTTTATTAGCAAAATAGTGATCATTTTTCCACTCTGTCCCTGCAAGAAACTCTCCCAGTCCTAGTGTTTTGATGTGGTTTAAAGGTGTGTCCGTATTTTTCTCCGCACATGTCTCTCTTTAGCTTTCAAATGTTGGCAGGTGGACTTGGTGAGCCTCTAAGTTTTATCATTGCCAGATGTCGATATTTATCCTCCTTTTGTTTTCCCGATCTTGTGTCCCTGTAAATCTGATTTAGGACAACAGCTTTCTTTATGTAATGTCTCTGCTATGTACCACACTTACCTTCTTCTTCTTCTTCACTGTCGCTCTGGAGAGGGTCCGCTTTCTTTCACTAACAATTGTCCATTTTGTATAGCAATAAAACCAAAACAAAAATACCCCCACACCCACTGTTGCTCCTAGTGAACACAGGTGGATGTTGAACAAAACGCACATGGGTGAAACTTGGTTGACTTGTCCACTCCTGTTTCCCACTCTCTCTCATGGTTGGGCGACAGCGTGATCCACGAGATAAGGCACTGGACTAGGAGCTAGGAAGTCTGAGTTCTCTTCCCAGTTCTGTCGATGAGCTGCTGTGTGACCTTGGACAGGTCACTTCAGCTGTCGGTGCCTCAGTTTCCCCATCTACAAAATGGGACTGAAATGACCTTCTCTCTTTTTGTAAAATCTGTGAGATCTAGGGCTGAAAAGTGCTCTACGGCCCTGATCCAAATCCCATCCAAGTGAATGGAAAGGCTCCCATTATTTTTTAATGGGGTTTGGCGCAGATCCCATAATAGCTAAGTATTTTATTAATATTTTACCTTCATTAGCATGCCCACAGCTTCCACGCCGGTTCTTATAGCTTAGATTCTTCATAGATTCTAGGACTGGAAGGGACCTCGAGAGGTCATCGAGTCCAGTCCCCTGCCCATGGCAGGTCCACTGTCTAGACCATTCCTGATAGACATTTATCTAACCTACTCTTAAATATTTCCAGGGATGGAGATTCCACAACCTCCCTGGGCAATTTATTCCAGTGTTTAACCACCCTGACAGTTAGGAACTTTTTCCTAATGTCCAACCTAAACCTCCGTTGCTGCAGTTTAAGCCCATTGCTTCTTGTTCTATCCTTAGGGGCTAAGCTGCCCTCATTTCTGACTATACTGAAGTGAAAACCCTTGATCAGTTATAAATGAATAGTTTAATGAATTCTTTCAGCCTGTCCATCTCAATGTGGTAAAAGTGCTCTAGGCTGACCTTTTACAGTTGTACATTCTTATAGGGATCCTTAATTTTCAGACAATACAACCACACACCAAAGTGGAAGCCACACACCTAACTGGAATATGGGCTCCCCATGGGAGTTAGGCACTTCTGAATATCCTAACCGGCATCTAGCTGCATCTTTAGGCACCTAAATACCTTTGAAAACCTGCCCCAAAGTTCTTTCTGTTTAAGGTTCCTCTGTTGGCCCTAGGGCATCTTTGCAAACCTTCCTTATGGCTTTCTGGAAAGTAGCTGGTGTCAATTTTAATCCATCAAAATCATGTTTAATTAAAGTCACCTGATGCGGTTATTTCCCATTCCTTCAGTGTTTGCTTTTGAAAGTACAATATGCTAGCACACTTGTATTGTGGAGTCTAGCAGTTGGAGAACACGAAAACAGCTCTAAGACATAAGTGGCAGCAATTGTTTTTTCATAGGAAACCATGGCAAAGCTCTCCCTAGCTACCTCAGACCATGCACACATTCAAGCTGCCTCCGGTATCATGTCCCAAGTTCTCTTTCTCTGAAGTTTGTCTGAGTATAAGAAAGATTGGGCCTTCTTCAATGTGTTATGGTATCCCTAGCAGCAGCTTCTGTAATGGTGTTTGCCTTTGTTTGCCAGAAGCCGGGAATGGGTGACGGGATGGATCACTTGATGACAACCTGTTCTGATCATTCCCTCTGGGGCACCTGGCATTGGCCACAGTTGGAAGACAGGATACTGGGCTAGATGGACCTTTGGTCTGACCCAGTATGGCCATTCTTATATGAATTTTTCACTAAGCCCATACCAATATGATAACTAGAGGGCATGTGCTTCCTTCAGAACAACGTTCACTTCCAGGCTGGCTCTCATTTACTTAGGTCTTGTTTCCATTGTTGGGTTTAGTGTGCGGGCGCTGGGTGCAGGTTGTGACTGGTGATACGCAGGTCAGACTAGGTGATCGGGCCTTAAACTCTCACTCGCTAGAGAAAACAAAATCCCCATCTTTGAGGATGGTGCCCAAGGAGGAAGGATGGTCTCAGAGCTGATGCACAGGGCTGGGTACTCAGAGAGCTCAAGTGAAATTCTGCCTCTGTGGAAATGAACAGCAAAACTCCCACTGGTGTCCGTGGGGCCAGGATCTCACCCCTCAGTCCTGTTCCTCATTCTACCATTGACTGTGAAAGTAAATTGTTTTCCCAGTCTGAGCTTCAGTTTCCCCATCCATAAAATGGACACAATAATATAACTTGAACCCATAATGTACAGGAGAAAATCCAGCCTGGCCCTAAGGGTGAGACTCTGTAGAGCACAGACAGTGGTGAGACTTTACCGCCCAAACATTCTTTTGGTGTAGCAGTGCGAGACTCACTGCGGTGGCGCCTCCTGCTGGCCATTCTGGAATTAGCTCAAGTCCTCCCTCAGGGCACCCTCCTCCAGTGTTGTCTCGCTTGCCGTTACTCCCGCTTTGCTGTCTCCACTGCTCTGGGACCCGCATCACTCCCCGGACCATGGCGTCCTCTTCTGGGCTGTGCCCTGCTCCGCTGTCTCCCTCCCTTTCGGGGGAACCGGTAGTCTATAGTCCAGCCACTCGCCTCGATGGCCTGCTGCAGTCACCAGTCTAGTCCCTTGCTCCAGGGGCAAACTGCAGTCTGTGTTGGCCACTTCCCTCAGGGCAAGTGGAGGCAGCCCTACCGTCTTATTTGCCCTCCCTCCAGGGCCTCAGTCTGGCAGCAGTCAGCCAGAAGCTCCTTCTGCTCTGCTACCCAGCACTGCTCTAGTCATGGTGCTCCTAAGCAGCCAGTCCTTCTCCCTAGCAGGCCAGGGAGAGACTGCCCTCTGCTCTGTTGAGCCGCCCTTTATATATGGCCCCTGCTGGCCCTGATTGGCTGCTGCAATAAGCCATCTCCCAATTGGCTCCCTCTGGCCTGCTTTAACCCTTTCTCTTCCTGGTGTGAGGCAACTGCCCCACTACAGTATACATTGTACAGCTGCAGTATGTCCAGAGTCTAAATGGCTTGCGTTCATTCGGCTGGAGGGAGGCTTGCTTTACATTAGAAAGCATGAAAGAAACGTGCAGACCAAATTTGATAAGATTAAGGTCCAATTGTAACGTATTAGCATCCATTTTCCATATCGACCTAGGAATGCAGTCTCGACGGTGAGATGGAAGTATCAGAATGTCATTTTAATGGACTCTGCAGCTGAGAAGTCACAAAATTATTCTGTTGAAATGGGACTTTAATAGACTTTCTCCCTTTCTCTGATACTCTCCACAAAGGCTTTTCTGCTGCAAAAAGTGCAGGAGTTTGTATGAAGATTGAGCTTTTGTGGGCAACCTAGTTAACATGTAATTATGCTGTTGACTATTCAGTAAAAACCTGGCTCCAAGAAGCGCCCTTTTAGGAAAGGAGTTTTTTCTTAGAGATGAGAATTGAAATGTGGAACATTTGATACTTAAATGTCTCTCTGTTTGCTACTCCTTTACCATGCTAGCAACAACAAAAAAGAAAAGCGGATCATTGTTTTCTGTAAGGCCAGGTCATTCTAAGTTTTACTAGCTTGTTAATTTCAAGTTGTTAATTTTAAGTGATGCACCCTTCACATGCAGTGGTGAAGCCTAGAAACGCTCTTTGTTTGACTTTTGAGATAATTAGCTAATACAGGGAGATTACGATCTCTGGAAAGGATACTGGGCGGGGGAGGTGGGGTGAAATGTACAATAAAAACAAAAATGTGGACATAAAATTGATGCAAATGGGAAAAGTAGAAAAGTCCCTGCAAAACACAGGAAATCAGTTTTAACTGCTTAATTATCTAATTTCAAATAGGCAGAGATCTCTGCTGGGCTGTTGAGTAGTGTTCTCATCTGGAAGTTTTTTGTCCTTCAGATATATTGTAGCAGGTCAGCACTGGTTGCTACCATTGGGTAAATGTTTTCTTTGTCATACTCCGATGCCACAAGAAGCACTAAGGTGAAAACTTTGGAAACAAAGTTGGAGCAGGTGTGTGAAAAAAACAATGTTTTTTTTTGTCAGTTCGGTGCCTACTTTTATACCTTTAGGCATAAAAGAGGGTGTTTGATGGAGCTGGCAGGCATGCGTACAGATAGGTTTATTGCTTTTGTCACTACAGTGCTGCTTTCAGAGGTTCACCTATTGGGGGTGGCAGATGGGGTTCACAATACCAGCCTCTTTGACACTTTTCAGATTTACCTGAGGTGTCTGGGGGGAATTGATCCCACCTCCTTGTAGCCTGAGGGAGTCTAGTCTGTGCCCATCGGAGGAGATTCTTAGAAAGCAACCAGCTGAAGGCAACACCAGCTCTCCACTCCCCGCTCCACATGCTCTGCGCTTTCCCTGTGTAGACCCCATCTCGTTACAGTCGAGTGCCCAGTCCCTTGTCTTCTGGACACCCGTAACATGCACTGAGCGGCGGCCTCTGTGGAAGCAGTGTGTCCAGTTCACTCGCTTCACCTCAGTTCAACACAAGGCACTCAGACAAGCTTATAGGAAAACCAAATGGAAGTTTGTTTAACAAAGCTTGAGAAAAAGATTCAAATAAAAGCCAGTAAAAGGGGTAGGAAATAGAAGGTTACAGGTAAAAGAAAAACATAAAACTCAATCTATAGCCTATACTTATTAACAAGTTACTCTCTCGGCTAATATATTTCTGACCCAGTGGTCAGTCAGGCCATACGGTGCTTGTCCAGTCCAAAACCTGGGATCCACTTTTCATGATACATTGACTAGCAGAGTATCTCGTCCATAATGGATAACATCTTGTGCCCTTTCTTTTTCTCTTATACAGTCCCAGGCTTTTTGGCTGTTTTCATAATCAAAGTGTTTGATTAACTTCAGCTCAACCCTGAGGGTCCCCTATTCAGAATCATTTCTTAGGGGTCTCTTGTCTTTGTAAAAGCTCAGGCCTGCACCTGGGCCAGACTGTAAACCCAGGGCTGGGCTGGGTTGAAAGATTTGGATAGGTCTCACTCTTGAGTAAGTTAGCAGAGAGCCCCCCTGTTTCCGGCGACTTCATCTCCAACAGGTTGCTTCATCTCCAACAGTTTTGGAACATAGAATATTCTGTTTTACATATCTATTAAAATATTCCCCATACAAACATCACACAATAACCATGCCAATCAGCTAGTTTTTAGCTTTCGGCAGAGACCATACTCTTGGCAATGTCATTTTTGTCATATATTCCCGGATTAAACATGCCAAACTTACTTTAGAGAAAGGGGTGATGTTGATTCTTGGATTCCCATTGCTAGAAATACGACTATCAAGGGCTTCCTGGAATATCGGGAGGATGATCAGACACAGGTGTAATGTACCGCTACCTTGGCATGTCTGTGGGTTTTGATGGGAGAGAGCAGCTTTAATTTCCTCCGGGGGAGAGTCACTGGCAGAGGCTGCAGCTGGGATGTGTTTAATTGGCTCAAACCGTAGCTGGCCACATCACCTTCCCAGTTGCCTGGCCTGCTGAGATAATTTCAAAATGCTTTGTTTTGAATTTTGACCTTTTAAAAACCTTTGTTGCAGTCTAACTGGGTTAAATTTTGAAGCAGTCATTTTGAACTGGAAAATAGGAATTTTTCATTTCAAACATGTTTCATTTTGACAATTTCAAAACTTTTTCCTCAACTCTTTTTCGAGTTGGGAAATAGATTGAGACTGACACTGTTTCGCAGACAGTTTTGGTTTGGATGCATCAACGTTTGATGAAAAACGATTAGTCAAATAATTCCAAACCAACTCTCCTTTTGTGTCTACTGCTAGTGTGGTGGGATCTCCTTCTTAAGTAAACCTAGCCTTGATTTCCCTACCTAACCTGGACTTTCCATTGGCACAAAAGTTTTATGGGGATCTGGTTACATGAAAACAAATCCCTGCCCAAAATTGGAACAAAACATGATTATTTATTTATTTAAAAATATATATAACTGCAGGTTTGGCCCTTGGAAACCAGTGGCAGGCAGGAATGATGCAGTAGCATTGATGCTTCATTGTTAACAATTCTGGAATGCCAAGAGCGGCAGGCACAGTCTCATGTAATCCAGTGTTTCTCAACCTTGTCGCAAGTGCAGGGCCAGTGTTAGGGGGTGGCAAACAGGCCAATTGCATGGGACCCCCCACAGCTTAACTACATGCTTCAGCCCTGGGTGGCGGGGCTCGGGCTTGGGCGTGAGTCCCGGGCGGCGGGGCTGAAGCCCCAGCTTAAGGAAGGAGGTTGCAATTTTTTTCGTGAGTCCAAAGCGGGTCACCAGCACACAGAGGTTAAGAAACTGATGTAACCATTTCATTGGATGGTCTCACTCTGCCCAGGCATCAAAGGAACGGTGAGTTTGGACTGCCTTGTAAACTCCCCCGCAGTGAGCATTTCAGAGAGGAACAATGCAGCTGAATCAGAACTAAACCAAGGCCGTAGCGAAGTGCTATGGGACACCGTGCTGTTAGGAGGTACCACCGCTCAGGCTGCAGTCGAGAACAGTGGGGAAATGGTGGGTGCTGAGCAATACTCAAAACTGGCTGGAGAGATGTTACATCAAAGAACCGGACTGAGCCCAGGTGTAAATGGCTGCAATTCTGGAGAACATAGGATTTGAGCCTGCTTAGGCCAGGACTCAACTTGCTCCCAGAGGTTTGAAATGGAGCAGAATCAACTGGAGATGAAATCAAACCAAACCCAGTTTTGATCACCCCTGGATCTTGCAGAACTTCTGGTATCACCTAAATGAAGAGTCGACCCATGTCACCAATTGTAATGAAATTCCCAAGCACAGTCTTCTCCCCCTCCCTCCCTTAGTATCTCCCCGCTCCCCCTGCAGTTCTGACATTTCCCTTGTACAAGTAAATGCACTTTAGTATTCTCTGGACAGTCCTCATTGCAGAGGTACCTGATGGGTGGAGCTGGGCTCTGGGCTGTGCATGCGTTCCCTGCATGAACACATCTCTGCTAAATGCGTGAAGCAAAGCTGGCTGCTGCTCTCGCACATCTGTTCGAATACCCCCTTTACAATGACAAGTGCCTTTCCCTTGTCTTCTTCCACAGAATACAGCATTGTCCTTGGTATTTGTAGCTTATTGTGTAATTAGACAAGATAGAAGATGAAAGAAAAGTACTCATAGTATCCCCATTTTTTACAGGTGGGGAAACTGAGGCACAGAGCGATGAAGTGACTTGCCCAGGGGAACACAGGGAGACTGTGTCAGATCTGGGAACTGAACCCATTTCTCTTGAGTCCCAGACCACTGACTTAACCAGAAGACTATTTTTCCTCCCCTCAATGGCTGGCTTTCTTAGACGTCTCTGGAAAGTAAATCTTTCCGGCATTGGCTTAAGTGTGAGGGGCCATCAAAAACATTAGCACAGCATAAAACATCTTGGGTTCTTACCAGATGCCTGGTAGAAGATGCTGATGTAGCCTGCACTTGCCTTTTCCCCCCACTAGCCCTAGCACATAACACTTGCAAAATACTTGAGCTCCTTGACTTGAGGACCAGGAGAAAGGTGTGTGTGTGTGTATGTGTGGGGAGTGGGGTGTCGCCCTATTGCAGGATGTGGAGTTGACTCCTGGTACACTAGACTTGCTCAGCAGCACTTTTGGCTCCTTTGTCTTCAACGTGCCAGCGTTTCAGCAGGATGCATTGATACCACACTCAAAGCTAGAGTTGGCTGGAGGACAAGAAGTAAATTTTACAGCAGCTTTCGAGGTTTTGAAATTTGTTTTTGTTCCGCATTGGAACAAACTCGAAACCTTTCGATTGTCTTCATGGAACTAAATTGTGTTGAAATAGCCAGTTTTGGCTCAAAAAGGTCAGGGTTTCGATTCGGGTGGGTTTCTCTCTGGAAGTGACTGGAGAGCCCACCTTGGAATACAGATACCTTCCCACCGAAAACATTGTCAGAACCAATAGGTCTCCAAAACTCGGCGGCTTCGACAAAACTGCATTTTTCCACCCCCCCCAAAAAATCTTGTCAAAAAAGTTGCGACTCTAGTCACAACAAAAAATTCAGCTAGGTTCCCATGTCCTGGAACCAAGCCTCAGAGAACTGGGAAGAGAAGCCAGCCTCCCATCCTACAAAGGACGTCCCATTTAAATGTGGGACCACAGGAATGTACCTGTGCTGACCTCCATTATAAAAATAAAATAAAATAGTATTCTACTGTAACTCTCTGGCTCACTCCAGTTTAGGGAGTGACTGAAGAAGCAGTGTGGCTCAGTGGTTAGAGCATGGTTCTGGGATTACAAAAATTTGGGTGCTGTTTTTGGCTCTGTCACTGACCTGATTTGTAACCTTAGGCCAGTCACATTACTTTTCTCTGCCTCAGTTTTCCCCATACATAAAAGGGCAATGATGCTGCGTACCTCCTTTTAAAATGCTTTAACACATATTACATATTGCAACATTTCTTTTTTATAAGGGTAAAGCCAGCCTTGTTTTTCCACATACTTTTAAAGACCTTTTGGAGCGTGAATTTTTTTGTCTCTTTGACCTTCAAAGAAGTATTGGGTTGCGAAAGGCGGCAGTTGCCAGTTTCTGTATAAAACACCCCATTAGTCAAAACCCCCTTTGGAAGTGCCACTGAATAATATATCCATTCCTGTGAGCGGCCGCTGACCGAAATCTTGCTTTAGTTGCTTGGGTGGAGGTTTGACTCTAGTGAGGTTCTATATGTTAGCAAAATGGAGTTTGAAGATGTGCAGTCTGTCAAGGTCCCGCCCACAGCCCAAAAAGCCATTTGTGTTCAAATTTGCCACCAGGCGGTTTGTATCCTACTAGCTGATCATTTCAGGAGGTTAGGCGGTCGGCAGGGAAGAGCTTATGGACCATTTTAAGAATGGATGGGCTGTCTGTTCATGTACCCATGATCGAGGGTATCAGTTTGTCAGACGGTTCTAAAAGACGCTGCCCATGGGGTGCTGTGTGTCACAATAAGACAAGTGTTTTCTTGGGATGAGCAGATTTTCTGTTTTAGTCTTTTTGAAGTGCAGGTGTTTTAGAATAAGATCGTAAGAGTCATAGGCAGCCGCTTCCTATCTGTTTTATTTGTACTAGGGGAGTGTAATTTAATCCAAAGGACATTTATATTGAATATCTGGAATATCTTTTACTGGGTGGGACACTCATGGTGTCTAGGGAAGAGTCCTGGCCCTGGAATCTACCGGAACAACTGTCTGGAAATTGGACTTGATGCTGTTTTGCACTTACAGCATCTTCCATCTGCAAATCTCGAAGTGCTTTTATTGGAACATTAAGGAATTAAGCTTCCCAGTGCTTCTAGCCTCTCCGTCCTTGAGTTTGATACTGTATTTGTCATTGCCAGCTGTTGGACTGGTTCAAGAGAAGCAAAACACAGGCAATCGGGAGGGAGGTTCCTGAGACAAGAAGTAACGGAATTTCCCCAGCCCAGTGTCCTAAGGCCTTTGTCTCTCCTCCACATCTGTGTCTTAAGCAGTTAACAAATATTCCTTCCCTTGGGCACCTGGGAAAGGGGAAACTGAGCTAAAGTTAACCCTTTGTTCACTGGGGTTAACCTGAGCCCAGGTGCCATCTGCTCATGTATACTGTTAACAAGAATGCACCCTATTGTATCAGAGGGGTAGCCGTGTTAGTCTGAATCTGTAAAACCAGCAACCACGCACCGCACCATAACAACTCTAACTCAGGAACCAA
>NW_020698242.1:11753012-11760610 GCF_002925995.2 Terrapene triunguis
GCTCCCAATACTTCTGTTAGTCTCAAAGGTGCCACAGGACCCTCTGTCACCCTATTGTAGTACATGTGGTGCTGTTAGGACTGGAAAAAGAGACTGAAATAGTCAACACGATTTTGTTAGCGTTTTTCCGCACAGCAGAGCAAAGGGTTACTCAAAGCTCCACGGATCTGTATGCAATTTACCACCATGCGCAATCTCGCTGCCATCAGAACATTATATAAATTGCCTCTTTGAATAGTAAGATTTTCATTAAAGTCTCATTCAGCTTGGATAAAGGACAGTTCAAGCACATTTCTTAAGTCTTGATTTCGTTAGCACAGTACTGCAGTTCATCAAAACTCATAAATATTTATCTTTAAACATTCTTTGCACAATTTCAAAAACATTTGCCATATTTTAACAGGAGGTTTCATGTTGTTTATTGTGCAATAACCTTTTCTTTCCATAGATGCACTGACAAATCTCTCTGATGGCCGTAATGAATGGGAAGACATGTTCTCTTCCAGACATTTCATAAAACCTGGCATCTCATTTTTGCAGAAGCACTCCCAGAGGGGGAGTGACACACAGGGATTCCCCTGGCGCATGTCATGAGTCAAAAGGGTTTGCAGTATTGCCAACCACAGCCACATAAAAATCATGAATCAGGAGCTAAAAATCATGAGATTTTTTTTTAATAAATAAATTTTTGTGGGTTTTTTTGGGGGGGTTATTTTATTTGCCTTCTGGCTTCTGAGCCTTTAGAGGTGCCCTTGGTTCATGTTTGCAGGCTTTTCTCCGCAGCCACGAGGCTTGGAAACTTACTTTTTTATTTTCATGAAGCTGAGATTTCCACCTAATCACATGCCTCCGGACACTGAGGATTTATGAAACACGTTGAATATTGTGAGATTCGTGATAAAATCATGAGTTGGCCACACTGGGCTTGCTAACCATTGATAAATTAGGGAAGCCCCCAGGATGGATGCAGGACCTTTCCTTGGGCATTAGGGACCAGCAGGGAGAAACTGGTGGCCTGAAGAACTATTTACAGAGACATGAAAATAGCAATGGGAGAATATACAAAATGTGAGACGTTAATTTGGGTTAAGAATCCAGACCTTCCTTCTCGGGTACACTACAGCTCCTTTGTACTGCAGTGGCTATTCTGGAAAAACGGGAGTAAATTCCTTACTGTAAATGAAACTCAAGCCCCTGACATTCGGGATGTTTATTTCAACTTCTCTTGCAATATTCCTGATATTTTCTGGTGTTGACCAGGTTAAAAATAAAATGGAAACAGCCTTTCTCCTTCACTTCTACTCTCAGCAGACTCAGAAGGAGCAGAGGCACCGGAAAAGTGGGGTAAAGGTGCTTGAAAAGAGATCCATCTATTATATCGATAGCTATAACTTGATATGTAAATACATTTATACGTTAACCAGACTTTTATTAATATCAAATGTTTGATAGTTAAGCAAAGTTTTTAGAAAGCTTTGGATTTCACTCCAGATAGGCTGCTCACTTTAATAGATAGATACTTTTGTTTTAAAACATAGATTTTTGGGGGGCCACTGAGTATTTCACATTGTTATAAAAAACGTTTTTGGGGTTTTTTTGTTTTTCACATTATGAAACAGATTCCCTGATTTAAAAAAAAACTCAACATGTTATTGAAAAGTGGGGAAGACTGATCACAAATCGTTCGATGGAAAGTTGTTTGACGAAGGGGGGCTGGTCAACTTTTTATTTTAAATTATTTGCCCCTCTCTCTTCTTTGTTTTCCTGTCTTAGGTGGCCTATTGATTCCAAGCACCGAGTCCATCCTGAATGAAGTCCTCTCCAGAAGTCCTGAACCGGGTATTTATTTCTTTCATTTTATTTACATTAAAATGCCAGGCCTGATTCTGCTTTCACTTACCCCAGTGTATCTGCATCAAATTCAGCGGCGTTACTCGTGGCCTAGAACCCATCCAATCATTGGAAGGATTCCTGTTGCCTTCAATGGACATTGTGTTTCTGGTGTATGTGAGGTGCATGGAGCCCATTGGTTTTATCCCAATTCTTTATCTGCAATAAAGTGGCCAGTGTATCTGTCTTCCTAGCTGACAATTACAGGTGTTCAATTGTTCTATAAACTGTATTGGTATACTAAAGAGCAGGGGCGGCTCTGTGTATTTTGCTGCCCCAAGCATGGCAGTCAGGCGGCTTTTGGCGGCGTGCCTGCGGGAGGTCCGCCGGACCTGTGCCTTTGGCTTACCTGCCGCCGAAGCTGCGGGACCGGCGGACCGCCGCCGAAGGCAGCCTGACTGCTGCCCTCCCGGCGACTGGCACGGTGCCCCCTGCGGCTTGCCGCCCCAGGCACGCGCTTGGTGCGCTGGTGCCTGGAGCCGCCCCTGCTAAAGAGACACATCACCCAAACCTATTTGTATTATATTTTGCTTTTTATTGTGTTAATTAAGCAGGAACCCTTTTATTATTAAACAGTTTGTTTCAATTTGTCATTGTGGCAGTTGGGGCTGCTCTGTAATGCCCACCCTATGGGACCAAGTGTGGTACTGCAGGCATCCCCACCTTACTCTGTAAGTTTTGGCCACCTGCTTGGAGCAGGGTGGCCTATGCCATCAGCTCGGCGTCATTTTGTTATTCAGTTGTTGAGAGACTAGCAACTCATGATGTGGCTGTCTGAGCCTTTGCATAAAGAAACAAAATCTCAAATGCAAACACTTCCTTGTAGTGCTTGGAGGCAAGGCTCTGACCTACCCTTGGGGTTCTGTGCTAGCACTGACAAACTTCTCTGCTCCAGTCTTCCCCGGCTCTGCCCCTGGGGAGATGCAAGTGAGCCTTCTTAACTGGCCTGCTGGCTCTTGATTGGTCAGTGTTTCCTTCAGGCCCTTCTATGCCCCTGGAGGACTGTCTTGTTGGCAATCTGGTCTGAGCAGGTTTTCTTTGAGCATAAGGTGTCGGGGCACCAGGGTCTCCAGCAGGGGGCAGGAAGGCCTGGTAGACCCTCTCATGGTCACGATTCAAAGTAAAATTACCATGGAGTTGCTTTTTAATTGGTGCAGTAGAAATTGCTCGTTTTATTTTCCTTTGTGATATTAATTGATAAATGCTAGTTTTAAAATAATTTTAGTGAGTGATACAATGTTTCATTCTTCAGCTCTCATATAGTATTTCATCTATAGGCCTCAAAGCAATTTACAAAAGAAGGTGAGTATAATTAACCCTCTTTTCAGATAGGGAAATTGAGGCACAGAGGTGAAGTGAGTTACAGGAGATCGCACGGCAGGTCAGTGTCTGAACCAGACCCTCCTGTTCCCTGTTCAGTGCTCTTCCCCCTGTACCACAGGCTAATAATTGACTGCCCTTGAATGGTGCTGACTATACCAGAAATAATCAAGTAGAATACACCTGCAGTGTTGCTGAATGGACCAGGGATAAACTAACTTTCACTGCAATGGAAAGTAGCAGCAGGGTGTGTGCAGTTGAGAGCTAGATCGTCGTCATGGAAAATGCCAAAGGGATGTGGCCTCTGAGCAAATCAAGTGCCCCTTCCATCCATCCAGGAGACAAGAACAACAGTGTTAATTAATTTATTCAGTGTCAGTGAGACGCGATGAATGTGGGACAGGCCTCGGTGTGTCTCCGGAAAGGAATCCTTATTTCCTTATTAACAAGGGTGTCCTTAGAATCTTCTTGTTAGCTTCCAGCACCGTCATATGCCCTAACAGGGGAGCCAGCTCTCTGGTCAGCAAGGCACCAATTGGTTCTCCTGGAGCAGGCTGATTGGGGATAGGCAGCTAATTAGCCAATCAGGCTGGGGGGCTGATGAACCAATTAGCATCAGCTAAGGGGTATAAAAGAAGAAACAGGACGGCAAGGGGGGAGAGTGGACCTGGGCTAGCTGAGCTTAGTGTGCGCCGCGATCTCAAGGAAGGGAGACCTCTGTTTCTCTCTGGCCCTGTGGGAAAGGGCTAAAGCAGTGTTTCTCAAACTATTGTACTGGTGACCCCGTTCACATAGCAAGCCACTGAGTGCGACCCCTCTCATATAAATTAAAAACACTTGTTTATATATTTACCACCATTATAAATGCTGGAGGCAAGAGGGGTTTGGGGTGGAGGCCGACAGCTCGCGACCCCCCATGTAATAACCTCGCAACCCCCTGAAGGGTCCCGACCCCCAGTTTGAGAACCCCTGGGCTAAAGGGCAAGAACACTGTAAATACCTTTGCTACACAAGCCTGTATTGGTGCGGGCGATGGCAATTTCATGTCAGGGGCGCTGGAGCAATGTGTAGAGTGCGGGGGCTGAGAGTCATTGAACCAAACTGTAAACCCTGTTTATGATGGAAACCACTTCAAGCCGGGGGGTGCTGCAGCCCCCCTAGTTCCAACACCTATGTTTCATGGGAGTGTATTTATATTCCCACTTGCTGGAGAGTCTGAGAGGTGTCTGGGGCATCAGGGGGTGGCGATGGAGGTGCCCTGTTACAGGGCCATATAACCCCCTCAGTCCCTGTCTGCTAATTTTGGTCCACTTCTTGCAAGCTGCTGTGCAGGGATGGCGTCTTGTGCCTGTGCAGAGCCCCATAGACTTCCCAGATGCTTCTTATCATAAATCTAATGTGTGGAAGAGGAAAAGCCCTGCACGTGTCTCGAGAAATCCTACATTTCTAAAGTACTTGAAATCTTGTCAATTCTTGTCATCCCAATCCTCAGTCTCCTTTCATCATGTTAAAGTGAGGGCTGTATCACGTTCTCAAGTGACCGCAGAGACCCTGGGAGGTGTGTGAAGTTCTGGTTGTGCAGTTAAGCCATACTGAAGTACTTCACCTATGCATGTGATAGTTTTCATGTGTCCCTTCCTGGTGTTATTTATTACTGTACATTATTTATAACCCCGTTAACATAGAAATAAGTAGAGCTGCAAGAATAAAGCAACAAGAAAAAATCATCTGGGTAAAATTCGCCCCTTTGCAGAGGGCCAGCATAAGAGCTATGCGTCTCTTTAATGTGGGACATATGTGGTGCACAAGCACTGAGCCATCCATTTGCATAAGAGTCAATGTCACGCTTAGTGAATATTCTTCCACATAGAAACCGCTGATCTGCTTTCCTGGTATTTGTGACTCCCTTTTCTGTGCTTATTCCCCAATCGATTCAGATGAACAAGATTGCATTGGCAGGAACATTTATGGGAAAGCAAAAGTACAGCGTGTACTTGTGCGAATAAATATTCACAAGAGGATTTACATCGAAAGTGCTCGCACGGCCATTTTGGAACGCTCTTCTTATAACTCACCAGATAGATGTGTTGAATGTTTACAAATGTTTGTGGGCAACTAGCAAACAGAAAAAGTTGGGGAGACTCCTAGCTGAGCAAGCTTTGATCACCACGGCTGCGACAGAAAGGAAAGTATGTGGCTCGGGTGAGTAACTGGCTGCCATGAATAACAGAGACTTGTAGCAACTAGTTTGTGTTTGTAACAACCACAATAGCGTTACATTTTTGTATGTAAACTTCTGTTAAAGCAAATGAGTGGGGAATCATATCCTCTTTTACTTACATTTCCTGGCTCTGGTCTATGGCTCGGCTTCCCCATCACAAAAATCTAGGGCAGGGTAAGGAGGGCAGCTGCTGTCAACAGTTGTTGCTAGAGAAACACAGGAGCCTCAAATTGGGACTTGACAGGTTTAAAAACGAGTTTTCCAATTCACGATGATTGGGTGAGCTGAAGTGGGGGTGCAAAACATGTGCACTTTACATGCTGTGGCAGACGGAGTGTGTCACAGGTAAAGCAGCCAACCGGAGGATGTACCTTTTGGGAGCCAAGTCTGGTTAGATTTTTCCTGGCAAAACTAACAAGTTGCTACTCAGCTCAGTGAAGTTAGGTGGATTGTTGCAACTCAGATCATAATCTGGCCCTATATTTATTTTCTCTCTGTGTGTCCCTGCTTTGCATTACACCTTCCCGTTAGATGTTTTTCTTGCTACATCCCTCCTTCCACCCCTGCTGCACTAATTTTTCACACCCACTGGATGTTAAATCAGGACAAAGTATGCTACTTACTACTGATACCTTTTTTCTCACCAGTTTACAAATTCATCCCTGGTATCATTCCAAGGCCCCCGATTTGTAACATTTATATCCGTGTTGAATTTGACCAGAGAGGCTTAGATCAGTTTGGTTCAGAGTCAAATAAGTATTCAAACATTAGGTTTCTTATCCAGACAGAATCAAATCTTTGAACCTTTTGAAATTCTCAGCACCACATGTATAACCATTGGTTTCTGCACGGCTGATTCCTGTAGCAAAATATGGGTTGTAATGCAGAGTTCATTTTCTGTCTAAATGCAAGTCAGCTGCAATGCGGTAATCTTGAAAATGATACTATTGATAATTGTGGTGAAATAAATGGCCTGACTGCAAATGGAAATCAGACTGGGAATTGTGATCACTGGAGTGGAGAATAGTTTAAGATATGAAAATGCTGAATTAATTGGCAGCTCTGATTCTAGCAACACAATTAGTTTACCCAGAGAAGGTCTAATGATTTGGGGCTAGCACAAGTATTTTCCCTTGTAGTGCATGATTAATTGGTGTGTGTTATCCCCTCTGCTGCAGCACACTGCCCTCTGGTGTCCAGACAAGAGATGATAATGAGAGATAATAGAATCCTTTTATGTGGTAGAAGCAGTTTTGGAAAGTCAGCAACTGTTTTTGTAAACAAGACGGACCTGTTACTATGAACCACATGCTGCTTTAAGCTTTTTTTCCAGTCTTTAATAAAGTGTAATCGCTCTATTTAGTATGTGAAAGTATCTACATTTGTGGCCCGATGTTGAAATACAAACAGATTCTGTCAAAGCAACAGCAGCTGTACTGCATGGCTCAGGATAGATGCCTTGTTTGGGGATAGCAACTGGGTATGTTATAGAGGGGTTGCATGTCATTTGTAGAGGCGTGGAATAGAGGAACAGTTAGTTTGATAAAGAGAGTCACCATTTGCCTACCTCTAGTTATATTAACCCTTTGGAGTTTCGTCTATCCATATGTAAGTCTTTGGAGAGTCTCTCATATGAAATCTCAATTATTTCCAGATCTACAGATATAATGCTGCTCTTCCTCATAAGCATCAGTTTTGCTGACAGTGTCTGGAAATTGCCTCTGTCATCAAAGTTTTCACAGTGCAAATGGAAAGAAGCCAAATACTTCAGTAGAATGAACTAGGGGAAAAACACTGATTTTTTTAAAATTTCCTTTCTTTTTCATGGTTGTTCGTTGAATATATTTAATGCATTATCTGTAGTCCATCAAAGTACATGTTTAATAAAAGCTTTACATTTCTTCCTGTATCTGACCATCTAATGATGGTTCAGGATGGCGTATCCTAATTTCCTAACAGGCAACAAGCTGTGGTGAAGGTGCAACCCGTGGTGTTTACAGTGAAAGGAAAGGTTAAGAAGGAGAAGGCAGTTTGAGAATAGTGCCAGCTATTTGATCCACAATGGAAAAAATATTTAAGAAATAAACGAGTATATTTTATATTGCTGACTTCTTCTTATAAATATGTGTTGCATTGCAGTAATCAGGGCCGGCTCTAACTTTTTTGC
>NW_020698242.1:11765610-11837323 GCF_002925995.2 Terrapene triunguis
CTATCACAGGCTCCCTGCGTGACCCTGGGCAAATCACTGAATCTGTTTGTGCCCAGTTCCCCATCCGTAAAATGGGGATAACACTTCTCACCTTGCAAGGGAATTTAAAGATAAATGCATTAATGTGCAAAATGCTCACATACTGCAGCAATGGGGTCTGCAACTAAGGGTCTGTCTCCACTGCCGTTAAAAACCCATGGCTGGCCCAAGTCGGCTGACTCGGGCTAAGGTTGCAGTGTAGATGTTTGGGCTCAGGCTGGAGCCTGGACTCTGGGACCCCACAAGCGGGGGAGGGGTCCTAGAGCTTGGGCTCCAGCTCGAATGTCTACATCACAATTAAACAGCCCTTTCAGCCCAAGCCCCGTGAGCCCAAGTCAGTTGACTCAGGCCAGCCGCGGGTGTTTAATTGGAGTGTAGACATACCCTAAACAGACAAATATTTTGTAAGCTTTCCCTGGCACTGAAATTGCTGTTGATCCATTATTTCATATTTGCGTAACAAAGACTCTTAGCCGCTATTCTTAAAAAAACAAAACAACCCAAGCAAATAACCTATGTACATGTGTCTGTCATGTCCTCTTTATATCTTCTGCTAAGTAAAATGGATGATCTTCCCAGTCAGTATGAAACATCCGAAATATTCCATTGTGTGCTGGTTGGAAGAAATATAGTTGGGAAAAGCTTTGGAAAAGTAACCAACCAGCCTCTAATCTGTGACATGTTCAGCACTCAATTGTAAAGATGTACAGTACGGTAATTTATTCCAGGAGCCCAGTGAAGATCAGCTATCTTATGAGTTTGCTGATTTTATAACTAACAAAGAGCAAATTTCTGGATGCTTGTCTGACTCAAACTTGGCTTTGGTATCTCCATCACTGGCTATAAATTAACAGATAGATTGGAAGGATAGTTGAGTTTTGTAGCACTATTTGGAATAAAATGCTACCTATCTTTATTTTTAAAAAATGCCAACACACATGGATTAGAAATATCATAGTGGACTTTGGCTCGTCAGATTATGAAAGTTCCTATACATCAATTCATTTTGGGCAAATTGTGTCAGAGTTGGGTGTGCTTTGGTTATGCCTCAGTGCAATGTACATACATCAGTGTTAGATTGTTGTGTAATGCCATGAAGGTATAGTCTACTGGGTGGGCTTTCCTTTGTGAACATTGTTGGAAAATAATTACTCAAGGAGTAGGACTCAGATACCTTCCATGAGAATAATCTTGTTTTGCTGACCCCATCCAAGATCGGCTGCTATGAAAGGAGGAGAGAGGATTCCTGTGTTTTTGGAATGAATTAAGGCCATGTATATCTGGCTGGATTTATTTAAGCTTCTATGTGTTGGAAGAATGTATGTAAAGTAAAATAAACATTGACTTGGGCATTTTGCAGAGCTTGGTGCAGTTTGCCTGATTTTTTGGGAAGGGTGATGCCTTTGGACGGGGGATTATAATAAGCGGTCTGGTTCCCTTTGAGTTTACTCCAGTTGCTGAGATTGATGTCCAGAGAGAATGTGGTGAGTTCAACCCAAGAAAAGTGTAAATTAACTGGAATTGTACCTAGCTTCAGGCCTAGTTCACATGGGTGAACCTCTGTACCCAGTCTGAGTCCCAATGGAGCTCTGCGGGAGCGAGGGTCTGCCTATAGTGATCTCATTGCAGGACTGGGGCCATCAACTGCATCAACTTTGTTCACTCCCATTTTACCTATAATAGACCTGTTGGCACAAACCAGGGCTCCTGATCTAGCTTGTTATGTTGGAGGGTGTTGGCAGCTGTGATTAAGTGTGTCTTTGATTTATGCACAATCACAGACCTCTCTGAAGCTGGTGGGAATGCTGGCTACCCTTGATTCTGGCTAAGTAGAAGAAGCAATTAAGCTCCTTTTATGGAATAAGATAGCAGAAACAATGGAAGCCACCACCCATGGCACTGGCCACATGAAAGGCCTGAGGAAGAACTAACTCAAGGAGAACAAGAAGGGTTTTTCTGGGAATTGTTTACAAATACAGGGACTGGGGCATTGATAGGATTGCAGCTGTGTGTCAGAAGCAGAAAATGGCCAGAAAAGTGAGGAGAAAGCCATAGAAGCACTGGTAGCATGGCCCTGAGAGAAAGCCAAGCGAGAGAAATTCTTTTGGGCAGAGTGCTGGCTGGAAAGGCTGGCTTGGAATTGTGAGCAATGAAACTGCCTGCTGCTGTTTGTCCCTGCTGTGCTCAGGGAAACAGGAGGTTGTGTTCATTCTTTGTAAATAAACAGGATTGCACCAAGCAAATATCAGACTCATGTGAAAAGGCTTTGAATATAGCCTAACTGCTGGGGCTAACAAGGGCAAGAGTTTATCTCTGGTACTGATTCCTATAATGTGTCTGAGTGCCTCAAACACCCCTGCAGTCTCATTTTCCCTTCCCTACAGAGGGGAGCTGAGAAACAAAGAGACTAAGTAACTTGCCCAAGGTCAGACAGGAAATCTGTTGCAGAGCAGGGAACTGAACCTGGCTCTCCTGAGTTCCAGGCTAGCATCCTAACCATGGAGCTGTCCTTCCTCTTTGTCACAACAAACTAGTGTGCAAAACCTAGCCCTTGTGATCAGTTATGAGTATCCAGTGTGGCAGCATGTACAGGAGGAAAGACGCATTGACTAAATGGGCATAGGCACCGACTTCTACTGGCACCGGTGGGTGCTCCATCCCCCCTGTCCCCGTTCCGACTCCATCCCTGCCCCACCCCCTCCCGCCCCCATTCCAACCCCTTCCCCAAAATCCCCGCCCCCAACTCTACCCCCTCCCTGCCCCTTTTTGACTC
Organism: Terrapene triunguis; assembly: GCF_002925995.2. Taxonomy (NCBI): domain Eukaryota; kingdom Metazoa; phylum Chordata; order Testudines; family Emydidae; genus Terrapene; species Terrapene triunguis. Next base: position 11,768,423 of record NW_020698242.1, read on the forward strand.
CTTCCCCAAATCCGTGCCCTGGCCCTGCCTCTTCCCTTGAGCACACCACGTTCCCGCTCCTCCCGCTCCCTCCCAGAGCTTGCTACAGCTGTTTGGCGGTGGCAAGCGCTGGGAAGTAGGCGGAGGAGTGGGGACGCAGCACGCTCAGGGGAGGAGGCGGAGGAGGAGGTGAGGCGGGGGTGCTGGGAGCTTGGCTACCGGGGGGTGCAGAGCACCCACTAATTTTTCCTTGTGGGTGCTCCAGCCCTGGAGCACCCATGGAGTCAGTGCCTATGTAAAGGGGCTTGAAAAGGGGTGGTTATAATAAACCATGAGTTTAAAGTGACGGAAAAATATTTTGGGCCTGTCCTTTTTAATGTTGATTTTGCTGGTATGTGGCAGTGGCTGCTGGATGGATGCTCATTTCTCTGGGTTTCCTGTCTCTTGTGGATTAAATGAAGAAATGTTATGTCCCATAGGACATAGTTTTTGTGTTTAAATGCAGTAAAGGCAATGCCATATTAACATAATCAGATTTTAACAAATGAGCGCACATGCAGCATAAAGACGCTTCACTGCAATATCGTTTTAATTATTTCAAAAAAAATTACATTTTACAAATTATGATAAATTGAATTTTATTGCAGTTCATGTGAGGACTTATTTAATCGTAAATTACATTAGACACTAACAAAATCCTTTCCCCCTCTAAGGTTTATTTGAAGCTTGTTGAACTTTAACTGGAAAAATGAGCTGTGAATTGACTCTGAGGCTCGCAGAGGCAGTCCAAATGGTGGTTTGTCTGTACGGTTTAGATTAGCCCAGTTTAATTCCAGATTGCAGGCATACATTTCTAACATCTGTGAAATCAAAACCAGACACTTCTGCTTTATTAAAATAGAGCTTCTCATGTGCCCTCTCCCCCCTAGTTAATTTGTATTTAAATACTGAGTTGTGCCTCTTTTGTTTTGGAGCAAATGTCTCTTTCTTTCCCCCCCCTTTATCGGTTCATTCTAGTTGATAATCTCTGGGCTCTGACAACTCAGACCTACCCCCTGAGCCGCCTATCAAGTCCTACAGTGGAGTGGGTGGCGTTTGTGATAAGGCTGCTGTGTGTCAGCCAAGAACTAGAATGAAACCACGTGGAGGCATTACACATCACCCTCGTGCGAGTTGACTCACTACTAGTGTGCAGCACATTCCAGCTGGCCAGCAGTGACTTTCCTCGTTCTCTCTCCTGCATCTCCCCATTCCCCTTCCCCTGAGCTAGCCATTTGTCCCCAAAATCTGTCTTTTTTTTTTTTTAATTTCTCGTTCCTCCTCTTTTTTTTTTTTATCATGGCTGTTCAATTTCATTTGTGACTGGCATTGACCTTTGATTTGTCTGGGGGAGGGGGAACCCCACCTGCATTTAATAAAGAGGCGAAACCTGTCTTGGTCCGGTCTGACAGGACCACGTTATCAATTGCTTCAAGGAGGTGGCGTTTGAAAAAAGAGGGCACTGAGACTTGGGGGTTTGGTGGGGTAGATACTTTGTGGTGATATCTCAAGGCAGTGGGATGCCTAATCCAGTGCAATATATAGTACAGTGATCCATAATCCTTAATAATAACCAGATAGCCTCGTTACTTAGGTTTGGGGCGGATGTAATTCTCTATAATGCCTCCCAGGGGAGCAAGGTTGTGAAACTGATCTGTGCCATCTTGGGTTCTTCATTAACTCATTTTAAAGAGCTGTGCCTGTTCTCTGTGATTTACATCACACCATTCCCGAGGGCCCTGATTCAGCAAATCCCTTCGTATGTGCATCAAACTGGGGCCTAGGACGCTGATTTTCACTGAAGAAATACTGAGGATTTGCTTTAACAGACCAGGCCGGCAAGACACAGGAAGCTCAGTCTATCCAAATAACTTAACTTCCCTCTGTAAGTATCTCTGTGGCGAGAAGATTTCTGAGAGTAGAGGGCTCTCTGATATGGCAAACAAAGGCATCATCAGATCCAGGGGCTGGAAGCTGAAACTAGATACATTCTGGCTAGCAATAAGGTGTGGATCTTCAACAGGGAGGGTAATTAACCATTGGGACATATTACCAAGCAATGCCGTGGCGTCTCCATCACTTGACGTCTTTAAATCAAGAATGATCTCAACAACAGCAACAAAAACCCCACTTGAGCTCAACCACCAGCCGTGGGATTGATGCAGGAATTACTGGAAGAAATGATCTGGCCTGGGTTATGCAGGAGGTTGGACTAGGTAGTCGCCATAATGGTCTCTTTGTAGATTTTAAGGCCAGAAATCCAGTATTCTTCCTTTGGCAATGGCCATTAGCTAAGGCTGTAGAGGAGAATGAGCCCCTTCCCACAACCGCGTGGCAGTGCACTTAACCAACTGTTCAGTGCTGTACCCGAGAGGAAGAGAATCCTCGCTGATTCCTGCCAGTAATCGGTTTATGCCCTGACGCATAAGATTTGATAACCATTCTAATTCCAGTGGTCTTACAACAAGGGTAACATTACAAGCAGTGGATCATAGAATCGTAGGCCTGGAAGGGACCTCAAGAGGTCATCTAGTCCAGTCCCCTGCACTCATGGCAGGACTAAGTATTATCTAGACCATCCCTGACAGGGGTTTGTCCAACCAGCTCTTAAAAATCTCCAATGAAATAGATTCCACAACCTCCCCAGGCAATTTATTCCAGGGCTTAATCACCCTGACAGTTAGGAAGTTTTTCCTAATGTCCAACCTAAACCGCCCTTGCTGCAATTTAAGCTTCTTGTCCTATCCTCAGAGGTTAAGAAGAACATTTTTTTTCTCTTTCCCCCTTGTAACAACCTTTTATGTACTTGAAAACTGTTATCATGTCCCCTCTGAGTCTTCTCTTCTCCAGACTAAACAAACCCAGTTTTTTCAATCTTCCCTCATAGTCATGTTTTCTAGACCTTTAATCCTTTTTGTTGCTCTTTTCTGGACCTTCTCAAATTTGTCCACATCCTTCCTGAAATGTGGTGCCCAGAACTGGACACAATACTCCAATTTGAGGCCTAATCAGTGCGGAAGAATTACTTCTTGTGTCTTGCTTACAACACTCCTGCTAATACACTCAGAATGATGTTTGCTTTTTTTGTTTGTTTTTTGTTTTGTTTTGGGCAGCAGTGTTACACTGTTGACTCATGTTTAGCTTGTGATCCACTATAAACTCCAGGTCCCTTTCTGCAGTACTCCTCCCTAGGCAGTCATTTCCCATTTTGTATGTGTGCAACTGATTGTTCCTTCCTAAGTGGAGTACTTTGCATTTGTCCTTATTGAATTTCATCCTATTTACTTCAGACCATTTCTCCAGTTTGTCCAGATCGTTTTGAATTTTAATCCTATCCTCCAAAGCTCTTGCAACCCCGCCCAGTTTAGATGTTATCTTGATAGACAATGGGCCAAATTTGCCAGTGGAATTATACCAGGGATGAATTAAGTCTGTTGCAGGAGAGGAACTGTAACTATTCCAGTGTGTTCTATTTATCTTAAAGTGTAATTGACGATACTTATGTGCCCTGCGCTGATTAAGAGGGAAGAACTAGGTTAATATAGTCCAGGGTTTCTAATCTTGAACATACTGTGCAGTATAAATAGATAGCAGGTTTATGCTTCCATTTTAATTACATTCCCTAAAAAAATGTTGAAAAGAATAAAATAAAATTATAAACAGTTACAAACATTTTCTGATTCAGTGGCCACATCAAACATATGCTTGAGAGGGGCTGTTTCATATGAGCATAATTGCATAGGCACGCAGTCAGCTCAGCTTTCCCTCCAGAATGTTAGAAGACAAGAGTTTGTGTACAATTTATAATAAATTATTCATCCCTTTTTTTATTAGCATCATAATTGCTTTTTGCGGTAGCCCAAGTGAATGCTGAAGCTGTTATGAAAGCACAGAAATTCCATTAATAATTTTTCCATGTTTTTTTTTCATTTAGTTTCTTCCTGGATTTTCCCCACTCTTTGGATTTGGATGTTATCGGAGAGCAATGCATTTATTGTTTTCTGTTCTACAGGTAAAAGCAAAAAAAAATTCCCCCCCCCCCCCCCACAGCATTGTGCACTAATACTTGCAGTGCTAAAGAAACATGAGAACAGTTTAGTCAGAGAGGATGCCAGTCCTTTCCACACACCCCTGAGAGGAACGCCTACCTGTCAGCAGCTATATCCAGAAGTATTCTAGTGCTCTGTCTCCATCCTGGATTGATATTCTTAGCAGTGACCTCCTATGCTTTTATGTCAACAGAGCTGCAGATTTGAGCGTCTCACACTCTATGCGTTTGGCAAACTGTTGTGCCTTAACACTGCTGAGATCACTGTTAAGGTTTTGCACTAGAGCGCAAGTTTGATGAAGTTGGGGTATGTATTGCTTTTGGGCAGCTGCTGGTGATGGAGTGTTGGAGTGTGTAGTTGAGAGCATTATATGCAATATGAAGGGGGAAAGGGATGCACAAGTCTTTCCCCTTAACTTCTTTTTGCCGGGCTTTTCAGGTTTTGGGTGGGTGACGTGTCCTGATGCAGTCTTAATTGTCACTAATTAATGCTAATTAATTTGAGTGGCTCCCATGAGATCACTCGGTCACTTAGACTACATATTAATGGTCCTTTAGATTAAATAGGATTAAACCCAGGGAACCCTTTCCTTCCCTATCATTTCACAATAAAGTAATAAACTTGATTTTTATTTAACGTAGGAGGGTGAATCCAACTTCTAAAGTTGGCTGCTTAAATTGTATGTATAAATGGCAATTTAGAAGTTCAGTTGCTTGTTTTGCATGCTTTAAGGGGTCCTTTGCTGTGCAGATGTGGGGTTTGTGCACACAGTTCTTGCATGACATTTTTCAGTAATGATCTGCCAAAGAGTAAAATTATAACCAAACACACACCTTGTGCCATTGGGAGTTTGGATCCTATCTGATTCAGCACTTTATTATGTCTCTGGTGCCCCAAATCTGACCTACCCCAATGAAAGTGCTCTCTGTCTTTCAGCATAGAATAAACCGGTAAGGTCTCAGTTAAGCAGTGTACTTAAGCATGTGCCTAACTTAAAGCATGTGAGTAGCATATAAGTACCTTGAGGCTAGGAACCATATCAGCTTCTGGCTGTTGCCAGAGCCAGACTGGTGCTTAACAAAGTCCTACTCATCGGTCTCATCTCTCTAGTTTAGGTTGTAAGCCATTTGGAGAAGGGACTGCACTTTCCTCAGCATTGAGCCCCCTGCCAATGCTCAGTAAATTCAATAGTCTCTTTTGAGAGTTGTATCTGTATTACAAAGTGCCTTACAGCTTTAATAATGGTTGCAGGTCTACATTTCCAAGCAGATAACAGAAATAGATCTGTATGGAATTACACAGTACAGTTACATGCAGCATGTGATTCAGAGAGAATAGCACAGGAAGACAATTACACTAAGTAAGGGAAGTAAAGCGAGATTTGAAAGAGGTGGCTAGTTGATCAGGCAGAAGGATAGAGGAAAACCTTTTGAGGTGATAGGCGATGCAAAGAAGATGGCTCTTGCGCCAGCATTGGTGGGATTGTGGGAAAGAATGGGATTGTGGGAAAGAACAGCAGCTAGATGCTAGATATGGGGATCGGAGAGAGAGGGTGTGTGTGTGATGGGATAAAGCTGGAACAAGTCCAGAGAGAATTTCAAACCAAACAAAGATTGAGCTAGGGAACACGGTCAGTTTCTGCAAGAGGATCTCCTGCTACCTACATTTCTCAACTGCAGCAGACACAGTATTTCTACTTATGATTTTCACTGTAGTGGTGGAAAGTAATATCCTTGCTTGGAGCTGACACATCCTTCAGTGAAAGCTCTGGGAGGTCTGTTTATTACCAATGAGTGACATGCTGAAATCCTGACACCAAAGTACTTATGTTCCAACGTAATTATTGACTTTCTGCCAGGGAATGTGCATGTCCTTCCAAGAGCTGCTTTCATCCATGCTGTGACAGACACACACAGACACTCACTCTCTCTCTCTTTTGAGCTGCCTTTAAAGAAGCAAGGAAGGAAGGGCATAATGTAGATTGGGCACATTGCACTAATCATTGCTTAGCCATGCAGCTTGATTTGGATGCAGGAACGCTGACATGAGGCAGTTCTCTGGCATTTCAGTGCTTCTATATCAATGCCAGAGGACTGCCTCAAGTCAGCGTTCCTGCATCCAAATCAAGCTGCCCCTTGTGTAGCAAAAGGTGAACCATCAATTTAAGATCTCCATTCCGGGACATCATGGTTTGCCATGAAGTTGCCTCTCCGATATCAATCAGAGTGGGAGAGAACATGGGGGAAAGATGGCAAACCTTAAACTGAGTGATGGAGCCCAACCCTTTCTCTCAGGTGTGGGTAAATGTCCTAGATTATTTGTCAATGGAAATTTTAAAATAAATATAATCCACGTGTGCCTAGAAGCAAAAGCATTCATGAGTGAAATGTATTGCTTGTGTAAATCCTGGTGCATCAAAGAAAATGGTGGTGCAAGTAATAGTGCAGACTCCATTAATTATTTATTAATTATATAAAAATATTAATGAAAATAATTAAAAATAAAACAGTAATTAAGATAATGTAATGCAGACTAGCAAAATCATCTTCCCGTCGCATTTGCTATACTTGTTTTATACACCCACTTAATGCCGGATCACTGCAGTACTTGTCTTCACCCTTTTTTTTTTTTTTTAAACCAAAAGAACTTGCTTTCTGCATCAGGTGTTGAACATGGGTTGGTCTTGTCTCCACCAGTGGCTAAACCTGACTGTGTTCTACCATGTTTGGAGGAAGCAGGTAGCTTTGTTTGGCATCACATTTCAAGTATAGACATGGCCTTAGAAGTGGAACATGCAGGGCAGAGCGGTATTACTTGGCTTTTGGGAAGAAGCAGAGGGAAGCTCATTGTGGATGGAATTCAGTGGTGACAAATGCTAAATAATCCCACCTCGGAGGAAATAATTGAATTGCTCCTCCAATTTTCTGTGTTCTAAATTTACTGTATCAACTCAGGAGAAAGCCCTGGATTTCTTTTGTGGACTGCTCAGTGAAGATCTCAGCTCAATGGACAGTAACGGTAACAGAGGAAAAGAAGTGAACAGCAATGTTAGGATTCATTAGGAACAGAACAGAGAATACTAGGGATAATGTTATAATGCCATAATATAAATCAATGGTATATCTTCCGCTGGAATACCGTGCCGAGCTCTGTTCAACTCATCTCAAATAAGATATAGCAGCATTAGGAGGGATTCAGAGATAGGAGATGAAAATAGAGAGGTCGGAAAACTCAGGAAGAGAGATGGAACACCCCACCCCTCCCTGTAAGGATTAAACATAGGCAGAGAAATGCCAACCAGTAACAATTAGAGTATGACATGTAGCGGTGGGGGGTAGTTTTGCCACAAACCCTCTATAGAGGCCAGCACATAGTTATGTGGTTCCGGAAGCAGACTGGAAGGTTTGATTGAGAAATATGGGTCATAAGCTGCCTGCTGGTGCTGTCTCTCACTACAGATTCTGTGCCGGCGCTATACCATCCTCTAGCGTTGGAGGTGGCGGATGCAAGACTCCATCCACATAGGGCAGGGGAATGTAGCATCCTCATGGGAGCTGCTCTCCCCACCTGGCTGCTCCTCATGGTACAGGGCAGGCCTTACATGCGACTTTAAGCGAAACGATGTTAAGCAAATCCAATTTCCCCATAAGAATGAATGTAAATATGGGGGGTTAGGTTCCAGGGAAATTTTTTTCACCAGACAAAAGATTATATATATACAGTATAAGTTTTAAACAAACAATTTAATACTGTACACAGCAATGATGATTGTGAAGCTTGGTTGAGGTGGTGGAGTCAGAGGGTGCAAGAGGGTGGGATATTTCCCAGGGAATGTCTTACTGCTAAATGATGAACTAGCACTTGGCTGAGCCCTCAAGGGTTAACCCACTGTTGTTAATGTAGCCTCACACTCTACAAGGCAGCACAACTGGAGGGAGGGGAGACAGCATGGCAGACAGAAACAGAGACACACACCGTGTGAGAGAGAGAGAGAGAGATGCACATTGCCCCTTTAAGTATGCTGACCCCACTCTAAGTACATTGCCGTTTTAAGTAGATCAGCAAGTTGAGACAGCAGCTGCTGCCAGCAAGCTCCCTCCGTCCTGAGACCTGTCGTGTCCCCACCCTGCTCTATAGAGATGGGGTAAGCGGAGGCAGGAGCAGGGGGGAAGGGGACACCCTGATATTAGTCCCTCTCTTCCCCCCCCTCCCCCCCTGCACAGCAAGCAGGAGGCTCCCGGGAGCTGGTCCAAGGCAGAGGGCAGGAGCAGCACACGGCAGTGGGGGGAGGAACAGCTGAACTGCCAGCAATTGATAGCCTACTGGGCGGGTGCAGCACAGGGAACTTAGGGGAGTGGGGAGCTGATGGGGGGGCTGCCGGTCCACCCTGGTTCCAAGCCCCCACCAGCTAGCTCCAACGGGCTGCTCTTCCTGCAAGCAGTGGACGAAGCAGGTGGCTGCCAAATGACGTTATAAGGGAGCGCTGCGCAACTTTAAACAAGCATGTTCCCTAATTGATCAGCAACCTAACAACGAAACAACATTAACCGGGACGACTTTAAGTGAGGAGTTACTGTACCTTACTATAGGATTTGGGAAACTAGCATCCAGCAGCCAGATTAGAAAAGGAGCCTAAGAGACAAAAATGCCCCAGTGCCCTTACATTTCAATGCGATGTGAGTGCCCAATTCCCTTAGGCTTTTTTGAAAATCCTAACCACAGAGTGTAGGGTGGTGGTGTTCTAAACAGATCAAACCAAAGGATGTGTGTACTTGACTTTCCAACTCTTAGGGCTGGTCTACACTGGGGGGGGATCGATCTAAGATACGCAACTTCAGCTACGCTATCTGAAGTCGAAGTATCTTGGATCAAATTACCTGGGGTCCAGACGGCGCAGGATCGACGGCTGCAGCTCCCCCGTTGACTGCGCTACCGCCGCTCGCTCTGGTGGAGTTCCGGAGTCGATGGTGAGCGCATTCGGGGATCGATATATCGCGTCTTAACGAGATGCGATATATTGATCCTGAATAAGTCGATTGCTACCCGCCAATACAGCGGGTAGTGAAGACGTACCCTTAAGCACACTGGTTTTTAGCGCTATAAACTGGTGGGCAGACATGCCAGCTAGGGAAGGTTAAGTAAAGCCTCAAACTCCAGGTCAGTCCAAGTCTTTTTGCTCAAGGCTGGCTTTATTAACACCATGAAGATTCCAACCCCAGAACAAAGGAACTCACCTCATTTGACAGGTTTCAGAGGAGCAGCTGTGTTAGTCTGTAGCCGCAAAAAGAACAGGAGTACTTGTGGCACCTTAGAGACTAACAAATTTATTTGAGCATAAGCTTTCGTGGGCTACAGCCCACTTCATCGGATGCATAGAATAGAACATATAGTGAGGAGATATATATACATACAGAGAACATGAAAAGGTGGGAGTTGCCCAACCAACTCTAAGAGGCTAATTAATTAAGATGAACTGTTGTCAGCAGAAGAAAAAACAAACAAACAAACAAAAACTTTTGTAGTGATAATCAAGATAGCCCATTTAAGACAGTTTGACAAGAAGCTGTGAGGATACTTAACCTGGGGGAAAATAGATTCAATGTGTGTAATGGCTCAGCCATTCCCAGTCTCTATTTAAGCCTAAATTGATAGTATCTAGTTTGCATATCAATTCAAGTTCAGCAGTTTCTCATTGGAGTCTGGTTTTGAAGCTTTTCTGCTGCAAAATTGCCACCTTTAAATCTGTTACTGAATGGCCAGAGAGGTTAAAGTGTTCTCCTACTGGTTTTTGAATGTTATGATTCCTGATGTCAGATTTGTGTCCATTTATTCTTTTGCGTAGAGACTGTCTGGTTTGGCCAATGTACATGGCAGAGGGGCATTGCTGGCACATGATGGCATACATCACATTGGTGTGATATAAGATCACATATATCACATCTCATTTAGTGACAGCCACTAGGATCCTTTCCAGCTCCCAGCAAGTGGGGAGGGGAGGGCCAGGGAACACCTCCCCCTTAAGTAGCAGCTGCTCCACCAGCTCCCTGTTTGCTTTCATAGATGCACATGGGGAGAGGAAAGAATTGAGACAAGAGCCCACTGCATAAGCGCCTCTTGTTGGCCAGCTCAGTGGGTAGTCCTGGCAAGACTTTAAAACACTGGACCTGAGTATAGTTCTCTCCACCAAGCTGATGTTTGTATTAAATGCAAATGTGTTTTCAGGACATTATTTCACTTAGGAGCAGGCAAACCAATGAATAATGCACTAGGGTCATCAAGACAAGTATTTGCAGAAGAACTGCTCTTTACACAGCCCAAACACACTCTCTGACCAGATGTAAAGGTGGCGTGTTATGTTCCAGTATAGTGTTTTTTTTTAAGATGTTTCTCTGGTTGGTTGCTCCCAATTGAAATGGCATGTTCTGAAGGTGCATTTGAATGTTATATGATTAGGGCTTGGTCTACACTACAGACTTATGTGGGTATAACTATGTCGCTCGGATTTTCCACACCGCTGAGCAACACAGTTATACCAATCGCACCCCTGGTGTAGACAGAGCTGGGTTGACGCTGTATGTGTAGACAAGCTCGAGGATAGCTTCCGGAGTGGCGCTAGCTAGGACAACAATCACAAGCGGAGTTGGTCAGAAAAACGTTGATGGAACATTTTTTTCATCAGAATTTGCTAGTTCTTCAAAATCGAAACACGCTGCGGGACCATGGAGATTTTGATCAAATTCCAGCTCAGACCTGCCTGCTTCCCTGCCAACTCACCCACTTGACCCCTCAGCAGCCTGCCTGGCTCCCAGGCCTCCTGGTTCGAGTGTAGCCCACCAGGCAGCCCACCCTGGGGCTGGGGCACCCGGTAGAGCTGGGTGGAAAACGGTAACTTGATTTTTATAGAGAATTTTGAAGGTTTTGGTTTCCGTTCTGAACTGGAACTAAACCCGATTTAAGAATCTTAAAATCCTCCAGGAACGCGAATTACCCACCTCCACCTCTCATTATGAGGGCTAGCACCCCTCCTGCTTCAGTGCATAAGCTTCTTCTGCTGAGCTGAGGAAGAAAAGCCGCCTGGTGCCCAGAACTGCAAGCCTGGGGACATCCTGGGGAAAGTTACATATTCTGCGGAAGCATCGTGTGCTGCCCACTCACGAAAACAGGTTGCCAGAGTATGGACCATTGGTCTGTTCACAGATTTGAAGGCCAGAAGGGACCATTATGATTATCTAGTCTGTCCTCCTGCACAACATAAGCTGGAGAATTATGGTTCTTCTGCCTTTAAATTTTATGCAGTATTTTTTCTCCTTTTTTTCTTTGTTGTTGTGATTGGCTTTAGCCTAGTTTTCTTTTCTTTTTCAATCCAGTAATTTGTCAACATGTCAGTGAATGAGAATAAAACTTACTCAGGGCCAGGACAATACTTGGAGAAACGGCAATGTCAGAAGTTGGGCATCTCTTTTGTTTTAGGAGAAAGTCAAGCACAGATCATGAAACTAATTGTCCTGAACTGTTAATTAATGGATTGTGATTTATAAAAAGAGATACTAATTAGGAGGCTCCGAAATGCTTTATTCAGCAAATAATAGGCTGTCGGTCTGTTAGATTTCAGGTGTCCTGGAACAAAAGTTACATTGAAAAATTATTTTTATTTCCATTGTCCTGCTCTAAATTGCAACACTATACTGTTTCTACTTTAAATTAGTACTCAGGCGTTTTATGATTGGGGTTCTGGTCTCATCCAAGTGCTAGCATGTTAGCCAGGCTAAAGTTCAGTATCTGGGTTAGGAACCAGAGCTAGGGTTTGGTTTGATGGCATGAAATTACACAAGATTTCTACCATCCTAGATAGTATCCAAGTCAGTTTTGGAAAACCAACCTCTCCTGGTTTGGGGCCTGATCTGAAACCAAAATTGACAGGGCAGATTTGGAGCTGGGAATTAAAAATCTTAGGGGGAAGTGAGAAAGGGTTTTGCCGTTAGGTACACTATGGAACTCCACCTCCCCTTCCGCCATCATCCAGTGATGACAAACGGAAGCGGAGGAGGGGCTACATATTTTTGGGTCCCCAGATCTGCACTTGCCTGTTCAGTTCTTGTCCCAGACAGAAGGGGCATGTTTTCCAGGTCTGATTTGGATGCAACGTAGGATGCAGGATATCGTGTATGATTTCAGCACCATTAAACCTGAACCCTAACTCTGGTTGAACTTCTAACCCCAGAACACTGAACTTTAGTTTGGGCCTGCCCCAGCTCTGAAGTCTGCCATCTTAGCCTGTCTCCACTATATTCGTTTGATATATGAAAGAAAGAGACCTTTCCAGGCTAGAGACTATATTGAAGCATACACATGCTTTTACTCCCTTGGCGCTTGTTATGGGAAGAGGGAGGGAGGGTTCTTCAAATAATTCTGATTTTTGCCAGAGTTCCTGCTTGAAAATTATTTAGTGGGACAGATTTTTAAGGACCTGATTGTGACTGGCCCTTGCACAAATGTTCGGGATGGTGGGGAGGACATGAGTAACCTCACCCCTCTAGAATGCCCTGCACAAGTACCAGTCACAATTGCAAGTCCCCACACTCAAAGTGTAAGGACCCAAATAGTGCAATCTATACTCTGGCCTGTGCGCTGGGTGTCTTAGTGAAGCACTGATGAGGAGGCACTGCACTGCCCCCTTGCGGGTCAGTGCCTAAATGGCAGCGTTTGGCCCAGAGGTGAAGTAGAGGGTATTTGTGTTGTGGTAGCACCTAGGAGTCCAAGTCATGGATCAGGCCCCTACAGTGCTAGGCGCTGTACAAACACAGAACTCAAACTGTCCCCGCCTCCAAGAGCAGCATGTGGCCTTGCTGCGTGCATACTTTAGAGCATACAAGTTATGTGCGTATGCAGATAGGTCTCAGAAACCCATTCACTTGTTTGTGTATCTTCTCCATCTCCACATGCATATCCAGTAAGTGTCCATGCAAAAGTAGGTGTCAAGGTGCATGCATAAACTATACCCCCAGTAGATATAAAAGCCAAGAGTTAGATGTCCATCCATCCATATTTTATCTGGTCCTGGGTTTTGGAGCACATGGGGAAAGTGCATAAGATTCTTTAACTGCTGCTGCAGTTTTCCCCCCAACAACAGCTTTTGCGCTGGTATGTGACTGGTGGTTATACAGACTGTGAGGCAGCCTGTGAATAAATAACAAAAGACGTGCGGCCAAAGAGCTAGTTGCATGCCCATGTGGTTTAACTTTTAAAAAGCCATCCATCTCGTCTGGGCTTACCTCCCAGTAACATTGGCACTGGCACTTCCCGAACGCGGTGGCTTATTGCTTAAGCTTGTCTGAGAAGGAGCAAATAGGAGGATCTCATGTTTAAAGCAACTTCACTAAGGCATAGCAATGCTTTTGTTTAACATTATGAAAAATCTATGGCGGTCTAGCTGTCCTTGCTGGCTTTCCCTTTGGGTCTCTTGTATTTTGCAGGTCCATTATAGATGGATCAGAACTAAAACCAGCACAGGATGCTTACCAGAGAGAGCTGATTGCTTTTATTGGAAAGTGGGTTTATGAAACGGGGAATCTGATTTAGCTGGTACCAGGTTTTGACTTTTAGTATTGTGACTTATTTGCATTACAGCAGCACCTAGAGACTCAAACCAAGATCACGGCTCTGTTATGCAAGGCAGCAGGTTTAAAACAAACAGAAGGAAGTACTTTGTCACACAATGCACAGTCAACCTGTGGAACTCATTGCCTGGGGATGTTGTGATGGCCAAAACTATAATGGGGTTCAAAAAAGTACTAGATAAGTTCATGGAGGATAGGTCCATCAGTGGCTATTAGCCAAGGTGGTCAGTGATGCAAACCCATGCTCTGGATGTCCCTAGCCTCTGATTGCCAGAAGCTGGGAGTGGATCAGACAATAATTTCCTGGTCTGTTTGTTCCCTCTCTAGCACCCGGCATTGGCCAAAGTTAGAAGACCGCATACTGGGCTAGATGGACAGTGGTCAAACCCAGTATGGCTGGTCTTAGGTTTTTATATTCTTATGCTGAATGTACCCAAGGTAAGACACAGGGTTTATAGTCTAAATAGACAAGTCAAACAAAGGGTCAGGGAGAGGAAATATTATTATTCCCATTGTACAGATGGGGAACGAAGAGACAGAGAGATTAAGTGACTGGCCCATGGTCACACAAGGAGTCTGTGGCAGAACCAGGAATTGAACCCTTACCTTCTGAGTCCCACTCTAGTGCCTGTAGAGGGTTCTATTTCAATTGGCCAAGATGAGTCTGACTCTTAAAATTCAGGGCTGGCTCTGAATCCTCCTGAAGTCTGCGAAGATGTTGCTTCCTAACTCTGTTTATGCTTCCAAGTGTTTGGAGTGATCAAAGCTAATTGTTACCAAACATGTAACCACGTTTGACCAAAGCAATGGCACACTTCAAGAAGGGTAGCTCCTAGAGGCTGACCTCGTTCAGTCTCAGTGCCATTCATCCTTTTGCCTCCCAATACAGCTGAAGCATGTGGGTGTCCCGCTAACTTCACACCTTGCTGTACTTTATAATCCTAGACTCATGGCAATGTAGGACTGGAAAGGACATTGAGAGGTCATCTAGCCCAGCCCCCTGCCCTGAGGCAGGACCAAGTAAACCTAAACCACCCTGACAGGTGTTTGTCCGACCTGTTCTTAAAAAACTCCAGTGACGGGGATTCCACAGCCTCCCTTGGAAGTCTGTTCCATCATGGCCAGCCCTATCTCTAGCATTGCCGATGGCTGCTCCATCTCGCTATAGAACAACCATTCACTGCTATTGTTGTTTTTCCAGTACAGCTGATTGTAGAAACAACCGGCAATTTCATGGTGACTGACATGGGAGATCGCTGTCAGAGAGCTGTAAAGCAGAGGAGAGGTATAAAGAACAGCTGAACCTTCCTTGGGGAAAATGTCAGACATTTCGAAGCAATCCTGTACATTACATCCTCTGGAGTTCTCTTCCTCATGCCTTGTTACAAAGGACACTTTTTCATGAACAAAGTTTGTCCTGACTTGCATACCGTACAGTCCCACTAACAAGCAATGGGGAATTATTGGATATAAATCAGGACTGAATTTCACTCAGGGTCTTTGTTTCTTTGGCGTTTCTGCTTATTCCCCACCTGAAGTCATAATCCTCGTCTGTCAGGTTGTCGTCATTTCCTCAGTAACACAATATTTTGATTGTTTTGTGTTGAAAAGACTGTGCTGAAATGTTTTGATGTAGTATTCTCATATACATTATAATCCAATACAAAATAAAAACGTGTAAACGGAAACTAAATCTTTTGGTTGACCCAGAACGTTTTTCCCCCCAGAACTTTCCTTCACAGAGAATTTTGATTTTTTCCCCATTCTGATTCAGAACAAAGCCAGATTTTGAAATCTTGAAATTCCTTGTGAAACAGAACATCCGCCCTCTAGTCTTTAGCTCTGCATCAGCTTCAGTCTGCATCTTGCTCTGGCTGGTAGGGATGAGAAGCTGCAAGTGTTTGCAGCTGCATCAGTTCAGGTGGCTGTCCTGTATCCATTCCACAATCCCGGTTTCAGTTCCAGTGCTGGACACACATTATTATTAGATTGTGCTTGTAACTAGGGACCCCAATGATAGACCAGGTGCTGAATACACACATCACGAAATGATACTTGCTTGTGCCAAGGAGTTTACAATCGAAAGTATTCGGTGCTTCCAGAGTACCAAAATGAACCGATACACCATAGTTGTAAGGTGCACCATGTGTGAATGCACCAAAATGGTTCTGTCTGCAGCTGTATTGCTGTGCAGATGTGCTCAGGGTCTGACCCAGAGCCAAAGGGAGTCTTTCCATTGACTTCAATCAGTTCTGGATCAGAGTCTAAACCACTGCAAGGACAAGAGAGTTGCTTGCCTGCTGTGTGGAAATGACAGCCCTGCTGTGGTTTCCTGGCTTAGTATCAACACAGCAATTTTATTAGATTAAGGCCCTTGGGAAGGGAGAATTTGAAAGGGTCGGGAAACCTTCGCTTTGGTTGTTCCGGGTCTACATGCGCTTTTCATCTGGTCTGGTTACGATCATCATCCTGGGGAGTAACTGACCATGATGATTACTCTGTAGCAGCTCTGTCTATGACTCTTCAGTCATGCAGCTGTATCGGACTTACAACAAAAACAACCTCAGCTATCCTATTTGGATGTAAAAGTGGGAGCATGTTCCATGAGAAACAGTGATGCCAGAACGTAGAGGTCAATGTTGCTCAGTGTTTCTTGGCAAGCGAAAGCACCGTCCTGTGGAAGCAGGTGCCTGGGGATCCACATGAGGGATGAGTTGAGCTCCAAAACATGACTGGAAATAATGGCACGCGGGAAGGTGATTGAGCCAGAGAAATATCGCAGAGCAGCGCTGGGAGGCAGCCAACTCACCAGCAGTCCCCCCAAAACCCATCGGCCACCCTCATGCGCGATGAAGTCATTAGAAGCTACACAACTGTTTAATCTGGTGTGGGTTGCCAGGGAGATGATAGCTGCCACTCAAATATGTGAAGGCGCCAGTGAGTTCCTGTGGTGCACCAGTGGCCATGTGCGAAGACAAGTACGTAAGTCTGGTGCTTAAATGGACGCTCTCACTGCTGATACCCCAAACACTCTCGGATCAGCATGTAGAGCCAGTGTGTTTCCTTTGTTCAGGCAAAGGGTTTGATCCTGCTTTTCTTCCTTGGAGGAAAAAGTGCTTAGTGCCATCACCCCAGCACTCAGGAGGGATCCTACAGTAACAAACCAGTCTGCACAGAGGTGCAGGGAAACATCTCTGTAAAGGAACAGACTTTGGTTTCTGGTATCCACTGAGATTATTATAAATAACAAGTGGAGAAAGTTATGTTCATAGAAGTATGGAAAACGCCATTGGCTGTGTTCTTTCAGCCTGATTTTCAACCTCCTTTGATAGTGTGAGGAGGCCAGGGCACAAAGTTTTGAGTCTTGATTTTCAGTGTCCAAAGGTTATGGGGTGTTTGGATCACAGATGGGCTTCTCTCTTAATCTGCAGCAGTGGAGGTCTAGGTTGAACATTAGGAAAACCTTCCTAACTGTCGGGGTAGTTAGGCACTGAACAAGTCACCTAGGGAGGTTGTAGAATGTCCATCACTGTAGGTTTTTAAGAACAGGTTAGACAAACAACTGTCAGGGATGCTCTAGATAATACTTAGTCCTTCTTCAGTGCAGGGGACTCAGTTAGATGGCCTATTTCAGGAAAGATGTGGATAAATTGGAGAAAGTCCAGAGAAGAGCAACAAAAATGATCAAAGAGCTAGAAAACAGGACCTATGAGGGAAGATTGAAAAAATGGGGTTTGTTTAGTCTGGAAAAGAGAAGACTGAGGGAAGACATGATAAGTTTTCAAGTACATAAAAGGTTGTTACAAGGAGGAGGGAGAAAAATTTGTTCTCCTTAACCTCTGAGGATAGGGCAAGAAGTAATGGGCTTAAATTGAAGTAAGATAATACTTAGTCCTGCCCTGAGTGCAGGGGTCTGGTCTAGAAAACCTCTCGAGGTCCCTTTCAGTCCTAGGATTCTACGATTCTCCTAAAGTCTAATCTAGTCTCCAAGGGTCAGGACTGGGGGGTGAGAGGGCTGCAAACCTGGACAATAAATGGAGCTATTTCTACTCTCTTGGAGCAATCCAGACAGGCTTGCCCTGTTGCCCAAATTGCTATGGCCCCATGTAATGGCCTGTAATGCAGTTTTGATAAGTTTCACATTTTGCTCTGAGAAATCTGCAGCTTTTCATTGTCACTCTCAAGAACTGGATCCACTCTAAAGTGCAACGATACATGGAAAATGGAATATTTTGCTTATTAAAGTAAGTTGGAATCCCATTTTAGGGGCTGGCAACCAAAACTCTGAGAGCCTAAGGAGCTGGAGAGGATAATGCCGCCCCCTTCCAAAAGAAACCTCGGTGCATGCCAGTTCTTTTATTGATATTGTTAAAATAAGTTGAGTACATTAGAAGGTATTATTGAGAGCGCAGAACTTAAAATATAGCATTTTAATGTCATTAGGCCTTTCTAAGTGAGGTGTCCTACTGCAACCAGATAAGCCGTCCCCTTGCCTGGATTACATGCTGGAACTTACTGGAAGCTTTTCGCCACAAGAATTTGAGGGAACAGATTATTTTCAAGAAAATAAATGGGAGAAAGAAGAAAATAATATCAAAATACATAACCTCAAACCACACTGGAGAAATTTCCTGACAGAAATTCTGTGTCTCATGACCACCTGATTATTTCTGCTTATATGAGGGGTTTTTGCTGATGCCCTGGGGGGATCTCAGCTAGCTGGGAAGGGTTTGGGCAGGGGGGAGGGAGGTTAGCTGCACCTGGAAGCTTGGAATCTGGAGTCGGTTTCCCCCCCCTTGCATTCCACTCTTTTTTATTTTGCGGGAAAGAAAGCAAGGGAAATCCTGAAGGAGTCCAGACCTTTTGAAGAAGTGTAAAGTAATTGACTGTACTGACTGGTCCATAATGTTTAATGTTTTGTGATTTGAACCAAGACTTGACCAAATACTGACATCTGGGAAAAGGACTCTAGTGTACTAGGGGAATTTTCTAAATGAAGAAGCAATTAAAATGAGAATAGCCAGCTAAGTATTAAGACAAGGAGAAGAGAAAGAGGTCATAGTTAATACAGCTGCCCACAGGATGACTGAATTTAAACATCATAGGATACAAGTCTCTATGCCCAACTGCATCCCTGCAGTAGGGAAAATACAAGGGTTACACTTTCAAAGTTGGGTGCGCCTGTACAGGGAGATGTGTGAGCATGTAGCAGGCTTTTGTGCACAACGTATGTCCAGTTTGACACCCCAAGTGGCATATTCACATACATACTTGATGTGTGCGTGTATATTGGGTGTTTGTGTTCCTGTTAGATGTACATGAATTTACGTGTGCAGTTGCACATGCCTAACTTTGAAAATGCGGCCTGTCATTTTGGCATTTGAATGAGTGTAGAAAAGAGAGGAGTGTTTATCTCTGAACTGGAAACGGAGAAGGAAAAAACGTCTGACAGGTTAACAGAGGGAGAAGTGATCCTACCTGCACACACTCCTAGCTTAGGGTAAGAACAGTGTGAAAGACTGGTTAGCTGAATAGTGCTGCAATACAGAAATACTGCTATACTGTCCGAATGCTGCAGGCACAAAGCAGGAAATACAGCAAAAGGAACGAGGAGTCCTTGTGGCACCTTAGAGACTAACAAATTTATTTGAGCGTAAGCTTTCATGGGCTAGAACCCACTTCATCAGATGCATGGAGTGAAAAATACAGGAGCAGGTATAAATACATGAAAGGATGGGGGGTGCTTTACCAAGTGGGAGGTCAGTCTAATGAGATAAATCAATTAACAGCAGGATACCAAGGGAGGAAAAATAACTATTGAAGTGGTAAGAGAGTGTCCCATTACAGACAGTTGACAAGGTGTGACTAACAATAGGGAGAAATTAGTATTGGAGAAATTAAGTTTAGGTTTTGTAATGACCCAAACTCTCCCAGTCTTTATTCAGGCCTAATCTGATGATATCCAGTTTGAAAATTAATTCCAGTTCTGCAGCTTCACGTTGGAGTCTGTTTTTGAAGTTTTTTTGTTGAAGAATTGCCACTTTTAGGTCTGTTATTGAGTGATCAGGGAGGTTGAAGTGTTCTCCGACTGGTTTTTGAATGTTATGATTCCTGATGTCAGATTTGTGTCCATTTATTCTTTTGCATAGAGACTGTCTGGTTTGGTCAATGTACATGGCAGAGGGGCATTGCTGGCACATGATGGCATGTATCACATTGGTACATGTGCAGGGGAACGAGCCCCTGATGGTGTGGCTGATGTGATTAGGTCCTGTGATGGGTGTCCCTTAATAGATATGTGGACAGAGTTGGCAGCGGAGTTTGTAGCAGGGTTTGGTTCCTGGGTTGGTGTTTTTGTTGTGTGGTGTGTAGTTGCTGGTGAGTATTTGCTTCAGGTTGGGGGGCTGTCTGTAAGTGAGGACTGGCCTGTCTCCCAAGGTCTGTGAGAGTGAGGGATCGTCCTTCAGGATAGGTTGTAGATCCTTGATGATGTGCTGGAGAGGTTTTAGTTGGGGGCTGTAGGTGATGGCTAGTGGCGTTCTGTTACTTTCTTTGTTGGGCCTGTCCTGTAGTAGGTGACTTCTGGCTCTGTCAATCTGTTTATTCACTTCACCAGGTGGGTATTGTAGTTTTAAGAATGCTTGATAGAGATCCTGAAGGTGTTTGTCTCTGTCTGTGGGATTGGAGCAAATGCGGTTGTATCTTAGAGCTTGGGTGTAGACAATGGATCGTGTGATGTGGTCTGAATGAAAGCTGGAGGCATGTACGTAAGTATAGTGGTCAATAGGTTTCCGGTATAGGGTGGTGTTTATGTGACCATCACTTATTAGCACTATAGTTAGGGTGACCAAAGGTCCCGATTTTATAGGGACAGTCCAGATTTTTGGGTCTTTTTCTTATATGGGCTCCTATTAGCCCCCACCCCCTGTCCTGATTTTTCACATTTGCTGTCTGGTCACCCTAACTATAGCGTCTAGGAAGTGGACCTCTTGTGTGGACTGGTCCAGGCTGAGGTTGATGGTAGGGTGGAAATTGTTGAAATCTTGGTGGAATTCCTCAAGAGCCTCCTTCCCATGGGTCCAGATGATGAAGTTGTCATCAGTGTAGCACAAGTAGAGTAGGGGCGTAAGGGGACGAGAGCTGAGGAAGTGTTGTTCTAAGTCAGCCATAAAAATGTTGGCATACTGAGGGGCCATACAGGTACCCATAGCAGTCCCGCTGACTTGAAGGTATAAATTGTCCCCAAATCTGAAATAGTTATGGGTGAGGACAAAGTAACACAAAGTTCAGCCACCAGGTTTGCCGTGATGGTATCGGGGATGCTATTCCTGACGGCTTGTAGTCCATCTTTGTGTGAAATGTTGGTGTAGAGGGTGTCTACATCCACAGTGGCCAGGATGGTGTTTTCTGGAAGATCACCAAAGGATTGTAGTTTCCTCAGGAAGTCAGTGGTGTCTCGAAGATAGCTGGGAGTGCTGGGAGTGTAGGGCCTGAGGAGAGAGTCTACATAGCCAGATAATCCTGCTGTCAGGGTGCCAATGCCTGAGATGATGGGACGTCCAGGATTCCCAGGTTTATGGTTTTTGGGTAGCAGGTAGAATACCCCTGGTCGGGGCTCTAGGGGTGTGTCAGTGTAGATTTGTTCCTGTGCTTCTTTAGGGAGTTTCTTGAGCAGATGGTGTAGTTTCTTTTGATAATCCTCAGTGGGGTCAGAGGGTAATGGCCTATAGAATGTGGTGTCAGAGAGTTGTCTAGCAGCCTCTTGTTCGTATTCCGACCTATTCATGACGACTCCAAAA
Source organism: Terrapene triunguis (assembly GCF_002925995.2). Taxonomy (NCBI): domain Eukaryota; kingdom Metazoa; phylum Chordata; order Testudines; family Emydidae; genus Terrapene; species Terrapene triunguis. The sequence continues at coordinate 11,789,906 of NW_020698242.1, forward strand.
AGAGTTGGAGATGAGACTAATTTGATCCAAAAGGAGCTAAAAACATGAAAATGGAAATGCTGATTATCCCGTTTCAGGGTGCAATCCAGACCAGGGCGGGGTTGTATTACCACCTTCCCTGCAACTTCACAATGATTTGCTGCTGTAGCTTCCAACCTGGGCTTCATACAGACAGCCTAACAGCACGCAGGTCACACCCTTTATCAATTACCATCCCCCACAACGGATGCCACCACGGAGAAGGGTTTGTCTTTCTCCCCTTACAGCGAGGCTCAAATCATGCCCGTTTAGGATCTGTAATTTCTAGACTCTAATGTTCTCGACACCAGACATAGGTCTCAGTCTTGAGAAGTATCAAAATAAATATCGTAGCAGTGCCCAGCTGTTTTAAGTGAAATAAAAAGTGGTGGTTTATAGCTGTAAATAAATGGGTCGGGGAAATTTTCAGACCACTTATGTATGCAAAGGTCCAGGAAGTTGTGAACGTAAATGAAAAGCAATGAGCATGTATCCTTTAAATCCCCTGTCTACAAAGGTCTGTATTTCCACAGAAAGAGTTCATTGACTTTCAGCATTTTTCTGTCAGACCACATCAGGCCTGCCTTTGATGCTTTCAGTCCCTGCAGCTTGCCTACAGCAGCGAACAACTATGAAAAGGCTGCTCAGAGCATGGGCAAAGCCATCAGCTGCCAGCGTCTCGCTGGGTCTGCCAAAGGGTGATCAGGCCCTAGAGTGGACTTAACTAATTAGCAGAGTCCCCACGCCAGTGGCTGGGTTTGCCAGGTGTGTTGGCGGCATGTTGCCATGGCTAAGTCACATAAATCCACCACAAAGGGTCCCCCTATCAGGTGACCCACAAGGGAGTGGCTCTTTTGCCACATGGAGAAGGGCTGTGTTATGTGGGTCTTAGCAGGAAGTTGCTCTTTGCATAGCATACGTTGCTCAGCTCTGTAGCCGAGATAGAAAAATGAAGAGCAGCGAGCCCAGGGCAATTTTACTTAGCTACAAGACAGAGTGAGTATTGCTGGTGAATGGAGTGAACCAGATGCTATGTCTACACTACCTTGCAGTTCAGACTCAAGGAGTGTGAATAGCAGTGCGCACCGAAGTGCTGACCTGGGACTCTCCCGTGTGAATGCTGTGGGTGCAAACTAAAAGGTTCCTAATTCCCCTTAATGTAGTCCTGTTTGAAAAGGTTTGCATTATTGCGAACTCGGAACCTTTTAGCTCATGCCCACAGTGTCCACATGGAGGAATTACAGTGCAGCACTTTGATGCGCACTGCTATTCACACCCCAGTAGTCCGAACTATGGGACATTGTGTAGACAAAGGGTCTACAGTGTACATATTGTAATTTACCAGATGGGAAGGCAGCTCTTCTGTCTACCGTGGCAGAAGAGTCATGACCCATAGACATGCATTACTGGGACAATTATTATGTATATTAAATGCAAGAGTGGGTTGGCCCAAAATTGGGTCTACTGTTTCTTTGTCCGTTTTCAAATGCTATTAAATATTTTGTTCCTAGCAGCTCTTTGCACCCCTTTCTCATTTCTAAAAGGTCTGAGAAGCTATTTTTCTTTTAGGCAGGAAGCTGTTTCTGTGGGGAAGGGCCATGAAGGAGGAGTTATGGATCTGAAGCACGCACCTTCCAAGCAACACTTGTGGAGGATGGGTTGTATTTATACTGGGTTTGGTCTGGTTGGGTTTTTTCCACCTGAAAACATAAATGGTGATGTTTTCCCAGCTAAATCCATTAAGGGGAGATTTTCAAATAGGAATTAGGCAGCCAATTCCCACTGACTTTCAACTAACCGATATTTGCACTTTTGTAAAATCTCTCCTTATGCTAGAGGACTTAACTCTTCCTTGAGTGACTTGTAAAATGGCTTTGTGGGGTTCTCCTGTGGACACATCCTGCCTTCTCGTCCTTGGCCATTAAATCATAGAAGATGTGGGTTGGAAGAGACCTCAGGAGGTCATCTAGTCCAACCCCCTGCTCAAAGCAGGACCAACCCCAACTAAATCATCCCAGCCAGGGCTTTGTCAAGTCAGGCCTTAAAAACTTCTAAGGATGGAGATTCCACAATCTCCCTACATAACCCATTCCAGTGCTTCACCACCCTCCTAGTGAAATAGTGTTTCCTAATAACCAACCTAGACCTCCCCTACTTCAACTTGAGACCATTGCTCCTTGGTCTGTCATCTGCCACCACTGAGAACAGACTACCTCCATTCCCTTTGGAGCTCCCCTTCAGGTAGTTGAAGGCTGCTATCAAATCCCCCCTCACTCTTCTCTTCTGCAGACTAAACAATCCCAGTTCCCTCAGCCTCTCCTTGTAAGTCATGTGCCCCTTTCGTTGCCCTCCGCTGGACTCTCTCCAATTTATCCACATCCTTTCTGTAGTGGGGCCCCCAAAACTGGACGCAATACTTCAGATGTGGCCTCATGAGGGCCGAATAGAGGGGAATAATCACTTCCCTCGATCTGCTGGCAATGCTCCTACTAATGCAGCCCAATATGCCGTTGGCCTTCTTGGCAACAAGGGCACACTGCTGATTCATATCCAGCTTCTAATCCACTGTAATCCCCAGGTCCTTTTCTGCAGAACTGCCACTTAGCCAGTCGGTCCCCAGCCTGTAGCGGTGCATGGGATTCTTCCGTCCTAAGTGCAGGACCCTGCACTTGTCCTTGTTGAACCTCATCAGATTTATTTTGGCCCAATCCTCCAATTTGTCTATCCCTACCCTCCAGCGTATCTACCTCTCCCCCCAGCTTAGTGTCATCCGTCAACTTGCTGAGGGTGCAATCCATCCCATCATCCAGATCATTAATGAAGATGTTGAACAAACATAGGGGGCCGTGTATGCCATGGCCTCCAAGGGCCTTCATTGAGCAGAACCTGCACAGTTCTGTTGTAAATCTGGGTAGGGGGAAGGCTCTGTGGAGCCTGCTGTGGGGTGCATGCACCCTTACGTTCTCTACAGCCAGCTATGTGGCGGGGTTCCTTGTGCCCACATGCCCCCCCCCTGCAGAAGGGATTGCCTGCTGGATCCTCTCCCTTGTAACTCCACCAGTCATTTCCCCCAGGTATGGGGCATACTAGTGGTGGGAAGTTATTCCTAGAGGCTGGAATAACAGCATGGAAGGAGGGAAGGTTTCCTTCTTCCCAGCCCGTCACCCCCTGAGGAACTCCTCAGCACACAGTCTGACTGCTGAAGCCATGCATTGTGGTCAGAGCTTTGGCCTCGCTGATTTCCCACTAAAACATGCTCAGTTTGCCAGTGGAAAAAAATCCATTTTTCTAACTGTCAAGACCAAAAACTCCCCTTGGGCTCAGAAAATCCGTCTGTGTCTTCCTGCCTCGGATATCCTCAACAGTCTCTGCAATTGGACCTGTGGTGACCATTTCGCTGCTGATGCACCAATGGGAATAGAACCCGGCTTGCTGCGTTGGTAGACACATGTGAGGGCAAGTGGAATGAGAAGTCGGGACTCTCATCGGTCTTTCTCTGCAACTTTCTTGTAAACAAACTGATGCTTCGCTTTATTTTAGTCAATTCCTCTAGCCCAGTAGCACAAGAATAACAAACAAGCGAAGCATGGAGTGTCTTTTTGTTCTGCATTTGTACAGCCCCTAGCACAATGAGTTTGCATTGTGTCAGTATTTTTTTAAAATATTTTTATCATTCTAAAATGATTAGGCTAATTTTTGAGGGTAGGGAACTAAATTGCTCCTGGCTTGGAGCTGAGGGTTTGAACTGGTTCAGAAGGACACTTTGCCACTGGTGTGAGGTAGAATGGCACAAGCAGGATTAAATTCTCCTGGGGTAAGCAGGTGTGGCCCCATGGACTTCAGCAGAGCTGGAGTTGCTGATGTGGTGATCGTTCCCTGAAACATGAGCCAGTGATCACCTGTGTTCGTTCGGGGCAGGTGCTGTCATTATTGGAGTTAAAGTTCCTGAAAAAGGGGCTTAGTGTGGCCAAGTTGGGAGGAAGAGTGAAAGGAAAAGTAGATAAGAAGCTTAATTATGTCCTCAATGCACAAGGTAGTACTGAGGGGGTGTCATGAGCAGCTCAGAGACCGGGTACCTGCAATACGTCTCTTGCAACTACCATGTTTAAGGACTTGTCTACACAGGGACACTCAGGAAGATGAATCTGAATTCACTTTTAATATGTATTGTTAAACTGCATTAAATGCTTTTGTGGATAGTCTTATTCAGAAGTAAAGGGGCTTTAATTTGATTTTGCTTAATTTAATTTGGAAGTGAATTAAACTAAATCAAATGAAAGCTGCTTCCGTTCTGAATAAGAGCATCCAGTCAGGGGTTTAATGCAGTTTAACCAATCAGTTTTAAATTCTCACCTTTAGTGAATTTGGATTTACTTTCTCGAATGTTCCAAGCCCTTAATATAGGATATTGCCAGGCAAGTAAGCCCACCTACTCTTAGGTCACCCTATGTAAACTACATAGGAATTGCCTTAGGGGATCAGACCAGTAGTCCATGTAGTCCCGTACCAGATACTTCAGAGGAAGGGGCAATAACTTTTAACGGCAGGCAATTTTGGCCTAACCTGCATCCTCCCACCCCCCGGGAATGTTTGTTTGTTTGATTTTTGTCTTGACCTCTATTAGGCAGTTATATCTCTAAGGTACTTATACAACCTCCATCCCTGTAGTATCTGAGCAACTCACAATATGTATTTGTCCGCACAGCACTCCTGTGAGGTGTAGGGCATGTATAGGTGGGGAAACTGAGGCACATAGCAACTAAGAGACTTGCCCAAGTCACAGAGAGTCTGTAGTGGACAGAAAGTAGGGCTAGCACCCTAATGACTAGACTCATCCTGTGCCCTGAGACAAGTGTATTTTCAATCTCTTCTAAAACTCCCATGTTTTTTAAACTTTTTATTATAATCCTGGATATCGTCACCATCCAGATACATGTCCAATCCTTTTTTGAATTGTGCTAAGCTCTTGGCCTCAATGATATCTTGGGGCAATGAGTTCCACAGATTAAAAATGTGCATTGTGGGAAAGTTAGAAAAGACTGCATGCAGCCATGAAATTGACGTATCTTCCATGATTAGTAGGGTGACCAGATGTCCTGATTTTATAGGGACAGTCCCAATTTGGGGGTCTTTTTCTTATATAGGTTCCTATTACCCCCCACCCCATCCTGATTTTTCACACTTGCTGTCTGGTCACCCTAGTGATTACCCTTGTCAATAGTGCAGACATCACCTTGGATCTTAGTGGTTAAAGAAAGAAGAATCAGCAGAAAATAAAAGGGCTGTGTCTGTTACTATTTTCATTTCTCTAACTGTTTGGTTTAAACTCCTAATCCTTCATTTTACAATTTTGTTTTGTTTCCCTTCTATCCTGATCTAGGGGAAAGCTTTTCTCCTCCCAATTGAGCCAGATTATCAATGAGGAAAAATGAAGAGGTTTTCTTAATCATAATGCATTCTCTCCTTATCCCCTGCCAGTTGGGTTCCCTTGCATTGCTGCTGCTGCTGCTGCATATTTTTGGGATGCAGTGAGGTTTCTCCTGTTTTTTGAGGTTTGCTGCTATTTGCTTGAATTTCAAACAAGATCTTCAGCACAAATGTGCACACGGATTTAATTGTGAAAAAAGCCAGCACAGAGATGAACTGTCTCTGGTTCTGTTTTGTTTATATCCTCAATGCTTACTTTGGGAAAAAGCATCCACTCTCATTTGGCACAATCCGCTTTAGATAAGGCTAGATATGTTTTGTCTCTGAACAGTAATAGACAACACTTTTGTTTCTAATTGCATTTTATGTATTTACCAAACCTAATAAATAAAGGACAAAGAGCTTCAGCATGGAATTGATATTTTTTTTCTTAATTTCCTGATCCAGCTGTTTCATTATCAGCTGTTTTTGTTCTCTACAGTCCAGATTCCACATGTGCTTGGAATTAAAGTGTAAGTTGAATTAGAGTGAAATGCTGGCTTATTTTTTGTTGATATCCACTACTTGCAGTGAGTACAGCAATGGTGAAAAGTGCCAGGCATTACAGCTTCAAGCCTTCTGTTCATCCAGAGCGCTGGTACCAATGGGTCAGCTGCAGTGTAGACATCCCACATATGCTGCCTCCTGTCAAAGTGCCTCAACCTTGTGCTGGAGGAACTTGTGGTCTCTCTGCTAAGGCATTCCTTGGTCCCTCTGCTGAGAATGCCAACAAGGGGGCCAGCGTGTGGTGCTGGTTTTAGTACTGTGGGCACCAGTCCACAAGGAACTGGAAAAAAGACTCCCCAGTTCATTGCACATCACCCACCAAACATCAGACTGATGATAACAACTTTTGGTTACTACCACTTTGGCTTGGATTTGAGCTCGTGATCGGCTCCAAACCCCATTACCCGTTCTCTAAGCCTGGAAAAACAAATACTTTTTGCGGTAGAGCATAGATGAGCGACTGGGTGGGCTGGGGGCTAGAACCAGCCATATCAGAGTTTTAATTCCAGTGGTTACACGCATGCTGTGTCTCTCTTTGGAGCAAGTCTCTTAACATTGCTCTATGTTGTTCCCCAACTGTAATGTCGCCAGAGTGTTGCAAGGATCAGTTAGTTGGTAAAGTGCTTTAAAAATATAAAGTACAATATAAATGCCAAGTATCCTTAATGACTAGATCAGGGTGTGGGCAAACTGGACTCCTGGATTCTACTTCTGCCTCTGCGAGCTAACGAGTGTTAAGCATTATTATATAACTCTTCACAGAAAAAAAACCAGATATGCCATAAAAAGGCCAGTATCACTTTCTTTTAAGGAGTTACATTTTATTATTCATAACATGCAGATCACATGACAGTAATTAAATTTGGTGTTACCAGGAACTTGAGTATCAGGGGGTAGCCGTGTTAGTCTGTATCTACAAAAACAACAAGGAGTCTGGTGGCACCTTAAAGACTAACAGATTTATTTGTGCCACCAGACTCCTTGTTGTTTTTTTCAGGAACTTGAGAACATTCAGGGTAGCTGCCAACAAGTACATGGCATGTGCCTCAGTGAATTAAACGTTAGCAAGACAGGCTGAACACGGGTAGGCTTTGAAGGCTGCAGTATCTAGTGCAGGCATCATAACTTAGAACAGTTTAACCAGAGGATGCGGCGGGGTTGGGGGGGAAAGAAATCCACCCTCCGCCCCCAAAAAACAAGTAGCTTCTTATGGATCCAAATCCCTGCATCCAAACACTCCCATGGCTCCGTCTGTACATCCCAAACTAGATCCAGATCAGAATTTTAGAAAACCCTACCAACTTTATTGTGGGCCAGACCAAAAACCTCTCAAAGTTTGGAGTATTCGCAATCTAACTCCTGAAGCATGGGCCACAGGTTTCAGGGGGTTTTGAGTTCTAATCCAGGTTCTGCCCCTGACCGGCTCTGGCTTTGGTTCACGTCCCCACTTTATCTTGTCTGTAAAATGGACGTGACGATAATGTAATGCTTCCTTAGCTACCTTGTGGGGTGTTGTGAGGATTAACTAGTCAGTGGCTGTACGGTGCTCTGAACACACAACGTGCTATTTAAGTGCAAAGTGTTAATACAATCAGTATCTGAACTTCATAGCTTCATCCCATTTTTGCTTTTCCCCACATGATGTTAGAAGCTGGTGGCACATATTTGATGATGCCATGTCAACCTGTGCTGGAGAGTAGGAAGTAGAGAGCTATAGTGCAGGAATCTCATGTTAATTTACAGAAGTAACTCTTGTCCTTTCTTTTTCTGTTTCAGTAAAATCATTGTTGTGTTCGCGTGAACAAAGTGTTAAAACTTATTGGTAAGTAACAGAGGAGTTCACTCCACTGCTTCTTATTTTCCATCTTTTTTTTTTTTTTTCCAATTCAGCTGTCTCCTTTGCTAATCATCCCTTTGCTTTATTATGTCTTTGGCTCACAAACTGGAGCTTGCTCTAAACAACTTTAAATGCATGATTATTACGAGGTGGAATGAATCATTAGGAGGTGGAATCAAAAATTTTTATCAGGAAGATCTGCCATGACCTCCTGAACCAAGACAGCAAAACTAGTTATCAGTGTCTCCAAATGGACTGATAACTAGTGCTAGTTGGAAAATAGAATCTCCATCCTATGGGGAAATTCTGACATTTTGGGGAAAAATCCTCCTGAATGATGATGAAAAGTCAATTTTTTCCCCCAGAGTGGAAATTCTGAAAAAATTTCCTTTTGGAGACATTGAAAAAATTAACGTTGATGATGTGTAAGCATTATAATAGAATATTACATTCTTCATATAATATATAAATATATTAAAATAATAGTCAAAATGAAATTAAAGACTGATACAACTTTGAAATGAAATGAGAGAGTCAAAATGAACCATCAAAATTGTCATGTTCCCACACAACATTTAGATTTTGACGAAAACTACATTTTCTGACCCAAAAAACCAACCTGGTTCATCAATTTTTTTGACCAGCTTTATTGATAACTTCAATGTAATGTAATTTTAGGGGTATGTTATTGACTCTAATACATGGTTAAACAAAATCTTTTCCCCTTCTGTCTTTGGTCCTTCGCTTCCTTCCCATTCTCCTACTGGTCCTGTCTATGGCTTTGGGGCATTTTTTAATCCATACTCTCATTCCCACAGCCCATGAACGCAGTGGTTTGAATTTTAAGTTGAGATAGACAAAAGAGGAGGCAGGCTTTGGTTTTGCAAAATCTTACTAGCAGACACACCTCTTAGTCCTGTATCAGCCAGTACTGTCTTTAATTCCTTTATTTATTTTTTCCCTGCTGAGCTCTGGTTGCCTCATTTCTGAGGCTGTGAATGTGTGTGGCCTGCAAGATTTCCTGCCCTTAATAGAAACTTTCTCTACAGCTTCAGAAATAACTACTGTCTAGTAGCTAGTCTAGTAACTGCCACAGCCTTCTGGATGTTTCTGGGCCCTTCAAGCTGATCTGCTCTGCTGTCGGTATGTGTGCAGAGAGAGATGATTCAACCAAAACTCCATGTCTTCTTCCCATGGCTACTTCTCCCTTTCTTTGGACTTAAAAAATCAAAAGCTGCGGTATAAAGCGTGTAGGTTACATTAATAACTACAGTTAACTGATATCTAGTTGTGCTACCTTTTCTGTTTGCCCGACCTACATGTAGCAACATGGGAATTGGGTGGAGGGAATTAAAAGTTAGGGAGTAGCGTCACAAAAATTGGAGAGAAAGGATGACCTAATGGTAAGAGTAGGAGACTGGGAGTCAGGACACCTACGTTCCGACTTCAACTCTAGCACTGACTCGCTTAATTGCTTTGGACAAGCATCTAGCACTGTGGGGCTCTGGGCACACTCAAAATATAAATGATAGACACTAGAAATGGGCCAGACCACGTAACCTGAATCTGAACTTAGGGAAAGCCTGGATCCACATTTTGCAGATTTGGCTCCTCTCTCCTGTAAACATTGTGAGCATGGGCATTTTTTGATGCCTCTCAAAACATCCAGATTGGATAATGCTATCCAGAGAGAGCCTCTTTTGCAGTATCTCATAATTTCCTGAGTTTCTCAGACGGCCAGCAGTTTACGAGCACAAAAGTTAATGATTTCTCTACCATCAAAAATGCGTCTCTTCAGTTGAAATGTTGGCGATAAAGATTTGTAGGGTGGGGGCCAGTTCCTGCTCATCTTAACAAGCTGTCTCCAAATAAAATATTTGTAATTCTAAGCAATAAAAAAAAAAAAAAAAAAGCCTCTTGAAAAGAATCAAGTGGAGAGCTTCTATATTGCTGTTTTCTTCCAAATAATATGAATTCCCAAGCATTTCTGAAAATAGCAGCATAGCAGATGTGAATATTTTAGATATTGAACAATAAACCTTTGATCTACATATTTGAGCAGGATCAACTTTGCTTCTATGGAATGCCTGAGACATATTTACTTCTACCACAGTAGAGTGTTAATACAATACAATCAGAGGCGAAGCCGTAATATTCTGACTTTTAGGCATTTTGCATTTCAGTAACAAGTGTGAGAAGCATGGCCTTTGGTATAATCCTAGGTGTAACAGAGCTGGGTGGTTCATTTTGATGTATTTGATATATGCTACAATACATAGCCCAACACAAAATGGCTGCCGTCTTGCCCAACGCTATGGATTGAACAGGAATCCTGCAGACCTAGTTGCGTGAGTTGTTATAGCTTGAGCTAAAGAGCCAGATTACATCGCTGGAGCCTGTAACAGACTCATATCCTCTATGGATTTGGTACAGATGGGGATGTGTAACACATGCTAACTAGTGAGTTACAAAAGTATCTGATATTACAGGCCTGAATTGTCTACCTCTGGATGTACATGTGTGCACACACCTGGTTCTTCCCTGCTTTGGGGGGTCAGTTCCCTCCACCCCACATGGACTTCACAAAGTCTTATCCAGAATCTGTGTAGGGAGGAGCCAGAGACTGGGCGGGATTGAGGCACATGTGGATGAGCAAGGGATGAAGCTGGAGGCAGAACCCCTCTTGTCTCATGGAGATTCCCCAGAAAAGATAATACAGCTTGGGCTGTTTTATCTTTTCTGCCAAGCCCCATCAGGGACCTATGGGCCGATGGCTCCAATGATACAGCGTGAGGCAACCAGTGGGACATGCCAAACTTAAATCTGACCATTTGACTTCTCCATTTCCACACCATAGAATGAATTTTTGTTAATGTTCTCACTGACTAATATTGGACTTGTTTTGTAGCTGAGTAAGTGACCGCAGACTCTTTTGAAAAAGACTCTGACCGTGAATGTATCCCACGTGATTTCTGAGATGTTAGTAATTTTTTTACCATGGCAATGATGCCTTTATTGTGAAAGATGCAGGAAGTCTGGGGGGGAGGAAGTTTGTCTTCAAATTTCTCTAAGTTTACTATTTTCATTGTTACCTGCTTAAGCCAACAGCTGCCTCTTCCTAAACATAATTTGAAATCTTTACAGTTGTTCACTGATTTTTTTGTTGTCACTTATGGGCATACTTGTTACACATGGATTCTGAGGATAATTTTTGCAGTTTGGGTAATCAGAATGAAAATAAAAAAAATTAATCTTTCCTTCATGTTTATATATGGCACATCATCGGATCGCGTCTAACCTATATGGTAGATGAGATTTGCTCCAAAAATTGTTTCCTTTTATATCAATAACAAATCATAGAGACCAAAATATGAACTTGTGAACTTAACTCTATGAGCATTATTAGAAATCTTGCATAAAAATATACTGAATATCAAATAATAAAGTATGTGGTTATCAATCAGTGTATAATGTAAACCATTCTCATGTGTCACTCCCAGGGATGCTTTTAAATTTGCTTTGAATGATTTTCTTCATTGGAACTAGTTTAAAATGTTGTTTGCACATATGCCAGTGATCTCCTTAGTGTTTGTATATATAAGAAAGATTCTGTTAAAAAGGATTTATTTTATATGTAATTTTATGATATATATATATATAAAAATATCAGTCCATTGCTTTAGAAATAGTTAATGTGAAAGATGTTCAGGTGGGAGAGCCCGTAAGCACCCAGGTTTGTCATCTGTGTATGTGTCTGTTCACTTTGGCATCACTCAGTAATGAAAGTCAATTTGTGGTCCTGTAACTTCTCACTAGTGGACTTCTGCCCATGTCACAAAGCCTGGTGAAGTCATAACGCTTCTGATGAGGACGGTCTAATAGGAGCTGCACATGCTGTGTCTGATATGTAGTGCAAAAACCAAGATCACTTTAAAGTGAAAGGAATATGTGGGCTGATGGGAGATGGAGGATTGGTAGCCCTAGAGAAGTCTTCTCTTTATTTGCAGAATGGCACTGCAGGCTTCCCTCATGCCATCTCACCTTTGTGCTTCCATGTGGATTGGGATGGATCCTGTCTGCTGGACGAAAGAAGAGTTCAGTCTCTATGGCCCATCCAGACCTTGGCCTCTCTGTCAAGACTGGCCAACCAGAATGTGACAGTGGTTTCTCTGATGTGCAGTTGGTAGCTGTCCTCTCAGCTGGGGCCAGCTCATTCATCTGAACAACCCTCAGATGGGAACAGTGTTTGGTCATTACTGCCCTGCGCTAAATTTAAGCCAGTGACCTAGATGTGAAGTCCATCACTCCTCCACCATGCAGCATCTTCACTCCCTATACACCTTTTCAGAGAGAAGAGGTGTGTACTCGGATAATTCAGTTTGCCCCTGCTTTTGCGCCAGATGCTCGGCTGGCGTAAATCAGTGTCTGAAGTCAATGGCGCTGCACCGCTTAACAAACAGCCCTTTTAAAGAAAATGTCCTGCAGACGGAATTCTCTGTAGCATAAATTTCATTACTTAAAAATTTTGGGCTGTGGTAGACAAATGCTAAATCCAATTACGAAAGAAACCTGGAAAAGAACCCAGCTATCTTTTAAAGAAAATCTAACCATTTCGTTAAGCTTTCATCAGATGCTTCAGATTGCACAAGGGGCCAATGAGTCTGCAGCTGAGGGATTTGGTGGGTCAAAGAGAATCCTAGTAAAATTTCCTACGCCCAGCTGTTTACTGTGTTTCTGCTATCACTTATTAAACCTGAGCTGATTTGGTGGGGAAAAGGCAGGCTGAAGATGGTTCAGCTGTTTTAACCACCTGCATGCTGGTCATTTTAGGAACATCCAATGCCCCTTATGGACTATTGAAAGGATCAGGTATTTCCTAAAGACTAATTGATGATAACAGAATGTTAATAGACTGAGAGCAGCATAACGAAGCACCTGGAGGAAGAGTTAAAGCAAATTCCTGCTGTTTGGTGGAGATTGTCATTTTTTAAAGACTTATGACTGTGGGCAGAAGACTCAAGAACAAGGGAGGCAGAGAAGTGCGGTGATTAGAGCTGAAGACTGAGAGTCAGGACTCCAGAATCTATTCCATGCTCTGCCACTGACTTCCCGTGTGACCTTGGGCAAGTTGCTTAACCTCTGTCTCTGTTCACTTACCTGTAAAATGAGGGTCAGGGGGTGAGCAATATTCAGCTCACTTTCCTCAAGTGGTGTTAACTGTAGTAATCTGTAAAGTGCTTGGATGAAAGACGCTATTGAGGACCAAAATGCCTTTGCCATTATAAAACTGTAGTCATGTGGGAATTCGGGGTTGCTGATGTGCCTCACAGACACCTGAGTTAAGAGATTCTTGTTTATTGGTAGCAGTATAGGGCCTATGACATGGTTGTGCAATTAGGATTGTGGTGGAGGGCAGTGACGGACATACACTGCAGCCACTACGTTTTATTAAGAGATGGGCAGGTCCCTCTGACACGGTAACTTTGGGTTACCTTCAGTTGCTGATTGATTAGAAGTGAAACATTTCACGTTCTTTGTTTTCACAGGGGTCTGTCTGTTTTAACTGGAAATGCTCAGAAAATTTAGCAAAAAAACAAAATATTTTACATGCAAATTTTTGAAAAAAAGAAAAAGTTTCCCATTTTCTAGCCAGTTCTAATTTTACCGTCCCATCAGTGCTTCCTTTTCTTCAGCTGACCCCAGTCTTTAGAGAACGCTTTACCCACTCCCTCTCCTTTCTGGAATGCAGGGTCTTTCTTTGCAGATGGCATTTGTTTGTATTGTGGTTACTGGTTTGAAGAAATTTTAAAAAATAGTTCCTTTTTTAGGTTTTGGGGGAGGACTTAGTATCTCTCTATTTACATTTTGCATACACTAAAGCCATCACAAGCTGTACATCATGGCTGTAATCAAATCTCTATTCCAATCAGATAAGAGCTGAGATTATGAGGAGTAAGTACAGACGTGGTTTTGCTTTGACGAACAGGGAGTTTACAAAGGTATAAACAAAGGAGCGTGTGCTGAAAAACGGTAACATATTTCTATACTTTCCAAAAGACCTGAGCCATAACCACACAGGGCCGTATTCACAGGGAACGCGTAAGTTACACATCAGTAAGTGTTCAAGTATCTGGAACAGAGTCATTAAACGCAGAGGGACTCGAAGTTAATGTAAATTAAAGCAGGTGGCGATGAAGCAGAGGTGGGTGTGAGGACCAAAGAGTCTTGACTCTCAATCTCCTGCTCTAACCATCTTTCTTGTCAGTGATGCCCCTTCCATGTGAAATTCCTGAACTGCGCTATTTAAAGATTGGCTGTTCCATTCCCTTAGGTTGTGAAATGCCTCTTCCCTCTGCTGGTAGTAAATCTTCCAGCTACGATGGTAATGGCTGTGGTAAAAAAGAGGATGGAATGTTGTTTTGGTCCCTACTGAGTTTTATCAGTCTTGCCAGTTTCACTTCATATCTTATAGAAAACGTGTGTTTTAGACACACATATAGATAGAAATAGAGGAAATCAGAACATCAAGAAGTGCATTAGAGATCCCCAACATATCTAATTAAATAACATTGAATCGTAGAAATGTAGGACTGGAAGGGACCTGACTAGGTCATCTAGTTTCATGACTGATTCAGCAAACTAATGGATTGTATTGAAGCTGCTGTGGGTTTCCAATCTTTTGACTCATAAGAACACACAACTTCTGTTTTATTTTTGGTTGTTTTCCCATATCAGGGGAAATCTGCACTTTTCCTCCCCGGAGGCAGCGTCTGGCACAGTTTGCCTCCCGACTTTGCTCTCTTTGAAACCTCAATGTAGAGAAGAGAAACTGGATCACTTTGAAAACCCGTGTGTTGTATCATAACGTGGGGCATCGGAATAGCACTTAAGGTCTCTCGCTGCCTTGAATAACTCTTGTTTATAATGGCTGCTTCCAGTAGTTCAGAATCTGTTCTTCTCAAGACCTATTGCCAGTGGCAACATTTTTATGCTTTGGCATCTTTTAGTTTGGCATTAATGAAATGCAGCTGCATGGTTGGACTGACTGATGCTTGGCCAGGCCTCTAGATGATCAGGCCTCTAGTGCACTGGAATGTAATGCAGAAGTCACACTCTGAACTCTCTGGATGGATTAGGACTCAAAAGGAACAGTAAGCTCTGTTAAACTGCTTCCTTCCCTCCTTCTGTTCGTATCTGCTGGAAAGAGAGTCCAGAGTTCAGACCCAGGATTGGGAGGTAGGAGACTTGCTGGGCCACAGACTTCGTTAGTCACCCTTGGCAATGTCTCTGTATTTGGATTTTCCCCTCCCGTAAAGCAGAAATGGTACATGACTGCTTCACAGAGTTGGTGTGGAAACAAAATTAACAGAAGTGTGTGTCCAGCACTCCGACCTATAGATTCAGAGATGCAGCGATAAAAGCTATAGCTCAGACAGAAGTAATGGGCTTGATGCAGAAATTCCTGGGTGAGCCTTCTATGGCCTGTGATATACAGGAGATCGGGCTAGATGATCACAATGGTCCCTTCTGGCCTTAAAGTCTATGAAGCTATAAACCTTCAGTAAAATAAGAACTTTATGGGATCATAGTGGACTAAGAGTAAACACGATCTGGATCTACTAAATCCACTCACTTCTTTTGAGGAATCCAGTATTTGGCAATAAATTAATAGGAGATCCAGGAATGCACCCAAGAGTCCCTGAAGGAGCCATAATGAATCTGCCCCTCCATAGCAGCATTGTGCCCTAAAGGCTGGACTCTTAACTCAGTGTAGGAGCAAAACTTCCCTATCATTTAAGGTGTGCATGGAGAAAAGGAGGGATGGGATTTACACACCTCAGCAACTGTTTGTTAGACTTTGGACCAGCCATATCCTGCATTTGATCCATGCATGGACCTTGCCCTGGAAGTGAGGCGTGTGGTCTAAAGTTTAAAAAAAAAAATCGATGGCATACAGAATAGTGAATAATGCCTGGCCCGGACACTGCATGGACATCTGCAGCTAAGAGCATGAGCCACGGCATTGCCATGCTCATCAAGAGGGACCTGTGGAGGGGTACCCCAGGAAATAGGACATGAGCTGCTTCTCACCCCAGCCCGGCTATGGCATGGCGAATCTCGTTTTCCTGAGGCAGTGGGAGAGAACATGGGGTTATAAGGAACAGGGGGAGGAGGGTGATGATATTCCATGGACTGGAAGTAGTCTGGAGAAGAGAAGACTGAGAGGGGACATGATAACAGTTTTCAAGTACATAAAAGGTTGTTACAAGAAGGAGGGAGAAAAATTGTTCTTCTTAACCTCTGAGGATAGGGCAAGAAGCAATGGGCTTAAATTGCAGCAAGGGAGGTTTAGGTTGGACATTAGGAAAAACTTCCTAACTATCAGGGTGGTTAAGCGCTGGAATAAATTGCCCAGGGAGGTTGTGGAATCTCCATCATTGCAGATTTTTAAGAGCAGGTTGGCTAGATAATACTTAGTCCTGCCAGGAGTGCAGGGGACTGGGCTAGGTGACCTCTTGAGGTCCCTTCCAGTCCTATGATTCTATGATTCTTCCTCTGACAGAGAGGGACTTTCTAGCCCCCCGCATAGATCCTCATAACCTGCCTCCCACACAGCAGCAGTGCAGCTTTTGCCCCAACTCTTGCATGCCCAGTGCACCGGATAAGTGGAGCTGTGTCCGAGGGAGGGGGTGCGGCGCAAGGTCAAGCTACTGCTCAACCACTGGCCTTGTGAAAAAGCCACACAACCCGCAGCTTCTCTTCCTTGTCCCGTATACAGAGCATCCCACCTACTCTGAGGCCACGGAGTGAGGGCACTGGCTCAGGTCAAGGCCCTGTTTGTATCAGCCAACAGAATCTGCAAGGCTTTTCCCGAGGGGAGAGGAGAGTGAGAGGGAGTCTGGAAGGTTTTGGCAGTCTTCTGGCTTTTTTTTTGTCTTAATGATTTTTCTCTGTTTTGAGCTGGAGTCTTGCCTAGAGGTTGTGTCGTTGTTGTTTGTTTGAAGGAGTTAAGAAATCAAAGGGCCTTTGTGCTCCTCGCCCTTGCTGAGAAATGGAAACGTGCATGTGTTTTGAAGTTTTGAAATACTACCAGTGAGCCTCACCCGTGTCTGCTTGCTCTTTATTCCAAAGTCACATTTAATTAAGGATCTTTATTTAGTTAAAGGAGAAAGACCAACTTCTGGAAGTGCTTTTCAGACAGATCAAACCGCAAAGTTACCTATTTCTTTTTTCCTCTGAACTCATTCAAACGTTGTCCTGTCTTAATTCACTTCCTGTGTCCCACACTGTAAAACAGAGACCTGAGCCCATACTGTATCTTGCAAACGGTAGGCAATAGCCCTCTGTCCATTTGAGCATCTGAAGATAAATTACTGACAATGGGTCTGATCTGTTGAAGTCATTGAGTTTCCCATTACCCACCTGTAGTGAGGCGGAGTGGCCTCCCTCCTCTGGGGTGAGTGAGGGTCCACTACACTCCCCTTGGAGGGCGGAGCCTAGGTTGCCCTGCCCCCCTCGCCGGAAGTACTGGGGCATGGCCGGAAGTATAAAAGGCCAGGCCCTGCAGCCCAGTGGGGGCAGAACCTGCGGAGGAGAAGGACGCTCCGCCTGTTCTGCAGCGGCCCGGAGAGGAACCTACGCCTGGCTGTGCCCGAGCCCCGGATGCCGATGAGGACTGGCCCGGAGTGCCCATTGCTGTGTACCCCGAGGAGCCAGACGAGGCCTGGAGGCCAGAAGTAGGACCTTGAAAGGCGGGAGGGTCCCAGAGCTTGGGGAGGCAGGAAGTAGTGCAGGGGCAGCCACAGTGCAGCCGGCTCCAAGGCCAGATGCGGCTGAGTCGGCGTGTTGTGGCTGGATCCCCCGCAGCCAATCCTGCCCCTGCTAGGGCTCTGGGCTGGGATGCAGTGGAGTAGGGTGGGCCTGTGTCCCCCTGCCCCCACCCTGGAGGGCCAACTCCTTCCTGGCACTGGGAAGCTCCGGCTGTGGAGAAGGCGCCTCCCTCCCCAGGCACCCACCTGATACTGCATTGTTTGCTGGCTGCCTGAGCCTCCAGGAGCCCAGGCCCCAGCCCGCTTTGAGACTGGATTGTCTGGTGGCTGCCTGAGCCCCGCCCAGGCTAAAGCCAGCCGCTTGGAGACTGTTCGTTGCGGGTTACCTGAGCCTCCTTAAGCCCAGAGCCCAGCCCTTAAGACTATATTGTTTGCTGGCTGCCTGAGCCGCTTCAAGCCCAGGCCCCAGCCTACCTATAGTCTGTTATTTGCTGGCTGCCTGAGCCCTGCCCAGGCAAAAGCCAGTGCCGAGACTGTGGTGATTATGGGGGGGCCTGAGCCTCCTCAGCCCAGGCCCCAACCCCGTGATAGACTGTTGGTTACCGGCTGCCTGAGCCCCGCCCAGGCGTAAGCCAGCCCTGAGACTGTTTTGTTACGGCCTGCCTGAGCCTCCGCAAGCCCAGGCCCCAGCCCACATAGACTCGGTTTAAGGGCCGGCAGCTTGAGTCACCCAGATCGGGCTAATGCCTGACGGGGACTGTGTATCACCCAGCCCTATTGTGGGCTCTAGACTGTCCTGTGGACTCTGGTCCTGGCCAAACAGGACCGGACGGAGTGGCCTCCCTCCTCCGGGGTGAGCGAGGGTCCACTACACCACCTTAAGAACTTTATGCATGGGCATAGTCCTGTTGAACTCCATTGGACTATACATGTGCCTAAGTGTTTGCAGCATTGGGGCCTTAGTTTCCAGGCACAGTACTGAATGCAGAATCATTCGTCCATGCAAGAAAGAATACGTGTATGCCAATAGCAATGTGCATGTGATTGCTTGTGCAAATAATCGTGTGTGCAAAACTAAAGGTTTACATTTAGAGATCAGGTTTATGCTCCCTTTGAGGATCAGACCTTTGGTAATGATAGTTTTCAAATTAGTGCCCCTACTTACAGCATATTTATATATTCAGAGATTTACATAGTGAAAGTAGAGGTATAGCCTGCCCTTCGGTGATGGCTCAAGAATAGTGTCACTTACACACAAGGATGGCACCCAGGGATTGTTTTCATTGACTATTGTCTTGGGATGTGTGGTTTGAGACTTGGGAGTTTTGTGTGGGAATGATCTTGCTTTTAAAAACATGTTGTGCCTTTATAGAAATGATCTCAGGAAGCAACCGCAGATGACTGGTTTTAAAAGCCAAGAGAGGGATTTAAAATGTGACCAGAAGGCTTAATTCTCTCACCACGTGCTTACTTTGTTACCGTGAATGTCAGTTTTAATGCATTCATGAGGGGTGAATGGACCTACCCCCCACAAACATTAATTTAACTACAATCAATGCCTTGCTATATGCTGTATACTATATACACCAGATGCTACAATGATGGGTGCTTTAGAAACACGTGATGATAATGCCACTGTAGCAAACCAAAAAGGATAGGGCCAGATTCTCTCCTCCATTATACCCCTGCATACCCATGCCCACAAAATGTTGACTTGATTGTGGTAGAATTGGGAAACTTTGATGAAAAATGTGAATCTGTTTTAGCTTATTTGTCAGCCATTGCAACACATTGCTCAACGTCACCTTACTGTGAGATCAGGCAGGAACTGTAAGGACGATCCAGAGGACAGAGTGCTAGCCTGAGATTGAGAACATTTCCTGTTCCCTCACAGACTTCCTGGGTGACCTTGGGCGATGTCTACGCTGCAACTAGATATCTGTGTCTGGCCCCGTCAGCTGACTCAAGCTCGCTGGAGCCCAAGCCCTGGGACCCTCCCGCCTTGCAAGGTCCTATAGCCCAGTCTCCAACCCGAGCCCAGCCGTCTACACAGCAACGAAATAGCCCTGCAGACCAAGCCCCATGAGTCTGAGTCAGCTGGCACAGGCCAGCTGTGGGTTTTTCAGTGGTGTGTAGACATCCCTTAGCCTCTCAGTTTGTCATCTGTACAATGGGATTAATAGCACCGTTCTACCTCACAGAGGTGCTGGGAGAACAAATACATAAAAGGCTGTGAGGCGCTCAGATACTCTGGTGATGTGGGCCAGATAAGTACCTCAGACAGACATAGGCCGAGTTGGTCGCTGGCACTCAAGCCATGAAAGGTTGCATCGTGCTGATAAATATCTCTTAGTGGTGACATGTAGAGAACATACACTGCATGCCTCCCCCCAGGCCCGGTACACAAAGCAGTGTAGACAGTAAGGCGAGTAGAACAGAGACACGCCTAGGGCATATATGCTACATGTGCCTCCCGTGTCTACACGGCTATTTTTAATAGTGTAGTGTCCCATTGCACGGAGCCTTTCTCAGCTACCTCCTCCCTGCTAGAGCCTTTCACTGCAGCACACATCCACACCCCGCAGTGTGCATGCAGCCTGTTTTTCATTGTGGTGTTTAGCGACACGTACCCTATGCACCGCCGCAAGTAGAGACAAGACCTTATACAGCAAACTAAGACTCCACTTAAGCCTGTTCATAAGATGGTGACTCTACAAAGTTCAGAGGTTTTAAAACTATTTGTTGTTTTCCCGCGATGAGTTTCTCTCTTTGCTGCTATTAGCTCAGAAGAAGTCAGCGGAGTTAGCAGTGAATCAGATAAACTCCATATGGGTATGAGTAAGCTTGAAGACTTCTCGGGGAATCTCTTCCTCTTTGGAAAAACTCTGGCCTGGATTAAGTTGGTATTTACCATTCTAATGGAAAGGTACTTATCATCCAAGTGTGTCTGTCAACTAGAACTGTTCAAAAAATTTCACATTTTCAGCATTTTGATGAAAACTCTTCACTAAAAACGTTGACAATTTTTCATGGTAACTTTTCTACTCCCTCCCCCTCTTTTTTTTTTTTTTTTTTGACCAGCTCTATCATAAATTGCTGTCACAGACTGGCAACACTTGCCTGAAGCCCCCTCTGAGTTGCCATTGATCCTGCTGGGAAATGATTAAGTGGGAACTGCTGACTACTGAGGTAAGTGACTCATCACCCACGTGGATATAAGGGAAGTGGGAATGGAAAGAGAGAGGATCTAGGTTGTGGGCTGAGCCATCCTGAATGAGGATCCCTAGAAGCAGCCAATGCTGGGCAGGAAGTTTGAGCTAAACTTGTGTTCCTGTTAATTTCTTTATTAATAAAGCTGCACTCCTGGAAGACCTTGTTTTAAGGAATGTTGGGAAAAGCACCTGCCTCACAATTACCTTCCTCTTTACTACTTCTAATACTTGAGTACCTGGTTTGAGTGCAGGAGAACAGCACTAAAAGATAAGCCCAGTCTATGGTAGGAAAGCTATTTGTGCTTGAAAATGGTTTTTAAACCACCGATTTAGGCAGAACCTGCACTGCTGTATATAGTGTGCAGAGTTACTGAGAGCTTCTAGAATCAATGCATTAAGGCCATGTCTACATGGGGACACTCAGGAAAGTGAAGTCAATGCACATAAATTAAAACACATAAAACCCCCATGTGGATGGTCTCGTACAGGAGTCAAGTGGCTTTAGTTCACTTAATCCCAAGGAGAGTTAACATGGGGTTGTTAATGTTCTTTAATGTATGTGCATTGACTTGACACCTTTAATTGATTTGCCTTAGCTTTGCTGAGGGTCCTTGTTTAGACAAGTCTCCAGGGTGAAATTCATCCCTGTGCACGCTTCCCCCACGACAACCAAGAGTGAATCTGGTTCTGGGATTTGTCTGAAAGCTCTAAAGGGATTAATAGACAGTTAAATGCGTTTCTCCTTTTTTGATGCAGTTATTATTCATCTAGGGTGCAGCTCACCTGTACAGAGAGACCCAGCACGAAGCCTATTCACCACTTAAGCCCCACCTAAGCCCTTAAGCGATGCATAGGGGTGAGATCAGCCTGAGTATCTATCCTCTTCACTGGATGTGTCTACCCTGCTTGGGCATCAGCCCCCACCAACTCCAGCTCCCAAAGTTCTGTCCTAACATGAGAAAGGGCTGGATTCTTTGTGAGCCATCGCTTTTTCTGTCACCCCAAAGTCCTGGTCAGGAATCTGACTGCATTTTTCCCAGCATGTCACACTATATAAACTGTGTTTCATTAAGGCCTGGGCTCCACATAAGGGTGTACGTGGTGTCTCTTCACATGGGGGTGAAATTCATCCTAGATGAATAATAATAATTAGATCAAAAAAGGGAAAACCGCATAGAGCTGTTAAGCTCAACTCCCAGAACCACGGATGACTAATAGATTTGCTCTTGGGCAAGTTGAACATCTTCTATTTTTATTATTTGTTTGGGTGAACCAAAAAAAAAAAAAGTACAAAACCCCAGACTGCTCTGTGCCGACTTGAGTCATGAAAACCTTTTGCAATTCCATCCCATTCTCTGGACCCAGACACCAGAGCCCTGCTGAGCTTTGCTGCTTTGGGCAAGTTAGAGCCCTGGAACATTCCAGTGTGAAATAACGGTAGGGTGACTAAACCCAGCTTGAATACACTTTGACTCACTGGCTGGAACGTCAGGGTCAAATTGCCACGGTTAAGCAGAGGGGATGGGAAATGATTTCAAGTTCTGGTTCTTAGTGATGAAATTATTGCGCGGATTTATAGGATCTATGATGTCGTTAAGCAGTTACGATTCTATCCAGTAGGATGCAGCAGCACATGCACATACCAACTGAGTATAATACCCTAAGTTATTAAGGATGAAATTCACCCCGGTGCAAAGAGTCAGCATGAGGCATATATGCTACTGAATTCCCATGCTGAGGACTTAAATGGCTTTGAAGTAGTGTCTAGGCTGTGTGTTGGCTCTCTACACAGGAGAAACTTTCACCCTAACAGAATAAATATTACACTTAATTGCACAGAGCGATCCAGGGCTATAGTTTGAAGGATTTGGGTCATTTCACACTTTTGGGTGGAAACTATGTGGGACATGACTGAGGATTATATGTGTGTGTGTGTGTATGTACAAATCATCAAATTTTGCCTTTTTTGGTGGTGTGTGTGTGTATGTTGTACAAAGCCATGTACACACACACACACACAAACACACCACCAAAAAAGGCAAAACTTGATGATTTGTACTGAGTTACCCTTTGAGTTGTTGAGTTTGCTTCCAAGGGAAATTCTAAGGAATTCTAATCTATGCAAACAAAATCTGGACAGAAGACCCATGCAAACTCCAAGGAACCAGAGAAACAGCCCAGGTCTGTGCAGGTCAGGGTTTGAGTTTCTCCTTCAAAAGTTGATGTATACCAAGGCTCCAATTCTCCATGCTGATGGAGTCCTGTTGACTTCGCTGGGACGCTGTGTAGGCATAAGCATCATGAGTGCATCCAAATGCAAGCTCAGGGCCCAAATGTGTTCATGAAGAAGGGACAGTTCCTATATTTTTAACAAAATATAATCTCCACTCTGTCCCTCTAATCAAAACAGTTGGCATGAAACCAAATATTGAAATCTCAGAACTTCCCGCAGGATGGAAATTCCAGTTTTCACCAGATCTATTAAAAAGCATGTCCTCATTTTTTCCTCCTCAAAACATCCCATAAGTTTCAGATATTGCTATGTCCAAAATACATAAGACCTCCTGAACACCTAACACAGCATAAAAACCCAGATCCTTATGCTGGTTTCGTTGCTTCCTGTGCTATCAGCAGTTGCAAGAGAAACATGAGCCTTGATCTCAGGGATGGGCAGGTAAACAGTCACTCACTTGACTCTTAAAGGTGTCTTTGTTTGTAACACAAGTAGCAGGATTCTATTCGGAACCAGTTATTTGCTTTTCTAAGGAGGCAGTCTGGCATCTGATGAAAAGCACTATGTAAGAGCCAGGTATTATTTCAGAGAGAGAATCCGCTCATCTCAACATTGAGCAGACTTCCTGCAGGAAATGCCGTGGCAACTTTTACACTGAGCTGATTCTTCTTTACCCAAAAGAGGGGGGGTTGGATTTTTGTGAACAATTTTCGTTTATTTCAAAAATTTCCAGTTTTTTGCAATGAGAAACCGAGGAAAATTTCCACAACAAATGACTCCCTCCCCCTGGAAAAAAAGAAAAAGAAAAAAAAGATGACTCTGTTTTGAACACTGAAACACAAACAGGTTTGAAATATCCCTAAACTACTTCTGGATTTTCCAACCAGCTGTAGTTCCTTCTCAGAGGATTTCCTGCAGGCCCCAGTACTGAAATTCTATGTAAAGGGTATAAGGTGCTTCTGTTTTCCAGTCATTCCGACCCACTCCCAATGCACCACTTCCCAGCACAATTAAACCCAGGGTTTGCAAATGTTATTACATGTAGTTGCATGAGACAGCCTGGGAACCTTTGATGCAATTGTAGCTATTGCTGTCTGGTTAAAGATGACTGTATGCCCATGGGGTGAAATTTACCTCTTCACAGAGGGCCAGCACAAAGCGCGCCGAGCTGTTAATATCCATTTTAAGGGCTTAAGGGGAAGTTATGTGGTGCATAGGGGCCTGTGCTGTACATGTTCAGTGCTTCTTAAATCTGTAAAGTTCCTCATTTACTCTGGATTTGTTACATTATTATTATTACTTATTTTGAATAAGAGGACAGAGCCTGGGACAAACTGCCCTGTTTTGATTAGTACAGTGTTCTGGTCCTGGAAGTGCAATATATCATATAAACTGCGGAATGCATGTCATTTATTTATTTATTTTAAACTAAACTGGGTATTTCTGTGCCTTTATTCTGGGCCTGGGAGCCACCTGGCTGAGAAATGATATCATTTGCAAAGCGGACAGTGTTGGGGGAGGGCCCTGCCTTGAGATCCTGAACCACTTTCCATCTGCCTTTCACATTGGCTTCATATTTTAAAAAGAACAATTTAGCATTTAATATTCACACAGACTCTTTAATGTTGGGACATTGAAGTTGTTCTGGCTTTTGTCCAGGAGAGACATCAGATGTGAGCTTGTTTCATATTTCTGATACTGGGAGGAACCCATACCGGTGATGTCATCATCACAATGCCTTTTGCCAAGAAGACTGCCACCAGTAGGGGGCTCCAAAATGCTGATTGTCATTGATGAACTATTATTTCACCACAACTCTTTTATACAACTGTCTTTTGGGTGAGATATAAAACAAAGTGCTCCAGATCTTATTAAAAGTCCCTTGCTGCGATTCAGAGAAGCAGGAGTGTGGGTGCTGGTGGGCCGAATTCTGATCTCATTTACATTGGTGTCAATCTAGAGTAGCTCTGATTGACATCAGTGGAGTTGTCTGGGTTCACACTGGTGTAACTGAGATGTGAATCTAGCCCACTGACCAAATGCCATGTTAAGTGATTACATTCTGTATATATACAACATTTGGATTTGTCTGGGGTATTCTTATTTGCTTTCTCTCCTATTATCGCTTTGGTGGTATTTTTGCATGCTGAGAGGCAGCTGCTACATTTCACTCCAGAGGTGGCTGCCTTTTATGGAAAGGTGAGCTGATCTGTGTATATTTAGTGGAGGTCTGTGACACTGGGAAAATGGGATGGTAGGCAAAACTGACACACAGAGTGTACACTTGTAATTGACAGCCATGAATTGTGAGCTATACCTTCCAAGTATATAGCTTGGGAAGTGCTTTGACGATCCTTCAGGGTAAAAGATGTGAAATTCTAGCACTGCAAATACAATTTGGTTTCTTCTTGCTCTGAAATAGTTCCCTCTATTTGATCTTTCAGACTGCTTTGCTGAGCAAAATGGGTGAATTTTACTTTGTTTACTCTGTCTCGCCCAAACCTAAAACAAACCCTAGACGTTCATATATATCTCTTTACAACCACATATGCTGTGATGTTCTCCTTTTCCTTTTTTCAATTTACAATTAAACTGAAGTATGTCCAAAATAGATCTTGGGTGATATTATGTTGCCAGCATGACTCCCTTATAACAATCATTTCAGGCTCATCAAACAGTCCTCAAGCAGACACATGGTATGTTGGAATGGAACAGTACGAGCTTCTTAGTTATTCAGTTATGTATTTTGCAGGTGTAACCCAACCATTTACAACTTAACTCCTGAAACCTTTGGCAAGATTACTAAAATAAACTCTCTTTATATCGGCAAATGGTTTCATACTGCTAAGTTTGCTTATTACTAAGGAGAGGCATAAAGAGCAGCAATGGGTGAACCTCCAGAGATTGTTTGATTTGGACAACAACCCATCAGTTTGGATGATTGCACAAAGCTTATTCAAACTGTCAACCTCTTGTATCTGCAAAGTTGGCCTGGGACTTATGGAATGGCCTGAGTTGCATAGTTCTGACCTGAAGAGTTGGAATGCCCCCAAACTTGAAGTGGTGTTGGAGATTCTGAATTTTGGTTTGGTCTGTGGTAGAGGGCCAACTGGAAAATTGGGCCTCTACGTTTATATCTCCAAGATGTTGGGCATGGACCATTGGATGCTTGAAACTTTGTGTGCCCCCAAATTAGACTCTCTGAGTGAACATGCTGTTTGTGCATGCAAATAATTGACAGACACGGAGAGACAGAAATCACACAGGGAGACTGGATCAGGGCTAGAAGTTGAGTTCAAATCTCCTGAATCCCAGTCCAGTGCCTTAACAATGAGGTCGTCCTTCCTTAGATACCTTTGAGAATTTAGCCTGAGTGGATGTAGGACTACAGTATTCAAGCCTGGATGTTAAACACCTAATATTTCTGGAGTGTTTGAAGCCAGAGTTTTAGTTGTCTCTAATATAGACTTAAGGGACAGCTGTTAAATTTGAATCCGAATCTTGGGTTTGATTTCACATCCAGCATGAGAATATTTGAATCTGGGCCTAGGCCCATCTCCCTTAAAAATGTGGGTAAGTCTGATGATAGTGCGGGTAAGACATTGACCACAGAGGTACTTGGGTGGAAAGACTGAATGTGTCTTTGGATAATAACTTCTGAGCTTCTATTGGGAGTCTATTCTTGCAAATCTACATAGAAATATCCCGGCATCTTTCTTGTTTTCATAAACCCCATTGTCAAAATGCCTTAAAAAGATATTTTGGGAATGAGAAGAGTAAACATTTAAAGTTCAGAGTCAGGTACTAAAGACAAAACTCCCATTCAGTCCAGTGTTTTCAGGTGAAACAGATTATTTAATGTGGGATTCTTGCAAGACTTTCCCCCTCCAAATGGTTGAAAAGCAACATTAGTGCAACTCAAAGGCAGGAGCGCCGCCAGCTTTTCTGCCGCCCTAGGCAGCGGAAGGTCCCGCCCTGAAATGCCGCCCCCCACAGAGGCAGCGGAAGGTCCCGCTGCTGAAATACCGCTGTGGTCGCTGCCCCCCAAATTGTAGTGCCCTAGGCGACCGCCTAGGTCACCTAATGGGTTGTGCCGGCCCTGCTCAAAGGAGACCACCTTTGAAGTGTCTCACATTCTGTGCGTTTATTTACACTGTGGAGGACTGGGCCAGCGCCAGGCACTAAAGCAAACAATCAGCGTATCGCTTCTAATGGACAGAAAGATGACAAAGCTTTCTAGTGATTTTTTTCCCAATGGCAAAATTCATGGCATTTTGTTCTGACTATCAGAGAATTGCCAGCCATGCCGGCTCAGGTTCAGAGCACAAGGCCAATGGGATTTTTCTTTTTTTCAGCTGCATCCAAACCTGCTAAGCAGCATTGGAAATTGCAGCTATACAACCCTAAGAAAGTAACAAAGAGGTGAGTAAAAAGCAGCAGTGGATTGGAGCCCAAACTCCAACTCCAGACACTTGCAAACGTGGGAAAAGTTTGGGTCCAGAACATAATGTTTCGGCTTCGCTTCTTGTGTTTTAAGAAGGCCCACCCATCTGGATAGCAGATTCTCTCCTCTCCTCCTTTCACTTGCCTGGGGTTCAGCTGAGCTGATGCCGGCCCTCTGCACAGTAGTGAATTTGACCCATTCTTAATGGGGCTTTAGATTTCCCTGCAGGTTGGAGGCTTCCTTGCATGGCAGAGTGGTTCTCTCTCTCATACTACGGGAAAGCGTCCCTGCTTAACTTGAGTTTTCTAGACTCCCTCCCATCCTCATGTTGATCAGCATATGGTGTTCTGACCTCCAAATCTAACTAATGCATCAGACCAAGACAAACCGCTTGTGATGGCTCATGGATTTCCAACCCATGACTCAGTTAATGGAGAACATACACTTCTGCACTGATGGATCAGTGTTTTAATTGACCACTTGGGTGCGTGCCTGGATGAATGAGCCACAATGGGAGTCTGGGTTGTTTCGGTTGTTTTTGTTTCTTACTGATTTTTAAATCATTCACCATTTTTGTGGTGGTCTGGAAGTTTGGGTGGAAAGGTGTCCAAGAGCTGTGCATTTCATTTTGATTTGTGAGGATTCTCCAAGGCACACTCTTTGCAAGGATTTTGAGGCTCCATTTGTCAACATTCAGAGCTCCCATTGAATTGAGCTGGAGTTCTGTGCTTGGCCGGGCCTTCCCAAGCATAGTAGACTTGGAAGATCAGCAGTTGGTTCCATCTGTGTTGGGTGGTGGGGTGCTCAGAGGTGGGGCCTGGACAGTCTGAGAGGCAAATGAAGAGTTCCTCCAACGAGGAAAAATGTAAAAATTACAAATCATAGAAGATCAGGGTTGGAAGAGACCTCAGGAGGTCATCTAGTCCAACCCCCTGCTCAAAGCAGGACCAACCTCAACTAAATCATCCCAGCCAGGGCTTTGTCAAGCCGGGCCTTAAAAACCTCTAAGGATGGAGATTCCACCACCTCCCTAGGTAACCCATTCCAGTGCTTCACCACCCTCCTAATGAAATAGTTTTTCCTAATATCCAACCTAGACCTCCCTCACTGCAACTTAAGACCATTGCTTCTTGTTATGACATGTGCCACCACTGAGAACAGCCTAGCTCCATCCTCTGTGGAATCCCCCTTCAGGTAGTTGAAGGCTGCTATCAAATCTCCCCTCCCACTCTTCTCTTCTGCAGATTAAGTAAATCATCTTTCCTTTTGGGGTGGGGAGGCCTTGCTCCCCATTTCCCTGGGAACCCTGTTTTGTGTCTGGCCAGAATCTGGACAGCCCCAATACAGATATCAGGAAAGCATTTGGATACCCCAGTTGTTGGTGCCGATAAAGAAACTAAATAGAAACCCCCCCTCCCACTTATTAGTAAGTAAAGTCACTGAGAAACTTCAGCAAGTGCAGAACACAGCTGCCCACTTACTTAGCAGGATTACTTATGGGGTGTATTGTACATGTGCGCCATGGACGGCACTGATTTCCAGTTTGTTTCAGGGAGTAAGGTGCTGGTTTGCTCTTCATGGTTTGTGTCTTTTGCAGCTTAAAAACCAGCTCTCTCTGAGCTGATCTTCATTCACTTGCATGTCCACCAATGTCATATACGCCATCATGTGCCAGCAATGCTCCTCTGCTATGTCCATCGGCCAAACTGGACAATCCCTACATAAAAGGATAAATGGACACAAGTCAGATATTAGGAATGGCAATATACAAAAACCTGTAGGAGAACACTTCAACCTCCCTGGACACACAATAGCAGATTTAAAGGTAGCCATCTTGCAGCCAAAAAACTTCAGGACCAGACTCCAAAGAGAAAGTGCTGAACTTCAGTTCATTTGCAAATTTGACACCATCAGCTCAGGATTAAACAAAGACTGTGAATGGCTAGCCAACTACAGAAGCAGTTTCTCCTCCCTAGGTGTTCACACCTCAGCTGCTAGAAGAGGGCCTCATCCTCCCTGACTGAACTAACCTCGTTATCTCTAGACTGATTCTTGCCTGCATATTTATACCTGCCTCTGGAAATTTCCACCACATGCGTCTGACGAAGTGGGTATTCACCCACGAAAGCTTATGCTCCAATACGTCTGTTAGTCTATAAGGTGTCACGGGACTCTCTGTCGCTTTTTGAAGGATGACAGTTATTCATCTTGCGGGACTGGGGAATGGGGTACTAAATAGAGGGGCGGGCCCTTGAGTCTGAAATCCCTTCCCTCCTTGCCCCTCTTAGTTTTACAAAACTAGGGTTTGTTGATGATTGGGTCCCAGCGCAAGAGCTATCTCTGTTCTTAGACTCTTTCTACTGGGAGGCTTGAGGGAGGGGGAGTATAGGGAGTTCATTAATATTAATTAATATTGGTTCAGCTAATGAGTATAAGCATGTGGCTCTGATGGTTGTTGGTACATGCCTATTGAAGCCTGTAGAAGTGCATTTTCATAAACTGGGGAAATAACCAAGGTTTGTTTGTATTTTGAAAATAAGGCGCTCTGACATGGCACTATTCCCGACAGCCCTGGGAGGTTTTCTCCCTGTGACGTATAGCGCAACTTAGACTAGAGTTCCCCCAAAGAATCCCCCAGCCTTTGGCGTTAGATCCTCAGCCGGGGGAATTCAGTGAGCTCCACTGAAGTGAGCGCGCCCAATGCCATTCTCCGTTTCCTAGACAAACAATTCTGTTAACTGGTTTTTGTTGGCCACTTGGGTAGTCATTTGAGACACGCTTCACTGGATTCACCTTTGTAAACATGCAAAGATCCCTTGGCTCCCTGAATTCGATTAAAGAAAGGCAGTTCTGAGATTACAAGCATTACAGAAGACACGTAGGTGCCCGGATACTGCAGTGATAAGGCACGTATGATCAGCCAGGTAGATCAGTATTCTAGACTGTAATAGCATTGCACAAAGAAACCTGACTCTTTCCTCTGTCTGGCACATGGCATTGTGCAAATAATCGCTCTGATCCTACTCCCATTGAAATAAATGGGGTCACATTGCCTTCAGCTTTTATGGAGAGACAGCTCTGGCCTATTAATAACCATAAATAGTTATGGAAACCTAAAGTGCAAATAAAACATAGAGAAATAATAGGAGAAATGGACCCATCTCAGGTGCAAATTCTGGGGCTAAACCCTGTTTACCATCATTGACATAGATAGACCAATTGACTTTGGTGCAGCTACATGCCTAAATATGGAAAGCAGTGATTTAGCCCTTTAGTACTTTTGAAGGCAGCCTCTGGAAATTACTGACTAATCTTAGTGCATTTTGGATGACTTGGGCAGGGAATCCTCCCTCCTAAAAGCACTGGGCATGTGTCTCGTGTTTATAGATTCTCAACATCGCATGCTAAGGAAGGGCGATGCTGGTTTATAGAATGGTTTCCCAATCTCAGGAGCAACATTGGGGAAGTGACAGGTTGATTATTTGCACTCCACAGCAAACAGCTATGTTGAAAAGTTTTTCATGTAGCTGCTAGTAGCTGGGATGGGGGGAATCTTGAACAAGTTCCATGTCCTAAACATTCCAAACTCAACCAACAAATTCCTAAATAGCATAACACACACACACACACACACACTGCATTACCATGGGGAATGTAGTTCAAAATGCAATGACACTTCATTTCCCACTAAATAGATACGGCATCTTGTGCATAGTACAAATAATTAAATCATGTGCTTATAGCCAGCTGGTCTGCCTGGACTTCTTCTGTAGGAGTCTGTCTGAAATAATATTTACCCTTTGATAGGACTTTGTTTCCCTTCGCTAGACTCTCTCTTCCGGCTCCTCTTTTTCTGTGCTTAGTG
This sequence comes from Terrapene triunguis, assembly GCF_002925995.2. Taxonomy (NCBI): domain Eukaryota; kingdom Metazoa; phylum Chordata; order Testudines; family Emydidae; genus Terrapene; species Terrapene triunguis. The sequence continues at coordinate 11,821,258 of NW_020698242.1, forward strand.
CCTTGTGGCAATGTGAACAGAGCACTAGATTAGAGATCCAGGTTCTAGTCCATCTCTGCCACTGGCCCGCTGAGTGGCCTGGGGCAGCTCACTTCAGCTTCCTATGCCCCGGTTTCCCCATCTGTAAAATGGAGATAATGATACCGACCTGCCTTGTGAAGGGTTTTGAAAACTGCTGATAAAAATACTATACAACAGTTAGGTGGTATTATTATTCTGCTGCCCCGTCTTTGTATTCTACAGCAGCTCAACCTCTGAGGACTGAGAAATACTTCAGTGGTTTCAGTGATTTCCACATTAGGCTGCGTGCGCCTACTTCTTTACTCCATCAAACTACTTCTCTAATTCCACCAGTTCTGTGAAGCTTGCTAGTGACTGCATCTCTCTCTCTCTGTGTCTTTCTTTGACAGCTGTGTTGTATCTGCCCATGGCTATATGTTTTAAACTCTCCAAGACAAAGGTTTTGTAGTTCAGTTAGTGTATTTTACATGTTGTAAACCACTGCCTAAAGTTATCTTTATGGTGTAGAAATAATAATATACAGATATTGCTTCACCTGCCTCTGAAATGCGTCTGCCTCTGGAGTGGAGTGTGGCAGCTGCTTAACCGTGCACAGGAAATAAAGAATTCATATGCGATTTTACATAAGCCGTCAGATTCAATATTGAAAACTAAAGCTGGTTGCAGTAATGTCAAGTTTCAGAATCTGAATTTATCAAGCAATTTGCAAGAGCCTTTTCACCCCTCTGGCGTTTGCAAGTAGATGGCTAAGGGCGCGATCCTGCACCTAGCTACACCTTTCACAGCGTCCTTTGGATTTCAGTGGCAGTCTGCGCAAGAGTAACTATAGGCGTGTGCATAGCTCTTTGCAAGATACAGCCCTAATAGCCTCTATGCCTCGGGCCAGATTTTCAAAGGTATTTAGGGACCTGAAGAAGCAGACAGGTGCCTCGTGGCATTTTCAAAAGCGCCTAAACATCTAACTCAATGGGAGATAGGCACCGAAATACCTTTAAAAATCTGATGTTTGGTGCCTGCTCCAAAGCCTATTGACATCAGTGGGACTTCAACCAGCTTTGAATCAGGCCTGTGAGGACTGATCCTGTTCCCACAAAAGTGAATAGGAGGTTCCCCCCCCCCCCACTGGCTGCAGGCTCAGGCCCAATGTCATTTCCTAAGAGCTATAGCTTGGTTTCAGTAGCATAGCTAGGGGGGCAGCGGCCGCTCTCCCACTGAGCACAAGTGGCGCCTTTTAAATTTTTTGGCGCCTTTTCTACTCACCTGGCGGCGCTCCGGGTCTTCGGCGGCACTTCGGCAGAGAGCCATTCACTAGCTCCTGGTGTCTTCGGCGGCACTGAAGGACCCGCTGCCAAAATGCCACCGAAGACCTGCGGAGCGAGTGAAGGTCCCGCCGCCGAGGTGCCGCCGAAGACCCGGAGCGCCGCCCCGTCAGTAAAAGCGCCGCCGGGTGAGTAAAAACGCCGCCTTTTGGGGGGATCGCTCCCCCTGTTCCCTACGCCTGGTCCCTTATCTGAAACCTCTCTCATGTTGGAGTGTTCCAGAGCGGCACATAAATTTTGTAGCTCCGTCCCATTTCTGTGAAGAGCGTGACAGTAAATTCACCCGACAAACACCAGCTGCCTTTTTTTTTCTTTATTTCTAGCCTTGCATTCCCTCGCTTTGGTGCTGAAATCATAATGGAATGCCTCTCAAATGATTTATTTAGCAAAAGGAGCAGCCCAATTATCTTTATGTGAGCATTAGGCAGAGGTGACACCATTTTTACACTTGGCAAAATAATGGTGTTTTTACACCAATCTATCCTGCTTAAATGGATATACATGCACAGTTTTTGTAAATGATTACGGAACATTGTTTTATGGTTCCACAAAAAATCTGCATCAGATGATTTCTTTTTGGTATGAAATAAAATCACATTAATTATCAGCAAGCTGGTACCATTCCAGAGCTGGCAAAAAGCTTCAGGGCAAAGCCCGGAGCTCATGGGCTTTGGAACTGGCACCAAACAAATAAATAAAAAAGAAGAGAACATCTCCGTAGTGAAACATGTGGTTGCTCTTTTGCCTCATTTGTATTGTCAGCCCGTTGATTTACACTGGATCACATTCATTCCAGAGCAGATCACTGATGGACTGCTTTCTGTGAGGAACGCGTTCTGGCCCTGACCCTGATTTGCGGCCACAGCAACATGCACAGCAGGTTCAGAGTCAGATAAAACTTTTCTACTGCATCGTGTGCGATTCAAAGTCTGTTTTTTAACTTTGAATGTGCTCTTGGCTGGCCAAAAAGACTCACCAACTTCTGGACGGTCCTTCATTAGCCTGCGTTTTTTTAAATAAAACTTTATTTGCACCAGTAAGTTGCTGGCCAAAACCATCTTGCGCTGTGAGCCTGACACTGCGCAGGGCTGCCAAAGGGACAGTTTGGAGAGCTCCCTCTTATTCTAGGCTTCATCATGACTTCAGCCTCTTCCCATGACAGCAGCATATGCATGGGGGAGAGAGACACAAACCTCCTGTTCATTCTTTCCTGAGATCCACAAAGATGTGAGTTATCTTTAAGCTTCACCTCCTGAGGCATGCTGGCAGTGTGTTATGTGTGTGCCTGTGTGCAGATAGATATATCGCTATGTATATATGCACATACACAGCACCTACGCTGTTGCTGTAGCACTGAATTATCCAGGATTCTCAATCTATCTGTGCTAAATTGACTCCACAATTTTTAAATGAAAATTGTCTTCAGCAAAACAACCCTTCCAAACAGCTTCCTCCAGAAATGATTGTTTGGAGATTTACAAGTTTCTCTCACATGGATGAGTCACTAACACTCTCTGAGTCAGTCCCCCTGACAGCTCCATGAATATGACTTCATTGCTTTAGATTTAGACTTACTGATAAATGAAATTTTCCCAAGAAGGAAAAATAATGACAGTGGAAGTCAAAAGAGTGGGAGTTGCATATTCATCCTGATGCCAGTGAAACGAAGAGTTGAAGAAGTGATTCACATATGGGGGGGAGGGGGGAGTGCTAGCATATATCGTTATGCTAAAAAGGTACACGGGAAAAGAAAAGCACTAATGTGTAATGAAGACTTGCATAATTCATGAAGACTGTGTGTGTGCGCGCGCGTGGTGTGTGTTTGGTTGTTATCCCTTTGTTTAGTGAAATAATGTAGAACTCTGATAATGGGTAGGAAGACAAATTTAGTCATGTGTGAAGGGCCTAAATTCTGGATCTATGACAAGAACATAGGGCTAGTCTGAATAGCAGAGTGTGCTTTCTGCAAACTTCAATACATATAAATCGTCTGGTGGAATCATGTCTTAAGAAGTAGCATTACAGCAACCAAGTCATCAACAGCACTTTGAGCTCCCAAAAGTTCTTCTCATGCCTTCCAACTTCCATGACTCCACTCATACTCTAGTGATTGTGTTTGGAAGATCAGAAGCTCTGATGTGATTTTTCTTGGAGGATTGGCCTATCTCACCCAGCCACCCAGTAATATGACAATGTTTCCTTTCCTTTAGTAGACCTTTTGCTTGGTCATTTCTTTCAGCAGTGTCTTGAGGCAGGCAAAGCACCTTGACCCAGATAACACATGTTGCAGATAATCTTTCCAAAAGTCTTCCTCTGAACTTGCTATATGTGCTGAAGAAGTTTTGCAGAGGCTCAGATACCTTCTGAAGAGATAGTAAGCAAGGGGTAAAGAGTTAAAGAATGTGGTGGTGAAGGAGTAGAAGGTTTTCAGTCCAGTTCTCCAGGTGGATCTCAGTCCGAATACAATTAGGCACTTGCCTAGATCACGAAGGACACACATTGTCCCCTTTTATCACGTGTAGATTAGAGGCCAAGGACTGAACTAGCCATAGAATCTCAGTGGCTCCTGTTTCTCATAGAAGTGCTTACACAAAGGGTAGGGCTGACAAAGCACCATGTGGGTACGTGTTCAAAGGACAAATGCAGGACTGTGGTCTCAAGGGGTTTCAGTCCCAATGACTTTCACTCTCCCAAAATTCCTTAAAACAATACTATTAAAAAAAACAATGCAGCGGGTGTGAATGTGATCACTGGAGAGCTGTCTGTTTTCGGTCCAAAAATGTTGATTGTTGCAGCCCCTTTCTCACTCGGGCGCCTGATTTAAATAAGATACAATCAGTAACAGGCATGGCTGTTAGAGAAGAATTCCTGTTTAATTATAGACGAATACAAAGTATACAAAACAAATGAAGTTCAACAGATGAAAACATGTGGTTGCAAAGAGGATCTTGAGAGGAAGGTGTTGGTACAATGAATCCTTCTGGATGCCATCAGCGGAGAACACAAAGGGAAGCCAGATGTTAACTCTTGTGTCCTGGCTAAATTCCAGCTGTGTGCTTAGTTAACTTTCTGCCTACCTGTAACTCCCCTGGAACAGCTGTTCCAGTGTACTTTGCTGTATTTCTTGCTCAAGTCCTTTGAGTTGGCATCAGACAGCTGTGATGGGATGTACGTTTTATGGAAGGAGAGGGAGGTTGCCTAGGTCATCAGAGTCAAGCTGAGCTGTTTGTACTTTTGGCTTCAGGGGTTGTTTTTTGACAGCATTAGCACCTCTCCAGGGAGTGCAAATAGGCGAGGTGGCTGCCATTCCATTGAGAGGAATGAGTGGAAATTTGCCCATCTTGGCGTTGCCATTTCACTCTGGTGATTTTTTTCTTTCTTTTTAATGTTAAAATGTATTTGAGGAACTTCAAATTCAAAATATGTCTAAACTACAAGAAGGACAACAAAGTGGAGACCTCTGGATGCTACCCTCATATCCTTAATCCTTACCCTTTGCTGTCAATTTATGTAAATCAATAATCTGTCACCAGTAATGAGCAGTACTCAGTTCTTCAGAGACAGATGCAACAAACCCTGCAGTAGGCAGTTACAGGCTAACCTATCCTCAGGGGAGATTTCCTCCTAACCACTCCATAGTTAGAGATTGGCTTGAGTCCTGAAGCGTGAGTGTTTATATCCCTTCTCCAATTCCAAACTTTTTTTGTAACATTTACTATTATAACTCTTGATATTATCATTCTCCATAGAAATTTCTAATCCATTTTGAATCCTGCTAAACTATTGGGCCTCAGTGATATCTTGTGGTGGTGAGTTCTACAGGCTGATTGTAGCTGTGTGCAAAAATGTTTCCTTTTATCGATTTTGGATTTTCCAGCTTTCAGTTTCTGTGAAGGTCCCGTTGTTTTGAGTCATCCCACCATGAAACTGAAGAATAGAGGCTATGTGATCGGGTATACCAGTCATTTGCTGCCCATCAGAGGCCCTGCTGCCTTGGTACACCCTGCCATACGATGGTGTCCTTTTGAAAGAGAAGAGTAGTTAGTACAGACTTCCAGGGGTTGCATAAGGAGGCCTCTCAGGATCATCTTCTGGCAGAACCAGTGAGAATTGGTCCTCCAGTGGCTAGAAGGGCTAGAAGCAGGCAATGGCCAATCTGGGCCCAGTAGGCCAGATAAAAAGGGCTAGCTGCTTCTTGCAAGGGCCTGTTCTGGGTGATATTGGAACTGGAGAAGAAGACTCTCCCTATTTCACCCAAGAAATCTGGCTCAGTCAGGGGCCTAACTCGAACAGCATTTTAGTTGGCCCACTGACACACTGTTTGAGTTTGCTCAGGGGACCATTTTCAGTTAAGCGTTAATTAATTTTCTGTAAAACTGAGGCGAGCCCCTAACATGCCTCTTGGGCAAATTCAAACTGAGCAGCTAATCCACAGTAAGTACTTTATTTGATTAATTTAGCCTCTTTCTGGTTGTGAATTGCCTGTGAGCAGTTAGGATAATTGTGAATAATTATCAGTCTCTTGATAGTTTGCGAGCCATTCATTGTGATTATTGAGAATTAGAGTGGCATTGGTTGGTGCTGATTGGGCATGTAACATCAAATGATATTGTTTCTGTTCCTTGATTGGATGGACCATGTCTGTTTGGTTTTGAGCGTGAACATGCACATTGATGAGTTTGAACTTTTTCTTTCTGTGTTCTCTAATATTCTTTTACAATTTATTATTTCCATAAACATTCCCGCCACGAAACACATTCACAGACAACAAATACAAAGTTGTTGTCAGTAGTATTTTATTATTATTAATATTTATATTGCAATAGCATTTACTATGCTATTTACTAATGACCACAAGCAATTTGGGCCCCGTTGTGCTGGGTGCTGTACAAACATGTGACAGTCCCTAATCTTAAGTAGTGCCTAGAGGCCCGAACATGTTCTGGGCTATATTGTGCTTGGCAAAGCACGTGCACATAGTAAGAGACAGTCCCTGCCCTGAAAAGCTTATAGACTAAATAGTCGAGACAGATAAAGGGTGGGAGGAAAAACAGAGGCACAAAAGCAGGTGGCTGGGGCTAGCAGGGGCTCAACCTCCCAAATCTATCTACCTACCAGCTCCTCAGCTGCCAGCCTCCCTGGTACCTATGCCCAGCTCAGCAGGCGGTCCTGATGTACGCCACTTGACACTGCAGTGGGCTCCTTGAGCCTAAAGCTAGTGGTGAGAGCCATTGGGCCGGACTGGGGAGCTGGGACCAGGCCAGCACCGAATCACTGCTGCCTGGGCTTGCTCTCCAACCCCTGGACCCAGCACCATGGGACAGGAGGAGCCGGAGAGCGTGAGGGGCTGGGCAGGCTCGCTCTGTGGGACAGGAGCGAAGTTGCTACTGCCTAGTGTGAATGCAGATTGGTCTCACGCTTCAATCCCCCTGGTGAGCATAAAGCTGGCCCCAACCCTCTCCCCAATATTTTCATCCTCTACCTGTGGGCATAGGGAGGTGAAGTGACTTGCCCAAGGTAACACAGTTAGTTAGTGGCAGAGCTGGGACTAGAACCCCGGTCTCCTTGCTCTATCCAGTAGCCTGCACTGCATCCTGAAGACAAGGGCTGTTTATTTCAGCAAATGTTGGTGGGAGCTGTTTTGAGGCATTTGCCCTGCTTTTTGGTAAATGTGTTGAGCTTCCTGCCAGAGAAGTGGCACTGTACCCTGAGGTTCACGGACCAAACTTGCAGGGGTCACATGCTCAGGCCCCTTCTGAGGCTACGCCTCACGGCACTCAACACCGACGTGGAGGTCTCGTCCTGCTTGGCAGGGGCGGGGGGACTGATGACTAGAGGAGGCTGGAGATCCAAGTGAGGTGAAAAGTAGGCAAATCTCCCTAGCTGTGCAGCAATGCAGTGAACCCCCTTTGGAGCAGGTGGTGCATTGACAGCGCATCTTTCCTTGCTTGTGCAACAATGTGTGCTCTAGAAGATACAGGAGACCACTGACACAGAGAATTCCGTCTAGGAATCCCGTGCAAAGCACATATACATTAGCCATGCTTTAGGGTTGCATTTGCATCCTCATTCTCCTCATAAGGAGCATGCGAGCAGCTTGTAAACGGAATGTATTTACTGGGCAATATTACTCCAGAGCAACCCCCCTTGAAGTCTTTGGGGTTCTACCAAGTGTTTCTGAAAGGGAGAATTTGGCCTGAAGCATGTTCATTAGTCAAAAGCTGGCCCGGGCTCTGAAATGTGGTCATTAGCGTTACTAATTCCGTGATCAAAAAAAAGAGAGAAAAAAGTAGAGTTAGCGTTGGTAATCACTGTGTGCATTTGCCAGGAGGTTTCATTAAAAGATAACAGATGTTTCAAGGATAAACTAGATTTAACAGTTCTGTGGGATTATTAATTTGTTTTAAATACATCTGCTACCACTGAATACTGCAGGACTACAGGCCCATTCATAACTGTGGCTTCAGTTATGCTAACAAACAGATTATGTATATTTTCCTACTGCTGAAGAATTCATGCGGCCAGGTCCTTGATAACCAGCATGTCTAGGGAATGGGTAAAGGACTATGCATTTCAGTGACTGCCATAGGGTGTCCAGGCCTTTGGAGGCTTATTATTCTGGTCCCAAATCTGGTGGCATGACGGATTCTGTGCCAGTTTCCACATGGTCAAAGCAACTTCCAGAGATCTGCTGCATATCCAAAACCCTGGTGAATGCACTCCTGGATCATTGAGACAAAACTAGATGTCCAATTACAGTTCCTCTTTGAGTAGTGACTCTTGGCAGTACCCGCACAGCTTCTCTTTCCCTGAGGTGTAGGAGAGCAGGGCAGGCTGGGAGCTGTAGTCCATTGTGGCAACCCACATTCAGATTCTTGTCTTCTGGCAAGATGGTAATAGGGGATTACATCTAAACGCCACCTTTCTACAGACCAGAGCGAGACCTGGAAGGAACCTTTCCGGGAAGTGGTGGGCATATAAAACAGAAACCAAGTCTATTTTGTAGTCGTTTTTTAAAATGGTTCCGAGCGTATTGGAAAATGCCATGAGACTGTGTAGCTTTCACTCCCTTTCAGAGCTGCTTAGAATAAAGATGCCCAGACAAAGGGATTTTTTTAGATTATTTATTTAGTTAGTTACTTCTTGCTCCTAAAACCTGCTTTCTAAATATATGAATATATGCACGGCAGTCAGGCGACTTTCGGCGGCGCGCCTGTGGGAGGTCCGCCGGTTCCCGCCGCCAAAGCCGTGGGACCGGCGGACCTCCTGCAGGCATGCTGCCAAAGGTTCCCTGACTGCCGCCCCCCGCGGCTGGCCGCCCCAGGCACGCGCTTGGCATGCTGGTGCCTGGAGCCGCCCCTGGTTATGGCACGCTCAGTGCCCAACTGTGGCCGAGTGTTATTTGTCGGGATCGGTGTAAGGAATGAAGGGGCTCAGTACTTCTCAGGGTCAGAGCATTTTAAAAGTCACGGGGAACATTTTAAAAAACACTTAGATTCCATTTTCAAAAGTGAATTAAGCACTTAGGGCTGAACTTTCAGATATACTTAAGAGGCTAAACCCCACTAGGCACCTACTCTTATTGAAATCAATAGGCGTTAGGAGCCAAAACACTTTGGAAGATCCCAGTAGGTGCCTGGCTGCACCTTTAGGCACCTAAATACCTTTAGGAGTCTGTCTTGTTTAAATTCAAAGGCACGGAGAAGCTTAAGTCCCATTTTCAAGAGTTGCTTAGGCCAGGTCAGCATTACAGACCTATATCGGTATAATGTTACTCGAGGTGTGAAAAATCCACACCCCTGAGCGATGTAGTTAGCCTGACCTAGCCCCGGTGTAGACAGCACTACGGCGGCAGGAGAGCTTCTCCCGTTGCCATAGCTACTGCCTCTTGTGGAGAGGGATTAACCACACCGATCGGCATAGTAGTGTCTTCACTAAAGCGCTACACCTGTGCCGCTGAAGCATTGTACGTGAAGACAAGCCCTTAAACACTGTTGAAAAATTCCCTCTGGGTCTCATTTAGTTACCCTATTCAGCCTGATGATGCATGTTCTTACCAGCAGAAAGATATCCCCACTGCATAAGTCATGAGATATATTTGGCCACGGCTCATTTTAATGGAGGCTAACGTGTATTTAGTTGTGGATTTATGACCCCCCCCCCCCAATTGTATAACTTCTGTGATATCCTCAATGAAAGCAATACCTTCTCAAGAGCACGAAAGGATTAGAGTCCTGAACGTTTTGGTTAAACCCATCAAGAGCTACAACTCATAGGCAGCCGGCACACAGCAGGTACCAGGCACTGGCGGCCAGTTCCCAGCTATAAAAACACGCCACTCGTACAGTTCACGCAACATGCACAGATGCACTCTAAATGGCTGCCAGCAGGGAGGAGGAGAAAAAAAGGCCATTTGGATGGGAGAGGAGAGGAGTTGTGTATTTCCTCCCAAACAAAAATAGGAGCTCGATATGAAGGCGAAGCTCTTCTGGCAACAATAAGATATGGATGGGAAGCATATTAGTAGATGTTCCTAGTCTGGAGCGTGCAGATGTTACTGTGTCCACTGAAATTATGGCAAAAAGCATACAGCATAATTCACCGACTGCACTGGCACAATTTTGATCTCCCCCCGTGTAATCAAGGCGATTCCATTGAAGTCACTGCCGTTGCACCAGTGTATGCCAGAAACGGGTCCCAGGAGTGGTGTTTTGATAGGTAGAATATTAAATGCTGAAGATGGACCTGGATGAAACCTCTGGACTTTATGGAAGTTCAGATCTAAACGCAGACTTCACAGCTGCACCCCATTGTCTCTGAGCCCAATAAAATCCTAGATCTGAACCACTCGCAAGCCCAGGGAAAGTTTAGATCTAGATCAGGTTTCATGGCTTGGAGCCATCGCTGTTAAGCACATGCAGGATGGTCCTGACTCTCCTCTCACTCCAACTGGTGTAAATCAGAATGAACGCTAGGGAAATCAACTGAATTTCCCCAGTTCAGGCCCAAAGGATTTCTTGAGGAGGAAATGAACTCCTCTCTAACCCTGACCTGGACTGAAAGGTCAGCCTCCTTCAGGAGGAGCGTTGCTGGAGCCTGGGATTCGATTTGGACTAATTACCACGGCACGCTGTTGGGGAGTATGAAGCTGAACAGCGGCTAGTTGTGTTTCAAGCTCACCCCGTTCTTGGTGTGTTAGGAGAGCTGATGCAGCGAGAAGTGGAAATCTAGAATGAACTCACACAGGAAAATAAATGATAGAAGCCCAAAGCACGTTATCACCTGTGGGTGAACACTTTTCACAAAGCAATCACTCTATATCTGACCCATCAGTCCTCATCCTCAAAGGAAACCTGAACAACACCTTCAAAAGATGAGCCTGGGAGCTTACATTTATACCTTTGTTAGACACTAAAAATCCTGGACTCTACAGAGACTTTGGATTTATGGTTTATTACAACAGTCTGTAACCTACTAACACCCCCTTATTTTATCCTATGACTGCAGAGGTGTTAACGGGCCTCCATCTTGAATGGTCCCTTAGGTTGTATGCTAACTACCTATTCAAAACAATCTGTTCCAACTTGTATTTAGCTGTGACACTCCGAGTACCTTTCCCAGACCTGAAGAAGAGCTCTGTGTAAGCTCGAAAGCTTGTCTCTCTCACCAGCAGACGTTGGTCCAATAAAAGACGTTACCTCCCACCTTGTCTCTCTAATAAAAAAGAAAAGCGAGAGAGAAGAACTTAACTGCTTGAGGGGCGACACCTCCTTATCATAGGATCACTTCTGTTACCCAAGTTAAGTAGAGCCGGGCCAGTGGGAGTACGCTGCACCAAGATACTGGCATGTGCTGGTTCATGGCAAACAGATGTTTGCTTGTATGGTAACTCACTCTTTGACTTCATGAAGGTGGATGCAAATGACATATCTCATGTGGCAGCAGTTTCTGTCTCAAAGGAGGGAATGTGTGCTGGTTAGAGCAGATGATATCTTGCTGCATAATGCTGGGCAAGTGACTTAATCTTCAGTGCATCAGTTACTCCATCCACAACACTGGAATAAAACGTGTGCCATGTCCCTCGCCGTAGAGAAGAGACAGTACTCAGGTGTCGTAAACCCAAGAGGGATTCTTTATTCTGAATGCTGGATGCACATGGGCCCAGGTAGCTCCTTGGTTCTGTGGCTTGCGAACTGAGGAGCACAGTTTATGCTGCATAGTGTTGCCACGCAAGATCTGCCTGAGTCCTGGCCCATGTTAAGTCATTAAGAAATGGGTTGGGGACTGAATTACATTTACCAAGCTGGGGAGATGTAGTCTGGCCAAGGAGTCTGCCTAGAGAGGAGAATAGGGGTATGACGCTTCTGAACTCAACTCCTGTGGGAGGCAAACTCCCATCCAGACCAGGGCTACTCACTCAGCTACAATGACACCCCACGCACACCACCTCTGTGGCCTCAGGAAGTCGTTAGAACTCCTCATCAACCTCCTCCTGGCGTTGGAAAAGGTGGCCGTCCATAATGCCAGGAGGAGGCTGATGGACAGGGGGCTGCTCTGCGACTGTGGGGCCTATTTCCTTTAGGTCATGTCTCTGGGCAGAGTTCCTCTGGGCCATGTCCACTGGTTCCCTGGACGCCTTCGAGGAGCAGTGGGCCCTGTCCAGGGTTCTCTGTTCGTGTCCCCCTCTGGCTCCCTGATTTGGACTCTGTGACCCGCACTCCCTTCCCTGTTTTTTCATCTGTTGTCCCCTGGAATTGCTTGAGGCAATTGAGGGTTCAGTAGCTCTTCCCCTTAGGGTGAGGGAGGCGCCTTTAGATGTGGATGGGCTCCTGCCCGCCCATTGCCCAGAACTCAATAGGCACAATGGCTCACCCTTCCAGCAGAGCCTGCAGTGACACCGCCCTCCAGCATGCTGCAGCAGCCTGTGCTGGGCAGGGCCCAGGTCAGATGTCCCCCAGGTTACAGGTATTTTGCTGTCATTACCAGAGCTGTAAGTTAGTGTGGGAACCTCCTGCTGCCTCGTGGTGTTACAGACTCCCCAGGCTTCCAGCCTGTCCTTGAGCCTGTCCCTGTTCCTGCCCCAGCCTTGCCCAAGGCTTGTTCCAGCTCACTCCAGCCTTTTCCATGCCCTATTCCAACCCTGCTCCAGCCCTGCACCTGCCTCCCTGACCCCCAGGCCCAGGACTGACTCCATCCCGGCTTCACCTTTGGCCTGCTTCTGGACTCTGACTCTGATCCTGATTTGGCTTGTCCTATGGACTCTGACCCAGTTCTAACCCATGGCCTCTTCCCGGAGCCCAGTTTCAGCACTGCCCTTAGCCCAGTCCTGATTCTACATCCGGCTTTGACCCTTGGTACCTGTTCTTGACCACTGCTCCAACCAGGTCTGACCACCTAGAGCCCAACGCCTGCCATCTGTGAGGCATCACTGAAGCATTTCTGAATCAAAATTTTTGGTTTTCAGCTGAAATTTTTTGTGCTAAAAAGCCAACATTTTGATGAATATGGATTTTTTTTTTCATTTTCATCAATATTTTTCATGGCGGAACCCCCCCCCCCAATTTTCCAACCATCCCTAACCTGGTTCCTAGTGTAAATCTTTGTGAAACATTTATGTTTAAAATCGATTCTGCCTTCAGACAATATGCTCTCTGTGGTTTTTCCTTCCCTTGTTCTTTATTTGGGACCCCTCCTCCCACTACTCAAACGAACATGGTTCCTCCCTGAGCTAAAGTTTTTCAGCTGTGAATGCATGGGTGTTGGGAGGAACCACTAGAAGGAAACATTTTCACCCGCACTACACCAGTGCATCCCCAAAGCAGTCAGAACCGATTAAAACAAAGGACCCGTTTCCCACCTAATGATCTGTGAAGCGGAGAATGAATGAAAACATACAGTCATCTCTGACTAGAATGGCTTTCAGTGTTGTCCATAAGTCATCAGTGTTCCTTTTACTTTTACCATATATGATAGAAAAACCACTCCTGACTGATCTTCTCAGAAGACACAAACAAACCTGATATTGCTTAAACACCACCAATAAAAATTTGCTTAATGTTAGAGTTTGGACAACCCATAATAACAAATGCAACCTCCTGTCTCAGGGTTTTGTACCCATGTCAGTCACTATAGTAACCTCAGGCCTTCCTGCTCTCTATTAGATTGCCAAAGCAAACTCTCTAATGGAATTCTTGGAGTGTCAAACCCTTCTCCCATCCTTGCGCGAGCCAGCACGCTAGATACGGCTCCTCCGTCGTTGGTTTTTTGAATACTGCAATTTCCTGAAGAAGAATCTATTTTTTCAAATCTATTTTCATAAAAAAATACTCTTAGGATCAGTGCATTTCAAGTCCTGCCTCCTATGGAATGAACGCTTGGCGTTTCCTGGTTGGTTGTTTTTCCATGACATTATTAACGGTGTGTTTGAACTTTCTGCTGTTATTATTTACAGCTTCTCTGTGTCTCATCTCTCAATAGCCATCCGTCATGCAGAGGAAGTCCTTTGCTCAAAGTTTGCTGCATGTGAATTGATTGGTTTAGTTCCATATGCAATAGATCTCTGTGTCCATTTGCTTTTGTTCTTGGACTATGCCATGGAAATGCTGCTGGAAAAAATTCTCCAGTCGAAAAGAGGTTAGGTGCCTGATTATTGGGATTCTAATTTGCAGGAGTTTAGTTCCACTGTTTTTTTTCTTGGAAATCTTGCTGTTTTCCCAGATGGTGGAAACATTGTGTGGTCGAGCCTGTCAGCCATTAAAAAACCCTTCAGAAACCAAACCAGCGTGGCGCCAGGCGTGCCATAAGTATCTAGTGGGAATCGCTCCGAAAAAACCACCTGATCTCTATTTATAAAAATTCCCGTTATGCAGTACAACAGGGCAAGGCTGGTAAAGCAGATAATGTTTCCATAACATTAGCAGCTCCTTGACTAGTAAGTATTGGGTGGTGAGTATTTGGAACTAGTGCCCTCTGTTGGATGGAATCAGACTTGCCCAAGTGTCTAATTCTAACAGCCTTGACGAATTCTACTCTGAAGCACCCTGTGCCTATTTTCTTTTCTTTTCTGAAGAGTGAGCAAAATATCATTAGTTTTCCTGTCCTCCTCATCAAAAGAAGGGTTGGGCAAGTTGATCTTGTGTCTCGGCTTAGTGCTTATGTGTTGCTTTTATATGATCAAAGTGCTCTATATGTTCCCCTCCAGTGGCTGCGAGACATTCAGAGAGCTATTGGTACTCTAGCTGCTATGATGGAGATCCTCTTTTAGCTCAGTTACTAGAGGTCTCTGTTTCTGGAGCAGAAGGTCCTGAGTCGTAGCCTTCCTGTCATATGTTTGTTCCATCTCTGCCCCAGTTTTCCCACCTGTAAAAATGGGGATGATAATATTTACCTGTGTCATGTTGCGTGGGTTAGTCCGTCAGTGTTTGCCCCGTGCTTTGAACATATGAAGTTCGAAGAGCCAAGTGCTGCCCTTGGATGGACATGACTTCAGATTTCAGTGGGAGTGGCACACAGCCAATTAGTGCCCGGTCCCATGCCATTGAAGCTTTACCATTGGCTTTAGTGGGCACGGGATAAAGCCATGAACGTAGAGGGCCAGATACCGATTTTAGTGAATGCCGATGTAAATCTGGAGTAACTCCACTCAGGCTAGAATGTGCTTCTTTGAACTGCGCAATTCATTGCACATTAGGACAGTGCCTACGTTTTTTTGGTTGAGTCCATGCGATTTCTTATTTCCAAGATAAAGTACTTTGCATAGTTAAAGCGAGTTCCCTTTGAACAGATGTGGCTAGTTTGCAAGGACTCTTCCTCCCAGAGTTCTGATCCCAGCCTTATATGCAGAGCTGGATTTGAAAGCCCAGGGTTCAGACACGGTTTTACGGCGCCGGGGGAAGGTGTGCAATGAAGGCTTCATGATGTTGGTAGGTTGTTGTGTGGTTGGTTAATGTGAGTATCAAATGCTTGAGAAATCAGTGGAAAATAAAAATAGCTCAGTAAATGGCCTTGTAACTATATAGTGTCCAAGTTACATTGTATTAAAACACCATCCGTCATGCAAGTTTGTCTCTGAGTATTCCCTGGGCGTGCTGTCCAAAAGTCCTAGCAACTCCAGACACAACATGTAATTCCATCTGCCTGCCGTAAACAGAGTGGAGCAAGCAGCTTGGCTTTTAAACATAACCCATCTTGAAAGAGAGCAGATACAATTGTCAGCATTCTGGATGACTTGTTAGCCTGCGTTTCTGCTGGATTTTTCACTTCTCTAGCAGCTGGGGCAAATGGGAGGAAGTATTTAGTAAAGTCAAAGCTATGCACTGTTGTGTTTAGGTATCCTGGGTATCGCACAGGACTGGGGGTCAGGGAGATCTAGACGTTAGTCCCAGTTGTGCAATAGTCTGGACATAAAAGAGGAGTAAGCAGTTTATTAATAATCACACTTTACGTTCAACAGAGAGTGCCCAGTTATCTCTCTAGGTTACTTATCTGGCCCCCATCACCAGAGTATCTGAGCACCTCACACCCTTTCATGTATTTATCCTCACAACATCCCCGTAGAGCAGGGGTCGGCAACGTTTGGCACGTGGCTCGCCAGGGTAAGCACCCTAGCGGGCCGGGCCAGTTTATTTACCTGCTTACGCGGCAGGTTCGGCCGATCGCGGCCCCCACTCGCCGCGGTTCGCCGTCCCGGGCCAATGGGGGCGGCGGGAAGCCGCGGCCAGCACATC
>NW_020698242.1:11837723-11860543 GCF_002925995.2 Terrapene triunguis
AGTCCCTGCCCTCAAGAGCTTCCAGTCTAAGGCTCTGTATGCTGATTGCAGATGGTTAGCTCTGTGACTGCAATGCACTGCCCTATCCCTTCCATCCTCAAACAATTAGTTTCCCTTCCTGTCACCATTCATTTCAGCCTTCAGCTTCTCTTCATTTATAAACGCCTTATTAGACTTGCCCTTGGCTGTCTCCCTCTGTTCCCTCCACTTGCATTGTCGCCCCCTCTTTCCATTCTCACTGTCTCTCTGCAGCTCCTGCCATCTGGAACGGCTCCTCTGTATCTCACTGTCTCATCAGCGCTCTCTGTTGCTTTACATCTCAGCTGAAAGCCAATCTGTTCTCCCCTCTCTGTGCCTCTCCCTTTCTCTGTACCATGGATAGTCCTATTGAGCACTGCAGCTGTATTGTCTGGCTCTGTAACATGTCTTGTGTGGGTACAGTTGCTCTGAAAGGTACTATGCACAGTGAAGTTGTATTGTGCTGTACGGTGATGTTTCCAGGTAGAATCAATGACTTGCTGGCAGCCTCTCCCCTGTATTCTGCAAGGGGCTGGGTTTCACAGAGTGTTTTTTATGTGCATGCACTTTGGGGAACTAACACCTGCAGATTTTGCACACACAAACTTCCTTTGGACAAGTGGGCTTTGTACCTGACAGTTCCATCACCTGAGCATGCAAGTGTTAGTCTCTGTCAAAGCTCATGCATACAAATGGAGGCAAGAGCCCAGAAATCAGCCCTCTTGGCCCCTTCAAAGGACATAAGAACGGCCATAGCGGGTCAGACCAAAGGTCCATCAAACCCAGCATCCTGTCCTCCAACAATGGCCAATGCCAGGTTCCCCAGAGGGAATGAAGAGAACAGGTCATCATCAAGAGTTTATTGGTATCTCAGTTTAACTCTTTGGCATCTTACTGCCCTATCTACAGTGGACCTTTTATTTTTAGTTAGTGTTGAGCATATGCAACTAGTGGTGTGGTCATAAAAATACAAGTGGGTAAACTAGCCTAAACTAAACTCCATATCCCCCAGATGAGAAGTTTGTAAACTCGCGTTTACCCTTGACTACATGACTGTGGAACCACTGGAAGTCCTTTCACACAGTGGCTTTTGTATGACTCCAATTAGAACCACCTTCCAGATCTTCTGCACACTTGTGGTAATTCCATGCACAAATGACTGTGCATTAATTATCTCCACATGCCAGGTGGATCCACAATTATGCATCTATTTTTGTGCATGCATTTGCACACCTTAAGTTCCGGATGCTTAAGTAGAAGAGAGAACGTTTTAAAGAATATAATTCTCAAATGCCGGTTTCAGAGCGGCTTTGACTTTCCCCGAGTGCAGTGAACACAAACAGATGTCCTCAAAGGCCAGGGTGACTGGGAAATTATTAATTAGGTAGTGAGTGAAAGAGGAGATTGCAGTGTTTGGATTTCCTTTAAAGATAATTATTTTTATCCTACGCTGACATAGCCCAGCACAGCCCAACACAAATTTCCATCTGGGCGAACAAAAAGAGAGAGAGAGAAGTCCTAGAAAGATGGAAAGAAATGAGATTGTTGCACATTCTGATAGAGACGATGGTTGAGACTGAACAGATGGGCTCATGATAAATTTTAATCGAAGTCTGGACACTTATTTTGAAAAACAAAATGAAAACATATTCCCCCAAAAGAGTGAAAAATAGGAATACAAGAAGTGATTTGAGAACAAGAACCAAACTGGACCTCTCCCCAATTCTGGAAGTGAATCCAAGTCAAACTCTCTTTTTGAGGCCACTTCCATTGACCTTTTTCTGTACCATTCTGCACTTATACATTTCACCCAGAACTGGGAATTCTAAAATCTCCCACAGAGTGTACTGGAATTTCTTATGATCTATCCAGTCCTAGTTTGCAAATCAGAATGTTTTAAGACCCAATCCTGCAAGGTCCAGAGACCTTCAGCTGCAATGGACCTCAGTGGTTGTTGAGGACACCTAGAGCATCACAGAAAGTACCTTGCAGAATTGGATTCATAGGTAGTTTGGAGAAACATTCACATTTTGGGGTACTTATCCAAGACAAACATCCCAACTCCTTTGATCTTCACTGATCAATAATAAAAGTGATAACAAGAAATGTCTGTCTGGAAATAGGTCCAAGATGCAAAATTAAAATCCATACCTAGACTTCAAATATGCCAGAGTTTTGGATGATCCTGGGGGTTTGGTTCATGCCCTTCTCTATATGTTACTCCTCTTCTGTCTCCTTGACCGTTAAACCAAACCCCGTTGTGTGTGCTGTTTCTTTTAGGTTCTCAGGAGGTTTCTGCTGCCATTTGAATCAAACTGCAAATGATGATGCACTTATGAAAAGAAAAAGTAAATCATCCGGTTGGACTGTGCAACCAGCCCCTAGAAAAAACTGACTTGAAAGGTATGTGAGGTTTAGAGCATAGCCCCTGAGGATGTTCATTTCAATTTGGAAGAACTCTTCAGTTCATCCAACGTTTTCCCCTTTTCTGTTCACCATTTTTTCAAGAGTTTGTGTGAGCTGGTATTTGGGGAACGGCTATTCCATACTTACATGCTGGCAAAGATATTGGTGTGGGAGTGTGGATATAAGCCATTCGTGAAAGAAACGCTTGTGCAGTTTTATTACATTTGTCATCTAATCAGAGAACAGAAACAACAGCATGTGGCTAAGGTGGCCACTCATGCACCATGAATAGAAAATAGTGATGTAGCTGAAGTGAACGGTGTGTGAAGAACTCCTTGGCTGAGATTTTTTTGCATAAAGGTGTTGGACAGACAATCATACCTAGTAAATAAATTAGGCAGAATCCAAGTCTGTTAATGGGTAAGTTGTGAAAAGAAAAAAAGGATAAGATCGGAATAAATTGTTTGCTCCTAAAGATCCTCCCAGCTCTAGTCATGTGCGTTCCTTCTGCACAGTAACAATGTGCCTTCCCCTCCCTAGCCCTTTCATGGCAACCATCTCTCTGGGAGGCTTTCAACCTTCCCCCTAATTAGTATCACAATAATGAAGCTTGACTTGGCAAATATTATTTTGTCTCTGACGTGCTTTGCAATTTGATATCAGAACAGCCTCCCTTCTGGATGAACGAGCTCCTCTAAGGGACAGGCAAGCCAGCTCCCTTTGCTGTCCTAGGAGATTGCCAAGTTCAGGGAAAGCCTTGTGTGGAGATTAAGGGATCTGTGGCAAGGAGCCAGACGTATCCAGGCTTCAGGAATTGCTCGTACTGGACATACTGTATTAATGATGCTGGATTATGATTACAGACAAAAATACACTATGAATAGACAGTACGTTTCTACCCTCAGTCCTCCACAGGGTAATACCAGCATTTCCTTCAGCCAAGATTAGCGCGTAGCAGACTAGTAATAATAATAGTTTGCATACATGGAGCCCTTTTCATCAACAGATCTTTTATCTCTAAGGCCAGTTCTTAATTTGTGCCAGGGCAGAGCCCTGTCAACTCTGGGCCTGGCAGTTCATAGCCCTGGCACCTCTCAGCTTGTTGCATCAGTTATGAATGTTTGAGCTCCAGCACCTCTTTCATTACAAATTAAACCCCGTCTAAGGCTCTACTTGAATTGCGGGATGATTGTCAAAAAAACTGCAGCTGAGTTGTGGACAAGCCATGGAAAATTCCAGAAAAGTAATAATAGACCTTATTATTTGCAGTAATAAAGGCCATTATTACTTTTCTGCAATTTTCTGCTGTCTGCCGCCCGGAGCGCAGAGTGGGGGCTCCCACTGCCGGTCACCTGGGGCGGACAGTGGCTGCCCGGGGCTGACAGTGGGGGCTCCTGTTCTCAGACCCAAGGCAGCGGGGGCTCCCCCTGTCAGCCCCACACACGGCAGGGCTCCCGCTGTCAAAGCCTACTATTGCAGAATCCACAATATCACAATTTAAACATGACGTTAGTTATTTCCATTTTAACGATGGGGGTAGCTGGGACCTAGAGAAACAATTTGCTCAAGGTCATCACAGCAAGTCTGTGGCAGAGTGGGGAATAGGAGGGTCATGGTGGATAATCACCTGAACGTGAGTTTCCGGTGTGACACTGCGGTCAAAAGGGCTAGTGCAATCCTGGGATGCATGAGCAGGGCCATCTTGAGTAGGAGCAGAGAGGTTATTTTACTTCTGTCTTTGCCACTGGTGCAACCGCTGCCAGAATCCTGTGTCCAGTTCTGGTGTTTGCAATTCAAGAAGGATGTTGATAAATTGGAGAGAATTCAGAGAAGAGCCACAAGGATGATGAAAGGGTTAGAAAACCTGCTTTAGAGTGATAGACTCAAAGAGCTTGATCTGTTTAGCTTCCCAAAGAGAATGTTAAGAGGTGACGATCACATTGGGAACGAACATTTGAAAAAGGGCTCTTCAGTCCAGCCACAGCCTCTCCAGAATGTGGGGTTATCCAAACAGCAGCGAAAAGCTGGTGAGCCCATGTGTGACTGCAACCCTAATTACCATGAAACCGAATCCTGGATTCCTTTGTGTGAGCATGCGAATGCTTCCCTTCGAGGGACGGCCTTTGTTTCTATAGAAAACACAACGTGGTGAGTGATGGCAAGGAAGAGAAGGAGGCTTTTAGTACCTTCTGCAGGAGTTTGCTGGCTTTTGTTTCATTTCAAAGCTTTCCTCTCCTGCAGGGTTGGAGGGAATTTGCCAACATGCAAATCTGGCCGTGGTCCTTGTTGTCTTTCCCCTTTCGCACCTTCCCTTGGGCCAAATTCAGAAGTGATGTAAACAGGTATGAGTTACATGTCCTGGGGACAGATTCTGATCTCTGCTACGGGCTGTTGGTGTAAACAATATCAGAATCTGGCCCAGTGAGTGTTGGTGGTTGTATATACTGAGGTGGGGGGAAAGCTGAGACTGTTTCAGGAAAAAACACCAGCAGCAGTGTGTGAGACGAGGCAGGATGCCTGTTTTCTTGTAGACCTTCTTACACTCTCCTGGTGTTCGCATTTCCTGGGCATGTGCAGGTGCACTTACCCATGTGTGACTTCCACTGGCACTTACCTTGCCTCTAAACTGTGTGTTCATAGAGTTGAACTTTCCAATGGCAAAATATTTCCCAGAGGTAAATTCATTCTGTAGGATGATTTGTGGTTGGTCTTGGCAGCAGGAAACAAGCTCACAAATCCATCGTAGTAATAACTAGGAAGAAATTTTTCTCCTCTGGGTAGGCAGGGAGATTCTTGAAAGACTGTGTGATTCTCACAGAGTATGTAATCAGACAACCTTCCTGTTACACTATCCACATACTGTTGTCACAATACGTAGCTAAGAAGGACAACTAGTGTGATGGCATTTATCTTAAAGTCTAAGGAGAGGCAACTAAGGTGTAAATAATACAAGTGAAGGCCTGTGGCCATGCAGTGGGAACATCATTAGACACCTATGCTATGAGAACACTTCCTCCTAGGCTTTTGAAGCCAACATAAACATGCGCAGATGAGTGATTTGCACAGGTGATGGGAAGATGTCTGGTGCATCAGTAACCTGTGTCACACCCCACTTTGGATCTGCTCCAAATCCCAATCTGGCCAATAGGAGTCTCTCCATTGACTTGAACTGGAGTTGGATCAGGTCCTTAATCCCCACAGAACACTGAGAATTTGAGGTCCTGCCAAGAGCATCAGAACCTTTGTAGAAGTGTGTGTGTGTGGCAGGAGGGGACGGATGGGGAAGGGGAGGGGAGGACCAAGGCCAAAGAGCCCCCTCCTTTTTTGCGGCTGGCTGCTCCTGCTGTGAGCCAACTGCCTTCTCTTCTGGCACCACAGCAGCCTCTGGTGGGCAAATGGTGCAATTGCAGTGCCTCCCTGGCAGAATCTATTATTCTGCTGGGGGAAAAAATCTGCAGGGGACATGAATTCTGCGCATATGTTTCTTTTGTTAAAAAGGTGGGAGGGGCATGGCCTCTGACCCCCTGGTTCTGGCGCCAGTTCTGGGCCTGCTATATAAAGGCCCAAATTTTCAAGAGCAGCCTCTTACTTTGCCCTTGGATAATTGTAAGAGCATATCAGGTGGTTGTGTTTCTAGTGATGAAATATGACAGATTTTTTTCCCTAAGGCCAGATGACAAAATGGCCAGAAGAGTGTCTCTTGGCTTTCTGTTGCTTTAATTTCTTGGCACCATACTGGCAGATGTCTAAAACTAGGAAGCCCTTTCTCCTACAACTGAAAAAGCTTTTACAGCAGGTTAAATGTTGTGTCTAAGCTGCCTTTCAATGTTTTTCTGCAGTATAAAGTGCACGGGAGTGGAGTGTGGTTTAATATGTTTGGTTCCTTTGGAACAGGGGAGCTTTGAACGCATTGACTGGTTACGTATTCCAAACATGAATTGTATTATCCTGCTGTAGATTTTTTTAAATAAAGAAATGGGTTGGCTGAACAATGCTAACAGTTTGAGCGCTCACTATATGATGAGCAGTGAATTGAAATAATGTTTACTTAACCTACAGTGACAGACTCAAACTTTATTGTTTTTAATTTTAATACATATTTTACATAGGTGAGATGACATTGTTATTAAAAATGAAAAGATTTGTTGATCTAAAGCATAAATAAACTGTAGTCCGAAATCCTTTGAAGTGGTCTATCTTTCTCGTAATGTAATACACCTGGGCTTGTGAGCATAAACAGTGTCCACCGATCCCATGATATGCATTGGGGCCAAAACCCAATATATAAAATGATCTTAAAAACAAAAAACAACTGAACATCCCACTTCCTGTTTGTCCTCAGTGCCTGCAGTCACTCTGGGGAATAAGCTAGGACCAAGTTTCATAAGTGCAGCTGTAGACTGACCTTGAAATGTTGTGCTAGGCAGAGTGAGATTGCTAGGTGTGTTGGCTTAGCTTGAGGTATATCCAAACGACGATAATTCCAGCTCTGAATGAGCCATAGAAAATGAAAAGACGGCAAAAGGGGAAGGTGACGTGTATTAGAGGTTAGCATGAGGTCTAGGGTTTTTTTTCTGTTGTTTGTATTTCAAGTTCTACAACAAAAAGATGCCTGCCCAAACCTTTAGATGACCTGCCGTATTTTAGAATTGCTTACATCATGCAATAAATAAAGCAACCCTCAATCAAGCTTGCCTCTGAGCTATACCAGCTGCAATCAAGTCATAGCATAAGTAAGCCAAAACTGCTATCTGCTTCAGACCTCGTCTCTATTTGCACGTTTTGCTGTTAATTGGCTTTCACTGGCAGAGAGGAAGGATAGTCGTGCAGCTGAGGGTACTTGGAATCAGATCTGAGTTCCATTCCTGACTTCACTGTATAACACTGGTCAAGTTACTTCACTGCTCTGTGCCATAGTTTTCCCATCTGTAATAAGAGGATAATACTTATCTTCCTCAGAAGAGTGTTATGCAGACAAGTGGCTGGATTTTCAAAGGTGTCAAAAGTTTGCCCCTCTTTTTGACTCTATTGAGCTTTCTGGGTCTCAGCACTTCTGAAGATCAGGACATTATTAATTAAGCATCCTAAAGCAACTGGAAATACTGGAAGGTCATAGTGCAGTACAGATAGATATAAGTGCAAAACATATATTGCTGTTGATGGCTAGATGATCTCAGCCAAAGACAACTTGGAAGTGCTCATTTCACCCAACTGACAATATCCAAAAAGCACCATCAATTATTTCACAGAGTACAGCAACATGGAACACTCATGGCCAACCCTTCCAATTCCCCGTGGCATGAACATAGCACAGGGCTGAAGCGATAACTCTGAGTGTCTCTGTCTTTTGCACAAAGTTAGCAGTCTCATGTTGATTGTGGTTTGGAAAACAGCCTTAGTCAATGACATGGTCCATGGGTTCTCAATGTGTGGGTTACAACCATCCTACTTTTCTTTATGGCCAGATGAGATGGAGGGGCCAGGGCCCAAAAACAAGGGGAGGAGGATGTGAAAACCTTGTATTATAATGTTGACTCGTGGTATGGAAAACATTCAGAACTGCTGCTTATGGGCAGCATGTCCCTGTTGGACAGGCTCCCATAATACTTGGGAATATACACGACTGTATATCAGATGTGTCCCAGATGATTGACATAACAAGGCTCCAGCCCTCCACTTCTCTGAGGGGAATTTGTGATCATGGAACCACTGTAAATATATGACTCTTACTTTTGGCAGCCTCAGCCAAAGAGCACTCTGCATTTGTATTTTGGGAAGGTTTTTTCCCTAATGTTCTTCTTTGTGAACTTGTATGAAATGCATCCCAGAGCCAGGAAACCTTTTAAGTCTTCTTCCATCTGCTTCTTTAGTCTACAGCACCCTGAGGTGTATAGCTAAAGTGTGGGAAGCATGTGTGCGAAGGTCCTGATGTGCTATGATCAAACAAGGAAATGTTTACTTCTTTATATAGGCCCCACTACATATACACTTGATTACAGTGTACCTTCCTTGGGGAGAACGCAGCAAATACTAAAGGGCTCTTTAATCTAGCGTAGAAAGTCAGAACGAGAACCAATAGCTGGAAGCTGAAGCCAGGAAAATTCAGATTAGAAATTAGGCACACATTGTAAGCAGTGAGGGTGATCAAACACTAGAACGAGCTGCCAAGGGAAGTGGTGGATTCTACATCTCTGGATAGTTTCAAATTGATGCTGGATGCCTTTTTGGCAGATATGTTTTAGCCAAAGACCAGCTATCATCCTCATTTCCTTTTTCTGTTACCACGGTTGAGTAAGGCCAACTTCTGTTGGTTGTTTGGCTTAGTAAGGACCGCCAGCCACCTCAAGTGTAGGCCCCTTTTACTGATGGGGGAGAGGCACAGAAAGTACGTCTCCTGATGAGTCAGCTGACTCAGACTCGCAGGGCTATAAAATTGCAGTGAAGATGTTCAGACTTGCTGGACTCTGAGACCCTGCAGGTGGGGAGGGTCTCAGAGCCCAAGCCTCTACACTGCAATTGTATAGACCTGCAGTCCAAGCCTAGGGTGGCCAACTTTTCAAAAGGCAAAAGCGGGAGGCAGGAGCCCCTCTCTCCTCTGTGGCCTCCCCCATGCTACTGTTCTTCCCCCCGAGGCCCCGCCAGAGAGCAGCCCCTGGCCTGTGTCCCCACCCTCAGGGCAGGTGGAGGGTCTGGGGCTCCCCACAGCAGCCTGGGTGGCTCTTACCACAGCCTGGTTCTGGCTTCTGGCTTTCAGGGGGCGGGGCATTGGGGGAAGAGGAGGAGCAGGGGGCGGGGCATTGGGGGAAGAGGAGGAGCAGGGATGGGACCTTGTGTCGAGGGGATGCTAAGGCCCACCTCAGCTCCCCCATCGGGAAGAGGCTGGTGCCGCCCCTGAGCCTCGGGCAGGCACGCAGCGATGCCACAGGGAATCTGGGAGAAATGCTGTCCTGGAGTCAGCCCGGGACCTGGGCTTGAACTCTGTATTTTGGGACTGTCCCGTCCAATTGGGGACTGGTGGTTACCTTACCCAAGCCTAAGTCAGGCTTTGAGACTCAGTGCTGTGGGAGTTTTATCTCAGCATAGATGTATCCAGGAAGGTTAAGTGACTTGCCCAAGGTCTCACAGGAAGTCTGGGTTGGAGTAGGGTTTGAACCCAGGGTATCCAGTGCTGTAGGCTATTGCCCTAACAACTGGACAATCCTTCCTCTCAAACTTAGTAAAGTAGAAATTATTGTGCTCAATACAGGAGTAACTGGATGCAATTGTATGATCTGTGATATCCAGGAGATCTGACTAGATGATCTAATGGTCCCTTCTGCCCAAAGCCCTATGAATCTGTGAATCTAGGCCATTTCCAGCCTGCCAGATCCTTCATTTTATTTGTAAAGTTGCAAAGGATGAGTAGGAAATGAAGTAAACAAAGGTCACGTTTGTGCTGGAAAGGATAAATGCGGAATGTCAACTGTTCACTGCAGATATACACATGCTACCCGGGCTACAGCAGCACATGGTTAGAAATCGATTGCCATTGTACTTAATGTTAGGATATAGATATTCTTATCACTTAGCTAGTTATAGAGGTACAAAACAAGAATCAAAATCAGTCTGCCTGTGTATGGGCCTCCTCTCACTATGATAGTCTAAGGCAGGGGAAGCCATAAGCTGGGAAGTGAATGGTCACGTCCTCACCAGTCACACTGAAATAAGGCAGTTTTGGGCTGTTAAAAAGGTGATCCAATCTGTCCCCTCCAGAGAAAGGGAAGAGCCTAGAAGATTTAAAGAAAACTTAGTTTAATAACATCCTGTCTGGCAAGAACTCACTTATTAATAGCTGGGGTGTGAAATCCTCATTTCTTTGTTGTACTATCGCTGTAGTCCCCACTTCCCTATTGTTTGTCTGTATAATCTCTGTCTGGTTCTGTGATTGTTTCTGTCTGCTGTATAATTAATTTTGTTGGGTGTAAACCAATTGAGGTGGTGGGATATAATTGGTTAGATAATCATGTTACAATATGTTAGGATTGGTTAGTTAAATTTCAATAAAATGATTGGTTAAGGTATGGCTAAACAGAACTCAAGTTATACTATATAGTCTGCAGTCAATCAGGATGTGGGGGTGAGGGGGAATTGGAATCATGTTTTGGTAAGGGGGGGAATGGGAACAGGGAATGGGAACAGGGACACGGGCAAGGCTCTGTGGCGTCAGAGCTGGGAAGGGGGACACTGAGGGAGGAAATTGGAATAATTGCTTGCTGGAAGTTTACCCCAATAAACATCGAATTGTTTGCACCTTCGGATTTCGGGTATTGCTGCTCTTTGTTCATGCGAGAGGAACCAGGGAATGGGAAGGTGAAGGGATAAGCCCTTTAACACTTAACTTCACAACCACTCAGAGCAGCTGTCTGTGGACCTCTGGCTTGCTGTCAGGCATATGGTAGCAGGTGTCGGTTTGGGTTGTGGGCAAGTGGAAAGGTGGTTTTTTGGGGTTTTTTTGCTAACATAGCAGTAAGGCAGCGATTAAATCACACCAGTCTGTGAGCTGTCAAATGTATACCTGTGGAAGTGAGTGCTGTTAAACATCATACGTCTCCCTGCCATTGCAGTGGAAAGCAACTCCCGAGTATTCATATTGGGAGCTCTGACCACTGGAGCATACCTCTTTCTGGCTCATAGTCCAGTGGCGCCCTTTGTGCATAGTGAGAGACAATCCCCGTAGTGCAGAGCTTACAGGCTAAACAGAAATACAGACCCAGGTCAAGAGGGGAAACAGGCACAGAGGAAGCCAAGTGGCTTGGCCAAGGTCTCACACAGCAAGATGGCGGCATAGCCAGGAATAGAATCCATGTCCATGATTCCTATCTGTCTTAGGTATGTATTTGGCCCCCCCTTACCACAGTATCTGTGTACCTCAGAATCTGTCATGTATTTTTCCTCACAAAACCCCTGTGAGCTAGGGCAGGGCTATCATGCAGATGGGGAACTGAAACATGGAGAGGGTACGGGCCACATTTTTCAAAAGGGGCCTACGTGCCTCTTTCCATTGATTTCAATGGGAGCTAGGCTTCTCCGCGCCTTTGAAAATCCAAGTAGGTGCCTCTTTGTATCTTTAAGTGCCTAAATATCTTTAAAACCCTGGCTGTGACTTGCCCAAAGTCACATAGGAAGCCTGTGGCAGTGCAGGGAACTGAACCAAGTTTCCCAAGTCCTACTCTAATACCCTACCCACTGGATCAGTGGTTGTCAAACTTTTTTTTTCACGGACATCTTGAAAATTGCTGAGAGTCTCAGCGGACCACTTAATGATCTTTCCAAATGTTGTTTGTACCCTTAGCTAACTATTGTAAAGGGCTTTGGATAAAAGCGCTATATAAGAAACCCTTAATAATAATTAACATTTTTTTGTTCTACAAATAAAAGCACACAACTCATATTTTAATATCAGTAGTCTTACCTTTCTAATGCGATGGATGTGCCCTCTCTCCCCCACTGCAGCAGCCCCTGAGCTGGGGCTGGGAAGGAGGGGGGTCTCTCACCCGCCACAGCGCTGAGGCTGGGAATGACGGCTGTCTCTCCCCGGCAGTCGCAGCCCTGGAGCTGGGGAAAGTCGCCTGTTTCTCCGGCAGCCCCAGCCCTGCACATCCCAAATTTCCCCCACCCCCTCTTCTCACCCCACTGCCCCCTCCCACCTACCTCCTATTCCCCCCAAAGTCACCACCTCACCTTACACGTGTGTCTTCTCCAGTGTCCAGGCACCTAATTAGTAGAGCCACGCCTGCGTGGCTCCACTAATTAGGTGGGTGGCCCTTCATTCTCTTGTGTTTGGCTGCCCAGGCACGCACCTTAGAGGGAACTATCCGCGGACCACCTGAATGGAGCTTGTGAGCCACTGGTGGTCCGCAGACCATAGTTTGAGAACCTCTGCGCTAGATGACACTAACTTTCCCAAAGCTCCCTTTCCCCAATGTTTCCAGTCTGTATACATCCCTACAGGCACATAGGCTGCAATATAGATCAGGTACAGTTATGCTATGTAACCTAATGAGCATGTATGCAGGCACAGAAGCCATGCAGTGCTGGGAGGACACATGCCTGCACAGGTGTAAGGTGTCGCTGTGCATCTTTCCTTTGAGAATGCACGTGCCCGTATCTTGATGTTGGTTATCATCCCATGGGAAGGCATGTTGTGAATCATATAATAATCCTGGAAATATCGCTTTCCTGCTTCTGGGGAAAGTGTATTGCTGATGTAACTTGAGCCTGTGTGGCTATCTGATTGCTCAGGTCTACATGCGGTAAGGCAGGGATATTAGATATTAGAACTAATATTAGTTCTGGGCACCGCATTTCAAGAAAGATGTGGAGAAATTGGAGAGGGTCCAGAAAAAAGCAACAAGAATGATTAAAGGTCTTGAGAACATGACCTATGAAGGAAGGCTGAAAGAATTGGGTTTGTTTAGTTTGGAAAAGAGAACACCGAGAGGGGACATGATAGCAGTTTTCAGGTATCTAAAAGGGTGTCATAAGGAGGCGGGAGAAAACTTGTTCACCTTAGCCTCTAAGGTTAGAGCAAGAAGCAATGGGCTTAAACTGCAGCAAGGGAGGTTTAGGACATTAGGAAGAAGTTCCTAACTGTCAGGGTGGTTAAACACTGGAATAAATTGCCTAGGGAGGTTGTGGAATCTCCATCTCTGGAGATATTTAAGAGTAGGTTAGATAAATGTCTATCAGGGATGGTCTAGACAGTATTTGGTCCTGCCATGAGGGCAGGGGACTGGACTCGATGACCTCTCGAGGTCCCTTCCAGTCCTAGAATCTATGAATCTATGAGTACCTTGTACATTCTGGTCCATTAGCAGATATGGCCTTAGAAATGCAATGCACATCAAACATTTATTATTGTTGCTGTTTGTCCTTGGTTTAGAAGTAAAACCTTTCTGGCTGTAAGTGACAACACCAAATCTGATTAAAGAGCCTGCAGTTTCCTCCTCTCAGGTCCCTCATATACCTCCAATGCTTTAGAGTTATCTGGTTTCTAATACACTAAATAACACCACTAAAACCAGGAAAAGGAAGATATCTTCCTGTAGGCTCCTTTAATTCCACTTTAGACAAGTGCCTACACTTCCCTGATTATTATAGATGAAAACGTAGCAATTATTGGCACATTCCTTCCCTATCAACAAGCCTTAGGACTGAAATAATTTAGGTCTCTGGGCCCTTTAGGATCTTTTTCCAAACACACCTTCCTCCCTAGTTCTCGGTCTAAATGATGCGGCCTAATCTAATTTGTAACTAATTACTAAAAAATAAACAAACTTAAATTGTCTCCGCTTACTTGGCCTGTTAGAACTTTGCCAAGATTTCTTTTTTTTATTGGGTGTTGAAATATGTACTTGACTCATTAGAATGTCAGTTCAGATTAGCCTCATACCTTTCAGCTGTGTCTGGTTTGCAGAGATATCTGATTTAAAGGGGCTCTGCCAGACTTTCACAAAAACACAATTCTTCCAATATTCCAAATCAGTACAGCAACATGGGACAAATCCTGAAATCCTTACGCAGGCACAGCTCCCATTGGCTTCAGTGTGTTACTCTCCTAGGCTTCCGTTCAACTTTTCTGCCCCTGGGAAAGTACATTCAATATATGGAACTCTTTCCCTATTATGCTGGCTTGTTTTTGACAGACACCCCTTTGGCTGTGACCTCTCCAAGACACAGCTTGGTGCTTAGTACAGTGCGTGATGTAGGATTCCCAGGAAATAAATCATCACAATTACTATTTATCTTTTGGAGGTCTGTAACTGTTTTTGTTTTCAATAAGAAATCCTTATACAGGTAACCCCTTCCCCCCTCCCCCCTTGGATTATAAAATAAATAGCATCACCTGAAAAATTACAGAGCAAACCCAAGAGGTTTGTAACATTTTGCATATTTCTTTAAGTCCTAGAGTGGGATTTAAACCTATGATGATCTGGTCTAGAAGTGTATCCTGCTAACTGAGCCACGGTAATGACTAAATAGATAGCCAGAGCAATCATTTGTTTGCACTAATTAAATGTCACTTGTTTAGCATAGAATTAACATAATGCAAAGCCTGAGCAAATCACTGGGGATGAAAACGGGGGGACTCCTGCACTTGGAAATGGATGAATAGAATCCTGTAAAATTTCTTCCATCTCTAATTATCCTTCTAGCTTATTATTTAAAGCCTTTCCGTTGGGGTTCTTTAAGAGTGGAGCAGACAAAATTTCAGGCTGTTTTTGCACAACGAACTATAAAGTCTCACTTTAATAATTGTTGTCTAGTAAATAAATATATGAGGACCAAGTTTTAAAGTGCAGATACTGGTAAGTGTGCTAAGGAGGTGTAATCTAACAACACAATGTGACCAACAGGCACTGGGGACAAAGCAAAGCACTTCCTACAAGAGTCCTCATCAGGGAGACGGTCTGTGTGTCGGATCAAAGATTGCAGCTGGTGGTGCTGAATCAGTGTGAATAGGGTCAGCTAGGAAATGAGAGACTAAACTGAAATCAGAAGCTCCGCTCAAGGGCTTTTCAGTTGCTTGTACAAGTTTCCATTGATACTTGGCAGTGACTCTAAAGCATCCCATCTAGGAGATTTAAACAGAGAGTTCCTCCTTATGTGCTTAATATCTGGCTCCTGCTGGCTGCTGCGGGCCTTGAGGGGAACAAAAGTGCTAAATAACAGGTTGCATGGCATGTAGCAGCCCTCTTTGTTCCCACTTTGCTGGCCCAATCCCGTTCTGCGCTTCCGCTTCTGGGGGTTTCATCATTCTTTATGGAACTGTTCTTAACATCTGATAAGCAGACACTTGGCTCAGGGGGTGTTAGTCTGCAGTGTAGCTACCTGCTGAGGCTCAGCAATGCAATCAGTCTTCTTGGTGTGTTCAGACTAGATTTTATCATAAGAAGACAGGTTCTGGGCTCGGGGAGCATGCACAAACAGTAGCTGAATTAATGCAGGTAAAGGCTTCTGGTGAACAGATTAATTCATCTTAGCAGCTTTGCTAGCGGAGATGCTCCTTTGTGACTGAACTGCCCGCCCAAGAGGAATTCATCTGTGCATAAAAATTGTATGTGCTGTGATGGTTTCCTTCTCTCCCCCACCTTTCATGTATCACATGTTGTCTTAGATTGTAACTTTTTCAGGCAGGAACCTTTTCTATCTCAGTCTGTACAGTGCCTAGCAGGGTCTTAATTGGGCCCCCTGGGTGTTACCATAATATTAGTAACAAATGACAATACTTGCTCTCACCGTGCCCCTAAAATGTCCCCATGAAATACTTTTGGCAGTAGAATTGGGTCAGAGATAAAAAGTTTAGATTCCAGTCTAGACTGAAACCTCTCCAGAGTTCTAGATCTAGAGTTTTCGCTTGGGTCCTAGTAGAGATGAAATACTTACCTGAAATTCCTCAAAGTTTGAGTAACTTCACATCTAAACTTAGTCTGGACCTGTCTTTCTTGCCAGGCTGAGTCAGACTATTGGTCTGTGTTGTCGACTCACTGCCAACAGAGGCCAATAGCTGGCACCTTGGAGAAAAGTGGACAGTCACCATGATGTACTTGATTGTCACTGAAATGCCACATTATATTATGTGTAGGCCTTGCCCTATTGAAGATGAAATCAGGCACATTGTTCCAGAAAATTAAAGGAAATGTTTTTGGAGGCTGCAGGAAAAAAAGGTGTTTTAAAAGACTGAATAAAAGCCTGTTTCAGCTTCACATTGCTGATTTTATTAGAATAATGTAACATCAGTAAAAGGAACATTACAGTTTCAGACCAAGCTGAAGTTGCATTGATCAGATATTCATGCTCTGACAGTTGATGGGAGTTATAGGGGAAGCAAGAATGGGGATTAAAGATGTTTGCTGTTTTCATCAACTTTACAAAGGCGTTTGATTTGGTTTGGAGGGACGTTTTATGGAAAGTAGTAACTTCATATGAAGTGTCAGATAAAATCATTGCAATGGTAAAAGCTATGTATGAAGACTCTTGGGCTGCTTTAAGAATTGATGGAAAATGAAGCAACTGGTTCAAGTTGAGGTTTGGTGCAAGACAAGGGAGCATGGAATCATCATCACTTTTCATCCTGTTCTTAAACTGGATGTTAAGAATGTTAGATGAGTTGCAGGGAGTGACATTGGATGATCTCAAATTAAGCTCCTTAGCTTATGCAGATGTTATCGTGCAAATGTCAGACTTTGCTACCTTGGAAAAATGGTGTAGTCGACTTGGACTTACAAAAAATGCCAAGAAGACAAAGTGGTTACATCTTGTAAAAGGGGCAGTAGCTGAAGTGTTGAAATGCAGAAGCAGTGAGGTCATAGAATACGTAGAATCTTACGTTCACGGAGGATGCTTGACTAGAACCGATGGTTCCATTGAGGATGAGGTTAAAAGGAGATGTCTCTTAACCACAAGTGCTGTGCAGAAATTATGGACTGATAAACACATTATGTTTGGTACCAACGTGAATATTTATTAAAGCATTGAACTACCAGTATTACTCTATGGTCTAGAAGCAGCTGCATTAAATGAAACAGACACCAGAATGTTGGAGGCAGTAGAGATGACAGTTCTTGGAAACATGGCAGTATCAAGTGGAATGATTTTAAGATGACTGAAGTTAGAAGGAGAGTAGGATGTGAAATCACAGGGACTGCAGAAGACACACACCAGATAGGATTGCCAACTTTCTGATTGCAGAAATCTGAACACCCATGCCCTGCCTGCCCCACCCCTTCCTCGAGGCTCTGCCCTGCCTAGCCCCTTCTCCGAGGCCCCGCCTGCCGCTCACTCCATCGTCGCTTGCTCTCTCCCACCCTCGCTCATTTTCACCGGGCTGGGGCAGGTGGTTGGGGTGTGGGAGGGGTGATGGCTCCGGCTGGGAGTGTGGGCTCTGGGGTGGGGCCAGAAATGAGGGGTTCAGTGTGTGGGAGGGTGCTCCAGGCTGGGGTGGGGGCTCCAGCTGGGACTGCAGGCTCTGGTGTGGGGTTGGGGATGAGGGGTTTGGGGTGCAGGAAGGGGCTCTGGGCTGGGGCTGAGGGATTCAGAGTGTGCTCAGGGCTGGGGCAGGACATTGGGGTGTGGGAGGGGATGCGGGGTGTGGACTCTGGGAAGGAGTTTGGGTGCAGGAGGGGGTCAGGGCTGGGGTGGGGACTGTGTGAGGGGTGTGGGCTCCAGGCGGCACTTACTTCAGATGGCTCCCAGACGTGGCAGCATGCCCCACATCTGGCTCGTAGGCACGGGGCAGTCAGGTGGCTCGGCTCCACGCACTGCCCTTGCCGCAGGCGTCACCCCTGCAGCTCCCATTGGCTGCAGTTCCTGGCCAATGGGAGCTGTGGGGCCGGTGCTTGAAGTGAGGGCAATGCGCGGAACCTCCCTGGCTGTCCCTGTGCCTAGGAGCCGGAGAGGGGACATGCCGCCACTTCCGGGAGCCGTGCAGAGCCAGGGTAGGCAGGGAGCCTGCCTTAGCCCTGCTGCGCCGCTGACTGGACTTTTAACGGCCCAGTCAGCGGTGCTGACCAGAGTTGCCAGGGTCCCTTTTCAACCGGGCATTCCAGTTGAAAACCGGACGCCTGGCAACCCTAACACAAGATAGGATGCCAATGAAAATAATGCAAACACAACCAAGCTTAGTCCGACCCCGAGGTTGGCCGCCAACTAGATGGTGGGACATCATATGCAGAGACATGACCAGGCTAGACTTAATGGAGAAACAAGCCATGGGCAGGGGTCAGTGGCAACACTGTATTGCTCCCCATGTCTGCAAAGATACATTGGGATTTTTTTCTTTCATATGTCTTAAAACCCAGCAATGTTAGATGTCCAAGTCTAGGTTGGCAATCCAATGGATTGATTCAGGTGACGCGGCGGGGATGGCAGAGATACCACAGGGCTGGGATTGTTTGGGACATTGATTGATGAAATCAGTCCTTGTGGTCTGCCCTGTGATGTGCTAAGGCACAGCCAATGTCATCACATCAGCATCCAAATGCTGCTCAGTGAAGTGCTGGATTGAACAGCAAAGGAAGTGGTTACGTTAGGGTGAAAGAAGAAGAAAGTAATAGCCTTGCTTTTTTAGCAATGATTCTCAAAGCATTAGGGGAGCACAATTACTGTGAGTGCATGTGCAGCGAACGGCGTAGTGGAGCTGGTGGGAAGCTGCAGGGTTTTTTTATGAACTGATTTCGACTTTTTGTTGAAAAAACAAGTTTTTGACCACAAAAACTGAAAAGTTTTGGGGGTTTGGGATTTTTTATTTCTTTATTTTTTGGATGAAAAGTTGACATTTCTGTGAAAGTGTCCACTTTCCAGAAGAAAAAAAAAAGTCAAAACCCAGTTTTTCACGTAAAAACTATTTTGACAGTAGTTTTTCATCCAACCTTACCAGATGTACATCTGCACATACCTGATTTGTGTGCACAAGTTAGATGTGCAAATAAACACACATTTGTGTGCCTTAACTTGCAAATCTGGCCCCAGGAGGGACCGCCAAAAAAAGCTCAGGTTGACAAGTGGGAATGACTCCAGTACAGATGGTTGTATATTCTGTAGGAAATAAAATCTCTAGGCGGTCCCTAACAGGCCATTAGGATTGTAGGTATAACCAATCAATCATCTTATTTTCAATAGCTCCCTCACAGCAGTGCAATCCCTTCTGTCCACAGAGCACTTTATAGCAACTAACCATTGGAATATAAGTGCAAAGACTGGTATATCCATGTATTTTACACTGGTGACGTGCAATAACATGGAGGTACCTTCTGCAAATAAAACTTCTGCTAATAATATGTTGCCCTTCTCTAATGCCTTCCATGTAGGAATTTTTAACTATATGACAAATATTAATGGATTTAGCTCAGTAACACGCCTCTTCAGTTATGACCTTTTTACAAGTGGGGAAACTGAGGCACTGAGTGGTTAAGTGACTTTCCCATGGTTGCAGAGGAAGGAGCAAATTTGTCCTTTATATGCAACGTCACTGGTTTCAAGTGGAATGTTTTTGGCCTGAAGTCCATGGCAGAGTCAGGAATAGAACCCAGAACTTGATCATTAAGGGCAGAACGGAGCTCTCTCTATCTATCTGACTCTCAGTTGTGCACTTTGACCTTAATGCTGTCAATCACACTAGTAATGTGTCAAGTTGCCAGGAAATATTGTATAGCTTTTCAGACTAATAGAACTGTTCAGTTAACTGCTAGCAGTGCATGCATGGCAGTCACAATCCATTCATGCCAATACCAGCACAGAGATTAGAGTCATTTCCTTTTTCTTAGCTGAAGAAACTCTGACCAGATAAGTCGAGCACCTGAAAGATATTTTAGCTCTTTATCGATTGGGTGAAGAAAAGTGAATATCTGTTCCTGGCTATCTGCTAATCAAAGGGGAGGCACTGACTTCTCAACATTAACAGAGAGGTGAAAAGAGAAAAAAGGGCAAAGGAAATTGATTACTCAAGGAAATGCTGGAACCCACTGTACCTAAAAGTCAGAGATCCATAAGCTGTGCTTTCTGCTCCGCTGCCATCACGGTGGGATCCCTGTACATGTTTATGTGGTGGCTGTTATGCTAGAGGGGCCTTTAAAAAACCTCAGACATCACATTTTTGCAGTGGTTTTCATGACCACTTCGTATTATTTTTGTCCTGGTGCTCCTAAAAACTGATGAGAGCAGCCAGAAATGAAGCTCGGGCTTGTGAGGAATCCCAGTCGACAGAGTCAGTGTTTCAAAGGCCCGTGCAATGGGTGAGATGTGCAAAGTGAACAGCCGCACACCTGTCGCATGCGGCTGACTCCTGCATTCATGACTCCACATGTGGGGGTGCATTTTGCATGGCTTCATTTATGGCAGGGGCCATGATCCCTCCAGGCTAGTATCTGCCTCTAGCACTGGCATTTGTACCTACAATCCTTCCCCTTTCGCCTTTACTGACTGACCCAACTGTGCATGGGCTGCGTGTGGTATTCCTTCCTGCCTGGATCCTGTTCTACAAATCTCCGGCTTATTCCCTGCAGTGCGGGTTGAAATGGAGCATGTGCTCTCCAGTGTCCAAATAGAATTTGGATTTCGCTGTCTCTAAAGCTCAGTTCCATTGAGTTTTCTTCTTTACTTTTGGATTAATTATTAGCTTTCTATCCCAAGAGCAATAATACTTGTTCTGGATGGAAGCTCACGGCAGCCAAGTTCTTAATATAGCTCCTCCATAAACATATTCTCCCTACACCTACATTCTGAAGCGTTCTGCTCCCAATACTGAGTGTTAACAGAATGTTTTTCTACTCTAAAATAAAGAAAAAAGTGCCGCTTTTATCCTTTGGCGCACAATCCCTGCCAGTGCATTTGAGTTAGAGACACCCCACTAAAAACCCATTTATCCTGCAGAAGGGACCAGGGACAATTGCATCTTGGAAACAATTATTTGCTCAAAGGCTTGCAGTTGGCTTTAGCCACACGATAAAGGGAAAGGCCCTTTCATTACAAATTAGTTCAACACCAACGCCTGGTATGTGCCTTTGTTGCTTTCCTTGGCACACCACATCATCTGTCAAGCCAGGCAAGGGAGCTGGGGCAGCCAGGAGATGTGCTGGCGCTGAAAGAAGGGAGACCTCTGGGGCTATACAGGGCAATTGAAATCCCATGCCTTTTGCATTACGAACCCTGATTGCAAAAGCTCCTGGGACACCCACAGGTCAAGATTGCTGTTTCTAGCCGTATCGTTCATTTACAGGTTGTAATGACACACACGGAAGCTGAGATTGTTTACACACAGCAAAGAAACAGTTAGACTCCAGTGTGACTTTTATATTAGATTTAGGGAAAACAAGGAAGAACAAAAGTAAAGTGTCTGAGAGAGAACGAGAGAGAGAGAGAGCGCAAGTGAGCATATTTTCTCTCTCTCTCTCTTCTGGAACAGGTTGCAGTAATGCTGAAAAACTATGGCCGCTGCTTCTGCAGGCAAAACCAAGTTCTTAGAAATGTAAATAGCGGTGTGATAGGGGATGCTGTCACTTTAAGATGTCTCTCCAACTGGGTTGCTGTAACCATTGCTTTCTTTTCTTTGTATAGCTAAACATTAGCCAGCATACTTCGGTCTTCCTGGCCCCTTTTCAGTGATCCTGCAGAGGAAAATGGATAAAGGAGGAGTAGCCCTTTAAGACTGGGGCATGATGGGAATCCATTCTAGGGTATAAAACAGAAATTGCTCAGTTGGGTGGAGGCTGTGGTAGAGGGAGAGCTTGTGAGAAGTGAAGGGACCTGGAGGCTGTGTGTGTCTGATTTTGTCTCTTGCTTTTCCTTTGCAGCATTTATTTTTAATATTAATAAACTCGGATTGAGGTTATGTATTTGCACATCTTAAGTCCTTGCTTTGTTTGCTAAGAGCTCTGGGATCCTGATGACCCTGTCACAAGCAGTACACCGAACACCAGTGCATTACAGGCCTGATCCAAAACCTATTGAAAACTAGAGAAGGACTCCCATCACCCCTACAGGCTTTGGATCAGGCCCTCTATGCATTGCAGGCACACAGCTGCAAGCACAGCAAGAATGGGGGTGAGCTGAACACTTCAGACCTGCATCCAAAGTCCTTGTGTTTTCTGGATCTTTTCAGGTTTGTCTAGTGCTAATCCAGAAAGCCCGTACGGAAAATACGTAACATAGCGTCTCTATGCTGCTCAACAGCCGGACGGAGTTCCCAGACACAGACAGAGAATGTGAGAGAAACCACCTGTAGTGTGACTGCCCCCAAAGCCGCCCTATCCAAGTGAATCAAGTTTTCCCCAAGTGGCACCTTAGAGACTAACAAATTTGTTAGTCTCTAAGGTGCCACAAGTACTCCTGTTCTTTTTAAGTATCTGAGTGTCATTTGTCCTGTGGGGAGGCAATCTCTGTTCCCCCGTAACAAGAGACTGACTTTTTTGTTCTAATTCAATATAAAAGTGCACGAGTGATAGTGAGCAGGGGCTTGTTTACACTAGAAAGTTGTAGTGCTTGAGCTCTACTAGTATAGTTCAAGCAGTACAACCCCCCTAGTATGGGGACAGTCATATCAGTATAACGGTGCTTTATACCAGTACAGTGAGGGGACTAAGCTATATTGATGTAAGACACTTGTATGAGGATATAACTGTGTGCACAGTAGAAGTTGTGCTGGGACAACTATTAAGGGAGATGTAAATAAATGCATCCCTACCCAAAATAGTTATAGAACTACCAAGAACTGTGTGCAGACCAGGCCTTTAAACGTTAGGAAACACCAGAATGAAGGTTGCTTGTACGACCTTAGCACGGTGTCGTTGTGCGTATGTCTTATGATACAGACTCACAGGTGTGGCCTTGGGGTCAGTTCCCTTCCCCTCTCTGCATCAGTT
>NW_020698242.1:11860553-11891220 GCF_002925995.2 Terrapene triunguis
TCAGTTGGTGCCCATCACCACAGGATCTGAGGGCCAAGTATCTGAGTTCAGAGTAGCAGCCGTGTTAGTCTGTATCCGCAAAAAGAACAGGAGTACTTGAAAACTGCTGGCCTTGAAAATACAACTGTGTGCAGCTGTGGTGTTTTGTGACACCCGCAGCTGGTACCATTGACCTACCCCATGGATTTTGTAACTCCTCAATGAGCTTGTCCCCAATTCAGCTTCAGACTGAAGCTGACCAGATAGCAAGTGTGAAAAATCGGGACGTGGGTAGTGGGTAATAGGAGCCCATATAAAAAAAAGCCCCAAATATCAAGACCGTCCCTATAAAATCGGGACATCTGGTCACCCTACTTCAGACCCACCCTTATTGGATGCTGCTGTGGTGATTTGAAGGTGGTGGGGAATAGAGCCTTAGAAGGCAATTGGGGGTGGCACCTTTTAAGTTTTCTTTTAAGCAGGTATTACAGGGTGTGATAATATGTAGTGCTCCCAAACACGCCCTATACATCCATGTGGCTGGGGGCTCTAGAGGCTTGTAATTGGAGTTTTGCTCTCATGGTTCTTTATAACAGCCCCAGAATGGAATTTCCTTGGGTGCATTTTGAATTAAGAAGGGGCTATCCAGAAGGGTTTCAGTAAGATGTTCTTCTGCTAGCCCCGGGCATTCAAATGCTGTTGTCTTACTGCAGAGCAGAAGCATGAGGTTGCTGTCATTTTGCTGCTTTTGCAGACCAACATGGGAGACTATAAATTAATTGGGCTGAAGTTTTGTTACTGAAGACCATTCAGAAGGGTCTCCTCCAAATACTGGGCCGTGGAAGTTACGCAAATGGGCACGATGCAATGCCCATTGAAGTTAATGGAAAAACTCCTATGGACTTAAAGGCTTTGGATCAGGCCCATGGATAGCATCCAGGACTGTGGCTAGTATTGTAAAATCAAGTGGTGTCAACTCTCTGGTCTGGTCTGCCAGTGTACCCCAGCCATGTTTTAGAAGGACCTACTGTAAGGGTAAGACGGGAATTCAGTCATTGGCCTCTACTCTCACCCCCAGTGAATCTGCCAGTTGTGATGCTGTTTTATTGAAAAGTGGACTTTTGTCCACCGGGAAATGGAGTGAGAACAATATTGCCCTATGTAGGTCTTGCTCATTTCTGGGAAGCACTCTGTGCTATCTGGTAAATGTGGGGTGTTTGCTGGTTTTTGGGAATGTCACCAATCCAGTTTGAAGGTGACCATTTGGGGCCTGCTCCTGCTCCCATTGAAATCAGCAGCCAAACTTCCATTGCCTGTGAAGGTTGTAGGATTGGGTTTGTTGTGAAAGCGTTTTAAGGTGTGGGGGGCTTCGGAGGGGTTTTGTTGCTCAAGATGGTAATCCTTCCATCTCAAGCTGTGATCTTGTCATATGTCATAAGTTAAGCAGGGTAGAGCATGCTCTGTTCTTAGATGAGAGAACTCCAAGTAAGCTAAGTATCAGGAGGTAGCCGTGTTAGTCTGTATCCACAAAAACAACAAGGAGTCCGGTGGCACCTTAAAGACTAACAGATTTATTTGAGCATAAGCTTTCGTGGGTAAAAAACCACTTCTTCAGATGCCAAGTAATGCTAGTGACTCTTCTGATCATTAGTGGACAAATACCCCAGCATTGGACAGGATGGCACCATGCTCCCGGACAATCCCATCTGTTGCATGAAACCTAGTACTGAATTGCTGGTCACGCATTAAAAGGCCTTTTTCTCTTGTTGGGCGGAATCATGCTAATAAATTCACATCCTCCTGAAGTCATGACTCCCTTAGAATGGGCCAGTAGTTCTGAGGCCTGGCTTGTATACCTAAGCAACAAATGCAACGTATGTGATTATAATCAGGTCTGCTCCTTGGAGGCATAACGGAGACACAAGACTAAATAGCTGGTGCTTTAAATGTAGGTATCCACCGTTACTGTTCTTGTAGTGTCATTGTATTAACAGCCCCTTCACAAACATGCATGTATTAACTATGTCAAACATTTTTAAAATGTTTTAAGCTTCATCAAGATAAATGAAACAAAAATTGCATGGTTGACAGCTTTAGTAATTCAATATTTTGAAATGTTTTTTAAAATCTATTTTTAATAACTTTCTTTTTTGAGCCAATAATCCACAGCCCACCCTGTCTGATTCTGCTCCTCTCAGCTTTCTTTCTGTTTAAAATAAAATAAAATCCTCTTCTCTTTTAACAGCTGCATTCTTACTTGGTGTTTTTTATTTTGGAACAGGATTATTTGCTTCAGATGGGTGGGATTTTACATAAGGAACTCTAAGCATTCCTAGTCCTTCTCACTACATTCAACCCTCTCTTATCTCCTACTATAGCCTTTTGAAATGTGGAACAGTGAGGAGTGCTGATAATTATCTCAGGTTTTCAGTGTGGCGGTTAAAAGCAAACCTGTGGGGTTGTTCTGGATACCTAGGCAATTAGAATCTTTGCTAGGTGATTAGATGCCACATTTACCACCAGGGAAAGTTTTCCAAAGGTCTAGGGTAAGATGTGGTGGCAGCTCCAGCGCTTGAGCGATTTAACATTGGACTTGATTATATACTGTAGTGAACATTCATGCCTTGGGGGAGATTGGAGATAATTAGGTCTCTTCCATCTCCAATTTCTGTACCACTTTGGTATTTGTCTTAAGGGCCATTTTATACATGTGCCCTAATCTGCAGTTATGGAGAATGTCACAGAAAGGTTATGTGTGTATCTGTATTGTAGCGGAGACTGATCTTCAAAGTTCTGATCTAGATGCAACATTTCCTGGTGGTTGGAGATGAGGCATCTGGAAGGTTGGTTTGACCCATTATGAAGAGAATGATCAGCCAGGAGGTTCCTATCCATATCCCAAAGTTTCCCAAGGTCCGAGGAGCAGGGTGGGTATTTGGTTTGGTCCCATCTCTGCAGAGTGTTTAGAGAGGCCTGTGTACATGCGACATGACCAAGCAATGCTTGCTGTGGACCTCTTTGTTACATCAGTGACTGATGAGATCTGGAATCTTGGCAAAGCCCCTTTTGTAATATTAGGGCCTTTTTGAGCCTTTTCACTAGTACCTCCAACACTACAGCCAGGGAAAGGGAAAACTGAAAAGAAAACAGGACTTCAGAAATCTGGCTGGAGCCCAGTCCATTGTCAAATTCTTACTGCCAGAAAGATTTGGCCACATCTGTACAAGAAAATAGGCTTTAATTTTGCGCCGACGTATCCAGAGTATGGGGGGACAGTCTGACTTCTGATTTTCAGGCAGTATTGCTGAAATAACAACACGCACAAAACAGACCCTCTTGGGCCAATAAACTTCAATAATAGCTTGAGTGAAAACTGGTATTTGCATATTGGACAGGTAGTAGCAGCCACATGGGTAGATGAATTTTGTCTCTGTGGTGTACTTTGCTCCTAGCGTTGGGAAGTAAATGGGTGTAAATAGTCCAAGAAATGCATGCTTCTCTCCTGTGTGATTTTTAAAGCATAGGCTACTGGCTGTTGTGTAACAGGGTTACTCTAGATGGAACTGTTCAGATGACTGTTCAGGGCCTCTAAAATATTCTCATCTGGAAATAGAGGAAATTGGAAAAATTTTATTTAGTTGCAAATTAAATGAAAATGCTTTGTTACCGTTTGGCCCTCTTGCAGTTGGTGTCTTGGGTGCTTTCCTTTACTATGTCCTCTTTGATTTCTCCTGACCTTATTCCTCTTACTCTGAGTTCCTAACTTTGCCTACTTTTGCTGAATGTTTCAGAACCATAAACATGATTGATCACTATGCTCAGCAAGCTGTTGAATTATTTATGGATCTGCTGGGATCCCCGGACTTGCCAGCTAAAGGCATCCAGCCAGTGCGGAAAGGGGCCAAAGCCTCAGCACACATTGAAATTAACTTGAGGAAAACAGAATGTGTGGTAGTTCAGTTATTGTTCTCTGCAAGATCTCACGTACCCATCCGAATTGGTGTCCTATGCAGTAATGTTCCAACTGCAATGTAAAAGGCCATAGAAATTCTAACAGTGGAATTCTTTTGGTCTTGATTGTGGTAAAATGCTATTAGCGTCCAGGAAGGTCAGACACTGTGGAATAAGATGAACTTAGTTCTTGATCATTAAGGTATAGAAAACGGTGCATAGTCAGGATTGTAGCGTATTGCAGCTACAGCCGGCTATCTCCGTTCACGGGATGCTGCAGTCCAGGACTGAGGTGCATTAGTAGAGCTGTGTGGGAGGGAGCCCTCAGATGAAATAGCAGGGGGCTCTCATAGATCAGGAGTGACGTGCATTGGCAGAGAGGTTCGTACGTTTGGGAAAGAGAAGGAATACAAAAGGGCCAAATGCGAATGGGGACCCAGGAGTGGAAAAGCAGGGCGTGTTTGGGCCCTGAGTGAAATGCTTTGGCAGAACTTCCCATGGAGATGTGTCAGACTGCTAGGACTGGGATTATGTGTGGAGAAAGAGGAACCAGAAGGCTGAGGTGTGGGTCTCTGGACTGGAATAGCACAGAATGCTGCAGGTCAAGCCTGGGGCGTGTTAGTGGAGATGGGTACAGCAGCTGCCCATTCTTCTGTCTGTCCCTGTCAGGTCTTTGCACCAAATCCCTACAAAACGAAATCAAATCATGAGAGACGTGTAATGAAAGCGGTTAGCAAATTAGAATAGTGGGTGACTGGCTTTCCTCAGCTGTTATAGCCTTTAATTACCCTTTTCGAGTTCTAGTCCGGTTAGGATGCACAGGCTTTGGGAGAAAACACTGACATAATAAAAGCCATTCAAAAGGTGAGATGGGGCTGCTTGCGGGCGGTATAATCCCGACTCCATTTGTCATTCCATTTGTTGGAGGGGGATGGGCTACAGAGCCTGAGCTCCGGCCCGAGTCTGTTGACCCAGGCTGGGAGGCTTGGTGCCGCGGGCTGTGTAGACATATCCATAGATGACTGAAATGAGAACAGGTTGGCTAAAGTCTGAAATGGCCACATGAGTTAAGAACAACGGGTCAGATTCTTTCCTGTGATCTAGCCCCTTTGCGCTGAGCTGTCCAGTCCATCAACCCTGCGTGGCAGAATCCCTAGCTAGCGTCGTGCCAGAATAACCAGCACCCCTGACACCCCCAGCAGGCCCCCTTGCTGAAGGCAGCCTGGCTGGAGCACTGCTGCCCTCTGGCTGGTCTCAATGCAAAGGCTTCTTGGGGTCTCAGCCAGCCAGTGTAATTCGGAGCAGACCCCAGGCTGCTCTGAAGAAGGCCAGGGCCAGCCAGAACTGGCCCCAGAATTAAGCTGTCACAGCTGGCTCCGGTGCAGCATCCCACCAAATAAGTCATGCCCAGCAGACAATGGACACGGCTGAGAATCTAGCCCAGTGAACGGATGAGATTAGCCCATTTAGTCTCTCCAGCCTGATCGTTCTGAGCCTGATTGTTGCTGGGGCATTTTGCCTGGATTCCCTAATTCCAAATGAGAGATTTTAGATAGATTGGAAGCTTCTGGCGCTCCTGCCCTTATGAAGATTTATTAAGAGCAATTGCAAAGAAGATTTCTCCTGTCACTGGCCAGGAGGTTTGAATAAAACAGAAAATCTTTGTTTCCACTTTAAATGTTTTAAATTGAAATGCTTAAAAATATTTCATCATTGGAACAAAGCTTCGTGTTGCCTGTTTGGTTGGTTGGTTGGTTGGTTGGTTGGTTGGTTTCTTCTCCCTGAGCAAAGCACTGCCTGGAGGATAGACAGCTTAACAAAAAATAAAAAAATAAAAAAATCATGAACATGACATTTTGTACAGGCTGGAATGATCCATTTGTAATTGCTGCTATCTGCTTGGTTTTGCAGCATTGCTGGAACAAGCTAAGCCTCAAGGTGCTATTTCTATCCCCCACATGCACACAATATATTTTTAGTGTTAGTTACAGTGGTAGATTTCTTGAATTAACCTTTTAGTTGAGAACATATGAGTCTACGGTCTAAGGAGACAGTTGTTAGCAATATACATCTGTATTCTCCGTATATGTTGTAATGGAATGGCCAATGTGCATGGACCAATG
Source organism: Terrapene triunguis (assembly GCF_002925995.2). Taxonomy (NCBI): domain Eukaryota; kingdom Metazoa; phylum Chordata; order Testudines; family Emydidae; genus Terrapene; species Terrapene triunguis. The sequence goes on from NW_020698242.1 coordinate 11,866,607, forward strand.
CCCTCTACTGTATAGAATCTGAAATTCTCCACCCTGTATCAAAGGGCCTTTAGAATTCACAGTCATTTTCCTTTAGATCAAGAGGTTAGAGGCCAGTGCTTTTGAATAGGAGGATCTGAGTTCTATCTCTGCTGTTGCCATAAAGTTTCAAATGGCCTTGGTGTGCAGTACTGCGACAACTTGGAAGGCTTAAATGGCCGCAGGTTTGTTACAATACCAATTAAATTCAGGCTGTGAAAGCTGCCTTGTGGATCATGCATATGGTAAATGCTTTCTAGAGAACCATTTTCAGGTTTCTCTAGAAAGCAATAGGTTTCAAATCCCAGTGCAAAGAGGGCTGCGGTATTGCAGTTAAGGCCACATTAACTTAATAGCTGATAAAGCAAGTGAGCACTTAACATTCCTGTATACCTACCCATGGGAGCTGGAACTGTAAATGAACTTCTCTTAAATGCTCAAACACATCACAGAATTGTTAATAAAAGTCTCACATTAATCATATGCGTTGTGCCTTCATTCATCTTGGTGCCACCATCCATTCTTGATTAGCCAGATTGTTAAGTTAAGATTGATTTGTATTCCAGTGGCACCTTGGAGCCCTAGCCACAGACCATTGTGCTAGGTGCTGTACATACACAATACAAAAGAAGGTCCCTACCCCAAGGATCTCACAATTGTCCAACATTGGTAAGATGTGAAAAGTCACCTCTTCTTTCCCAGCAGTGTCACACAAATGCAGTCGACACTCATCCTACTGTAGGCTATGGCAGTGGGGTAATGAGCTAGTTATGTGCCAGCAGCAGTTTGTAATCCACATCTCAGTTGTCTGAGCACGGTCCCTATGTGTGAATCATCCAAATGGCCAAAAAATGCATAAATTAATCAAAGGTGAGTGGCAGCAACATTCATTGAGGGTAAGGTCCACAAAGCCTGAGTTAGCTGGCCTCTATGCAGGTGTGCAGTCAAGGAGATGAATTCTATCTCCCTTAACCCAGGGCCAGGGTGTGGTGCTACTGGGCAGCGCGCTTGCAGCGGCTCTTTCAGCCTATAGGCTGGAATAGCGACCAGAGTTCCTCTGTACCACTTGTGTGAAGGTACTGGGGACAATTGATCTGTGGATCTGCATGGATTCACAGCCCCTTTCTTCCCTCCTTGTGGCCTTCTGGGTTGGCATGGAGACCATTTCTGGAGTGTATAGGGTGTGTGTGTAAGCACCCATGGGGGGCTGCTCTGCCATTCATTCCTCCCCACCCCATGCAGTCCTTATGCAGGGCTTAAGTGGTACAGAGGTAACTGCCCTGGCGCTCCACACCATGTGTGAATTTCACCCTTAAACAGCACAAACCCCGCTATGCTAGGTTCCTATGTGTCATTTATTTTAACGCTTCTCCCCAGCAGGGATGATGTAATTATTAGATTCATATCGCCAAAACTCACTGAAACCACAGGTTCCAGTATCAGGGGAGGTCAACTCAGCCCTCCATCCTTTTGAGATGCAATAGAATTCCCTGGAGTTTACTCTCTGTGTGTGTGTGTGTGTCTGTCTGTCTGTCTGTCTGTCCTTGTCTGTTTCTCTTTCTTTGTCCATCTGTCTCACTGATGTGAATGTGCAAAACAAGTTTATGTTGGTTACTCTGCACATATTTTATAGGGGAGGAGTTTGCCCTAATGTCACTGAACAAAATCTCTCCATTGTTGTTTTACAGCGTCCTTTGGATTGATCAGCTATTTCCCTCCCCCTAATAGGTGGCTGCATTTCTCTGGCATTGTGTGTATAGAGGTTGTGAAGCACTTTAGAATGAGAGGTGGTATAGATCTGTGAATTATGATTGCTAATAAAAGGCCTTTATTAACAATAAATTCCTTTTTAATAAATCAGATGCAGATACAAAATAAGAAAACCAAAGTGGCACATGCCATAAATTATCAGCAAATATTACATGCAGCCTGACAGGCACAAGAGCATAACAGGTGTTAAACAGAAAAATTGAATATCTTATAAAGGTGAAAAATAAAGAAGGTTTACTGGGTTATATGCATTTGTGCGACTTCACTTCTTGACTCCTTTTCCCATCTACACAGGGTTAGGGATGCACATGATTCTTTGCCACTTCTTCCCGTCCATGGCACAGGTTCAGGTCTTGGAGTTTCAGTCCTTTTCTCTTAACAGAGTCTGTCCATTGTATCCCAGTCTTCCATGTCCTTTCTTACTGTCCTCTTTGTCCCACACTTTCTTTGCTGGTCATTCTTTTCCCATTCTTATCACATGTCCATCTCAAATGTCTGCTCTCCAGTCCATCTACAACCGAGAGTCCCAAGCTCATCCTATTCCTGATTTCGTCCACACACACTCTGTTTATCCTCCACTTTCTACCATTCTCCTCGGTATATTATTTTCTACTACATTCTTCCATCTCTGGAAGACCCACCTGTTCCAAACCATAGAGCAGCCAGGGATAAACAGGCAGCACACGCTTTTCCTTCCAGTTTATTACTTAATTGCCAGTTCCACAGTACTCCTACCACCTTTTTCACTGCCATCCATGCTCAGTGGTTCTTCTTTTCAATTCTCCAGAACTCTCTCCAGTGGTACTAAACATACTTTCTAAGCACACACATTTTTTTCTTCTGATTCAGCTTGTCTCCTGAAACTTCAATCAACATCTCTTTGTGTGACTTCCAAGTATTTAATAAATGAACGCCAGTTTTCAAGACCCTGATAATAGCTATAATTTCTAATTCTGAATATCTAGGCTGTTTTTGTTCTGTTTATAGGTATGGGACCCTCACATTGTAGGACTGATCAAAAAATTATAGCCATTTTTGAGAGATTTGGAATCTGGGGTTTTACTTTTGAGTGATTTGCCTAGGGTTAGGATGCTGTACTGTATTACTAGTATAAATCTTATAGAAAAGGAATCACTACCCTTGGAATAACCTCAGCATTAAGGCACAAACCCTGCAAATATCAAGCACACGTGTAAGGTTACTCATGTGAGCAGCGCTATTCAACTCTATGAGGCTACTCATATGACTAGAGTTATGCATATGCATAAGTGTTTGCAGGAGTTGAGGCCTAACAGAAAAGTCTCATAGTCTTTAAGGCCAGAAAGGACCATCGTGATCTGACCTCCTGCACATTGCAGGCCAGAGAACCTGACGCATGCACTCCTGTATTAGGCCCATAACCTTGGACTGAGTTACTGAAGGCTTCAAATCTTAATCTAAAGACTTCCAGGTACAGAGAATCCACCATTTACTTTAGTTCAAAGTGGCTAGTGACCCATGTCTCAGGCTGCAGAGGAAGGCGACCCCTTGTCCCCCCAGAGTCTCTGCCAGTCTGACCTGGAGGAAAATTCATAGGCAAGGCCCTGTATACTCTGCAACAAGCTGGACTTGGATCTTCTTGCAAGGCCCCATAGTGTTTGCATCACCCCGGTGCTGATTCCTGTTGCAGCGCTGAAGAAAGCATGGGCGTCCCTTTGGCCTGGTGTTTTCCCAGAGGTAGCTCAGGCCTGTCTCTGGGAGGGGACCTGTTTCCTTGTTCCTCTCCATGTTGTAGGCAGGGGCAGAATGACTTGAAATTCTTTGTGGGGTGTTGAACTCCTAGGTCTCCAGTTGCCCCACTGCCCCTGCTTAATGGAAGCTTCGCCTGAGGTACGACTGGATAAAAATAGCATCACAAAGTTTAGGGCCAGAGGGATCAGACCTGTATATCACAGGCTGCCAACCCCACCCAGCACCCACACACGAAACTCAGCAACAGAAATGAGACCAAAGTAAATGAGACCCCCAGGAGACTAGACTCTTATGTGCCACAGGCAGAGAATTGGAGCGACCGAGGTGCGCCAGCGCTGGAGGTCCCCTGCAATGGCCGGGAAATGTTTGAGCACTTCCGAATTTGGCTCGTAGTTTTTACTGGGAATTTTGCCTGAATAATTCTTGAGTAAGAACTTTGGCATTTGGTCCAGGGGTTGGCTACAGCCAACCAAGCAAACATCCTTTTAAAAGTCAAGGGAAAATTCAGAGATGACTTGCAAAGAGAAAATATTTTTGCATTTCTGCTTTTTGATGTACAAAGGGCTGAACTAGAAACATCAGTTCTGCTTCTTTTTTCACACTAGAAATACCAGTGGGAGGTGTTTTGAATCTTCCACAGAGCGGTTTTCCCCCAGCTGTGCAGTAGGGGGTTGAGTTGAATAGGTGTTGAGAGTTTTAAGAATTCTGACCATAAATCCCTCCCCCTCTCACAGTTGCTCAGGTTTCAATCTCTTGTGAGGTTATAAACTAACCAGTTCTCCAGTTGTCCATAGAGTTTCAGGCTAGACTGGACTTGTAATTCTAATATAAAAATGAGCAAACTTAACTCACTTTGGCCTATTTTATACATCATAACGAAGCTAAAAAGGTCACAAATGCCACTAATTTTCCTTTGTGGGTCAATTTTAACGAAAGCACCATGGTTGAAACAAAGACGCAACAAGAGTAGCCCCCCGTTAAAAGCTATTGAGGCTGAGAATGAAATCGTTAGGTAGGCTGCATTCCTGGTCTATTATACCGAGAGAAGTACATTTTTTACCTGGGCTTGGGAGCTGCCAGCTGACATGGTGCCAATTCTAGATGCCTGCCATTACCCTAAAACAGTCTCACATTGTTGGATTAATGAGTCACCCTTGTATCAACACAGAGACAAGCCAAGCATATTATTTCTTCTCAGGGAAATTACTGGAAAAGACAATTCCTTCCTTTTCAAATCCCACTTCACCTCCAGCTTTGGCATCCAGTAGCCAGTGTCAGCTGTTACTCGGCAGCATGCTGTGAGGTTGGGCAGGGGTTGTCTGAGGGATAGGGAACTAGCCCAAACCTGGGCTGGGGGTGAGTTTGCTTCTTAAAATATACTCTGACGTCACAGCTCCTCGGTAAGGAACACAGTTGGTGTCTGGAATGGGAATAGGACAGGCTGGCACTTCACCCAGAGGAAAATAAACAAAGAGGAGAAGCCTTCTATTGAGTGGGACTCCCAGCCAATTAGAGAGGAATTTGTTTCACATATCTGCATGTTTTTCTTCTTACCTATATTAAGGTCGAGTTGGTAATCCTCAGCCTCTGGTTGCTTACAATATATATATGTATGTATATAGATAGATTAGATAAATAGATATTTAAGTAACAGTAAGACTGGCCAGAATGAGGTTGGGAACCCTAGCAGAAGGATTGTCTGTTGTAAATGCTAGGCACCATTACAGCGTGAGGATGGATTTTTAAAATGAATACTTTTGCTAGGAGGAGTCTGGAGACAGCAGACTCAGTCCTGAGTGACAGGGAAGGAGAATGTCACACACTGCCTGGTTCTTCTAGGTTCTCAGCACCTTTCTGGAAGGAACCGAGCACCCTCAAACCTTGCAGGATTTGGCCCACAGTTTTGCAGGAATTGTTAATCAAGGAGCAACATCCAGCTGAGTCGCTTGGGAGGAAGGTTTCCGTTGGGCAGGGGAAGTCAAGATTCCACTCTGAGATGGAAGTGGAAAGGGAGGAGCCTAGAAGAAACAGACTAATATATTTTTTCTTCCACCCCCTTTGCTTGCCAGGTTGGTGTAAGACTAACTCACTCCATTATACTGTATCTCATTCCTTCAATTGTTATGGTTAGGGCATAAGCACCACCATCTAGGAGCAGACTGATCGTCCCTCTCTCAGTTATCTGTCTCCAAGAGTGGCTGATGCCAAGTACTTTAAAGGAACATGTAAACCTTCTATAATGCACCTAACTGTGCAATCCAATCCTGTGGGGGGAATTGCTTCCCGACCCCAGCTGGTGCATCTGTAGGTTGTATGCGAACATCATCTTGATCTAATATTCATTTGGAAAAAGCGCACGTCTCTGCATGGCCAATAATGAACTCAGAGTAACTTCCCTCATGCATTCACCTTTTGAACATGCTCTCATGGCTTGAATACACTTTCCACCCATATGTCTCTAGAGTAGGAAAAACAGTGACTTGTCCATGAACTAAACACAAATGGAAACCCTTTCCCGTGAGATCTGGGAAGGGAACGTTGGAATGTTAAGATATGCATCTTATGCACTAAGGATTATATCCTCCTCTACAGGCAAAGCCTCAAAATGAAGTCAACCGTATATTCAAAGTATCATTGCAACATTTACAATAATTAGAAAAGCACATGGTGAAGGGGGGGGGTATTGTAATGGGATATCTAGTCTGTCAGCTATAGGTTACTAGTTCAGCTCTCATCTAAGGTTCAAATGCTGAGGTTTTTATTAAACCCAAAGAGTCTAATTTGCAGCGATCTGAGCACACAATCCATCCATTGACTCCAACTAGGGATGGGGGTGTTCCGCCCCTCTGAAAATCAGATCACTCACCTTGGTGCCTGAATGTGGAGTTAGCTGCCTAATTTCAGGCATCCACGTCTGAAAACTTGCTCAAAGTCCTTCCTCCACCAGCATTTCCATTGGCTTCTTTGGGAGGAAAGCTGCAGTAAGGGCTTTGGGTTGGACTCTCAAAGGCCCAAAGCGCACTTAGGCTCCTAACTCCCACTGTCTTCCAGGATGCCTTCGAAAATCTCCCCCTTCACCATCTGTCCCTCGGCTTGCGATGACCAGGGGCTGGAACTGTTCAGCCACATGAAAGGAATGACTGGTGGTGGGGATCTGAGCTCAGGTCTTAGTGGGGGAGGGGTCCAAATAACAAAAAAAATTACCAGTCCGGTTGGAAAGATCGACAGACATCCAATAGGATGGGAAACTCATCTGTCCATTAAGGACGTGGTCCCTTCCAAACAGGGATGAGGTAGATTTGCTGGGAGCAATAGGCGAGAGAAACTTGCAGAACCATTGTCCAAGATGTACCCATTCTGCAGATAAAGAGAAGTCACTCTTTAGGGATGTTAGTTTGGAACAAATATGATCCTCATGTTAGTAAGAGAAAAGACTGGATGAAGTTTCAGGTGGGAAGCAAGAGGGAAGGAAAGACCCCTTATTGTAGCTGATTTGGTTCACCCACCACCTAGGATTCATACTGATTGCTTTATCAATGAAGGACCTGCCTGAAAGAACCTACACCCAATGGCAAAGCAAGCGAGATTTGTTTGCTGACTCATGTGGCAAGCAAGGTCATGGAACTGTATTGTATATCAAAGCAATGTTAATATTGGGAAATTCCATAACAAATCATATTGTCTCTTGACCTTTCTGGTTCTGGAAATGTAGACATAAACAAATGTGGAAGGGATGAGCTTGTACTGAAATATGAGCATATGGCAGAGTGGAAAATAAAGAAAACAAGGAAGCAATTAAATGCGCAACGAAGGGAATTAACCAATATGCAATCCATTACATATTTATTTATACTCAGGGGCATAGCAAATAATAATAGGGTTTCCACAAGGAAAATGGTCTCTGTTCCCTATTTAAACACCCTTATGGAATCACAGCAGTTACAGATGGAAAAGTCCTTTCTATCTCTTTGTTCATTCAGGGTTCTTCCATGCAGCAGATTTGCTAGTGCTTTTGTCTATGATTGTGGAAATGAAGTTCCTGCAGCATCTTAGATTGTCAGCTCCTTGGGACAGGGTTTGTGTCTTTATATGTGTTTGTACAGCACCTAGCAGAATAGAATTCTGATCCTGCTTGGAGATTCTGGGCAGTGCCATAAGAGAAATATGAAATAACCACAGCTGTAAGAATTGGCTAGAGGTGGGCAGGAAGGAAAATTGGCTTTGCTTTTGCCAGCTCTCACTGATAGGGTTTCAGTTCTGCAAACACAAATTCAAGGGGCGTTTGGCTCTGTATCCCATGTATGCAACCATCCTAACATTTGATGGAGAGAGTTTGGGGAGGTTAAATAGGTTTTGGTCTAGGCCAGTGTTTCTGACCTTTTTGATACCAGGGACTGGCTTGCTGCCAGGGAGATCTCAGACACCGGGTGCCAGTCCATGTACTGGTCATTGAGAAACACTGGTCTAGGCCATCTGTAATTGGCTGATTTGAAATGCAGTCCCCAGGTTCAACTCACCACTGCTCATGTGCTTAAAATTAGGCAGCTGCTTGTTGAACTGAGGCCTGAGCGTCTAGGTAGGTAGTCTGATTTTCAGAGGCAGTGAGCACTCGTAGCCTCTGATGACCTTAATGGGAATTTCAGGTGCTCAGCAGCTCTGAAAATAAGACTATTTTTAGGTGCTTAAATATGTGTTTAGTGGTAAAATTGTCAAAAGCTTCCAGTGGGTTCTTAAGTCACTTGAGTGCTTTCAAAAATTTTCCCCTGGGTGTCTAACTTTAGGTACTCAGGTCTGAAACTTTTTGGTCCTTGTCTTTTGACAAGACTGAAGTCCTGCTTTGGAACTGCCCGCAGAACCCAGATGTCTCAAAGCTTGGCTCCTCTCAGGGCTGGTGTTGGACTGCTCATGACGCTGGATGTGTTACTTATTGCTTGCCATTAAAGGCATCTTTTCCATCTTGCTGAGCTGCTTGATGGATTCCAGCCTCAATGTGGTCTTCTTCGATTCTGCTGTTTGTCATTGGGGGGGGGGGGGGAGCTTGCATCTCACACTTGTTCTATGTCTGTGGTTATACATGGAAACATTTCCAAGTCTTTATCCTATTATCTCTGGAGTCCCATAAAGTTTGGTTTGAGGACATAGCTTTTTTCCCCATTTATCTCTGGCATTTTGGTTGGCACGGTGCTATTTGTGAACATGATCTAAATTCTTCTAATCTGGGTGATGCCAATCTAGCATACTGTTTGTTCCCATATAAAAAATGACGGCGATGCAGTTGACATAATTAACGAGTTTGCTGGAATGGGGTGAGGTCTCCGTAAGGATAGGATATCTGTGCATCTTCTCTTTGTGACTCAGAATTGTTCATTGTTGGCCCTTCTCGGGATGCTAATGGAATGCAGAATTTCCCTTTTACATTTGGGTCTGGATATTATTATACCAAAAAAAAATTGTGATCCCTAATCTTAGTTTATTTATGGACCTGGCTTGAGCTGTTAAAAACCCTGTTTCAAATGTGATTAGAGCTGCCTTTTGTCAGTGAAAAGCTTTGGCATCCGTCTGTTTCCCTTTGGATGATTCTCCTATGGCCATCATTACCCTGGCGGTTTTGATCTAAATGGGTCTGCACTGCATTTGAGCCTCCGCTTTGTTAATGGGCAGCCACCTTCATTCCTGAAAGGCCAAGGAGACAGCTAGAGTAGGTTGAGAAATGATTTTCGGAGTCAGACTGCCTCCCATTTGGAGTCGTCTACTCGGTGGCATCTACATTGCTTGTGGGATTGATTAATTAGTGTGCACAACATTTTGGAGGTGTAAAATGTTATACAAATGCTAATTGGGGTTAGGTGCTGTTATTTATTCATCATTTATCTCCAACTAGCTATGGCTGTCTTGCAAAAAAACAACAACAACCCACCACCAAACAAACAAATGAAAAAACAAACGGGTTAATGGAATCTTGTGGTTGAAATATCAAACACTGAACATTAGTGAACATATGGGGAAAGTATGGTGGGGTTTTTTCTTCACTTGCCAGTTAGAAAAATGATGTTGCTCCAACTTTGATACGTTTCCCCCCACACACTTTGGACTCAGACAAAGCACGGAAAACTTCAGCTTGGAAGGCATTTGAGAACATTATGAGAAATTGAAAAGAACGGGGTTAGAATAGAATTTGGAAATCAACCTTAAGTAGAGTGTGTGCTACCCAAAGGCATTCTAGTATAGATTCAAACTTTCTAGCTGTCTGAAGTACCAATAGGGCCTCCATCACACTAGTACCTAAGCACCTCACAGTCTTTAGTTTCAGAGTAGCAGCCGTGTTAGTCTGTATCCGCAAAAAGAACAGGAGTACTTGTGGCACCTTAGAGACTAACAAAATTATTAGAGCATAAGCTTTCGTGGGCTACAGCCCACTTCTTCAGATGCATATAGAGTGAAACATATATTGAGGAGATATACATTATACAGAGGGGAAACTGAGGCATAACCCAGCTAAGTGACTTGCCCAAGGCAGTCTGTGGCAAAGCAGGGCCTTGAACTTCAGTCTCCCTGTCCCAGGTGAGCCCCTACCCACTGGATCATCCATCCTCTCTACTTTCCATACAATAAATACCATCAAGTGCCCCATTTGTTCTGCGCAAGAATGATGCTTTTTAGAGATGCATCAGAACCCAAACCTTGGATCCAAAGATCTTTGAACTTTGGATAAGTCTAAATCCAGATTCCATGGCTGAACCAAAACCTTGGCTCCAAATACCCCTGAACTTTGGTTTGATTTGAATACTTGCCTTCTGAGCCACTTAAAACAGAAATTTACAAAGTTGGGGAGAGGTTGCCTTCATTGTCTGGGGCTCGTCTTTTCTCCGTGTTATGCCACACCACTCCCATTGTGGTAAGTGAGAGTTATGTGCGTCAAATGGAGTAGAGACTCCCACCTGTATGCTAAACATTCTCAGAAGGATGTTTGGGTGCTTTAGTTGCAAATGTTGATTTAATAATGTGAAGACCAAGCCAACTCAACTGAGTCTTTAACTGTGAGGAACTTATCCCAGACATGCTGTGCACGCCTCTCCGTAGAGCAGTTAACAGCGATTCTTGTGGCTGAATGCCCACTATGCTTCTGTGCCCAAATGCTGCATTTTTATTTACTAACCTTAATATCACAGCATATAATTTATCCACGCTCCAGTGCACTGGCATAAAATAGAGATGTCAGCTCAAGCAGTGACTACACAGTCACAAAGGGGCGATTTAGAAAAGGTTTGCAGATGGAGATGCATTTCCCCAGGTGAAAACAGCTCATTTACGCTGTCTGGCGTTGGATCCAAACTGGATTAGCTTCCTTCGTTAGATGGACACACAATGTTACTTTCTCCCCCACGTTCGATTACACCATGATGGCTCTATTGGACATCTTTGGGAGCATCACAAACCACCAAATGCTTCAGAAGGGGAAGAATTAGTACCCAGGTTCAAGGAACACGGGAGAGTATAGGAGACTGGTAATGAGGTAGGGAATCTTTCACCGTTATCTTGCGGGTTTGAATCCAGCGCAGGTCAGTGAAGACTGAAGAGCATTGCTGTCTGATGATGGTGTGGCGGCCTGCATGAAATGAGCTGGTGGCTCTCCCTCCCAGTCCTAGCAGGAAAGGTGTCACATGGCAAGTAACTGACAGCCTCAATAGAGAGGCCAAGGCCTGCATGAGGCCTGGAGACGGAACACATCTCCCACTCTTGAAGGAGGTTCCCCCAGCGTAGGGTCAGCGGGGTGGGGGTATGGGGAATGCAGAGAGGATGTAACTCAGGCCTTTCCCATGTTGTTAAATTACCTTTTTCTATTGCCGGGGGTTTTGTTTTATTCCTCCCATTGTTTAGAAACTTAAAAGTAAAGCTCCTTTCTCTGTGGCCAGTCTTGTTCTACAGGGCAAAGAGCTTTGTGCCCATGTTGGTGCAAAGCACCATGGCTTTTGTAACACCAACCAACCCCGGTCATCGGCAGGCAGGATTGAATCTGGGACCTCTGGAGCTTAGTGCATGAGTCTCTGCTGTATGAGCTAAAAGCCACATGGCTCTTAGCTAAGGCTGTAGCAGACTCATTAATCTCTAAGTGGTGCCACTACATGGGACAGACCACCACACCCAGGAGGTGTGTGGGTTACACTTTCATTTGTTGACATGTTTGTTTATGCATCACGGCCACAGATGCTGCTAACAAGAGTGTGCAGACCTCTGGGACCTACTGTTCCCAGCTCGATGTTGCAGACAGAGCTTGGAAACATACACATTGAGGTGGGGTGGCTTCCTTTTATGAGGGGACAAAAGCTGCTTTTCAGTAACACGGTGGTGTAATTTCTGTGGCATTTGTTGCCTTGGGAGGTCACGGAGAAAGATATTGTGGCTGGATGTTAAAAGGGGTGGGAGGATTTGTGCCCATAGTTGAGCTTGACATCTGAAGCTATGGAAGATAAGGTGGTGAGATGGGAAGATAAAATGTCATGCTTCAGGCCAGGAGGTGATTTACTGTAGGTATCAGGAATGAAACTCTCCTGAATGTACAGCATTGTACAATTAGCTAGGGGTATTCTGAGGGCATTAGGCATTGGCTACCATTGGAGACTGACTACTGCAGTAGATGCATTGATGAACAGACCCAGTACAACAAACCCTGTGCCCTCATCAGTTTTCTAAACAAAGGGTTCTCACCATTTGTCCTAGCGTGAACCACCTTCTTTTCCAAAAGGGATCAAAGAACTTCCCTGGAGGAGCTGCAAAAATTGCTCACAAGTGGAAGTCACGTTAGGAGAGTATGGAATGTAATCTTAGTTGTTTTTAATGCAATTAGTTGGCAGCTGGAAATGAGGAGGAGCCAACACCAGATGATCTCTTGGCAGACAACTAGCAAATACTCGATGAACCTCTATTTGGGAAGTGCTGGTCCAAAAGATATTGTAATATTGTCTCTCTCTAGGGGCATGGGGTGTGTGTGATGCTGTCCTCTATTGGCTGGCCCTTGTATATTCATTTACGCCCATTTACCATTCTGATCTGATTAAAAAAAATTACCCATTTTTGCACTGGTGTTCATGACCATACAAAGTGCCCAGCAGCGGAGAATCACGCCCCTTGTGGCTGTTCTCTGTATTACATGGATTCATTACGGCATCAGCCAGAGAATCCAAAGAGAATTCATAATCACTCTTTCACCCTTCTTGCTATACCATGGCATTGCCCTGTTTAGGATCTCCTGCTCCTGAACTACTGGGGCTTAGAATCACCAGTTAAGCGGCAGATTCAACCTTACCTCTCGAGGTGTTCCAGCACGAGCAACAACAATAGAATGAGACAGTTGAACTATCTGTAGCATAGTGTTCATCAAAGGTGCTCCTTTGGGTCTAGCTTGTCAGCCCCTGTTCTGTTTTGCTTTTCCCTGTGGTCTATTATTGTCTCCTTGATTTAAAGCAGACAGTATTAAATATACCTGTCCTCTGGGAGCATATGAGGTAAATAGATCATTCGTTTATTTTTGTGGCAATTACAAGAATTTTTTTTTTTACATAATTATTTTTTATAGCTGGGTTGTCGTTTTGTTTGACAGTTTCTTGGCCAGCGGGCTTTGCAGGTGCCCCCATTATGGATTATGCCAAACACAATCTCTTAGATATTCAATATTCCAGTATGGGCTGGAACCCCAGATGGCACGTGCACTAGCGACTGAATCCAAGTACAGCTGTGTAATGATTGGAGGCCCTGTAGGAGAGAGCTGCTGAACTCCTCACTAGTGAGGTGACTTCCCTGGCTTTTCACCTAGAGGAGTTGATATAAAGAACAATCCACAAGAAGCCACCGTACGGAGTGACTATAGACATCAAAATGACGTCAGTATAGGGGAGGCAGTGTCACTTATCGGACACAGCACTAGACTGGGACAAAGACAACTTATGTTCCAGTCCCAGCTCCCCTAGTGACCTGCTAAGTGATCTTGGGCAAGTCATATCATGGCTCTGTGCCTCAGTTTCCCCATCTCTAAAATGGAGGTTATGATGCTAACCTCCGCTGTAAAGTGCTTTGAGATCTACTGATTCTTCGTATACTCTATAGAAATATATATATTTAGGTGTTAGTAATATACTTTATATAGGTATGAATTAATTAATATACTCTGCATAAGCATTAATAATAATATTCCGTATCACAATGTGGGTCGTTAAGTTTTCTCTCCTATTCAAAGTCCCCCTGCAGTTTCAGTTGGATGTTACATTTTTCATCTCCTCCTCTCCCAAGCAGTTGCATAGTCTTGCTGTGCACTGTTAAACAACTGCCGAGCTCTACCCCAGAGAGGGCTGCGGTTGACCAGTGACGTGAAATGATTCCAGGGTAATCAATAACATAATAGAGAATCTGAACCATTGGTTTTTAAAAGGATGCTGTCAACACATCTAGCGAAAAATGGGCCTTATTTTTACATTGTTCTCAGGTGAAGAGGATCATCCTCCAGATTCTAAATACATAATTTTAAAACCAGATGGGACCATTAGATCATTTTTGTCTGACCTCTTGCATAGCTGCAGGCCATAGAATTTCATCCAGTAATTCCTGTGCTGAGCCCATATCTCTTGTGAGTTTTATTTCACCTCTCATTATCCCAGATTATCACCGAGCGCAGTTGGAGCAGAATTAGGCCAACACTGAGTGCTTTTGAAAATTCTACCCGTTGGTTTGTTTGTTTTTTAGGAAGGGTGGGAGGAAGGAGGGAGCCAATTCCTAAGGGAATGGTGGAAGGGTTTCTTAAAGGATCTGCCCTACACACAGAAGTATTCCATTGAAAATGCTGGAGGAAAGGAAACAGAATGCTACCTACATGCATTTATATTGAGAAAAAGAAACTGGGCTGATTGGGAAGACGGGAGGAGGAGATTAAAGGATTAATATTATTAAGTATTGCGTGAGAACTATTGGATAAGGGCAAGATACCCCGTATCGGCAGGGAAGTGGGTGACTGCTACAGAAATGGCACCAGTGCACCTGATCAAAGCACCCATCTAAGGACAGGGGAGTAGACAACCAGGATGGGGAGAGGAGAAGCTATTTTTGGGAGGCCCCTTGTTGCGAGAGTCCAATTAACACCAGTGCCAGCAGCGTCTGAGCTAATTTCCGAAATGTAACTCCCCTGCGTAGGCTGCAGTCGCTGCTTCCGACTGAACCAATTAAAAGTGACTTACAGATTCAGTCTTAATAAATGCAGGAACCGAAACTGAGAAGAGAGTCAGTGGTGCCGCAGGCAAAGGGCACGAAGGATGCTATCAGGCTGGCGCGCTTGGCTGCTTGTTTCTTCCTGCTCGCATTTCATTATTTTCTACGAGATTTAAAAAACCAAACGGACACCCCCTCCCCCACCCCCTACTGGAAGAAAACAGAGAAAGGGTTGTTTGGAAAGGGGCTGCACGGCACATGGCTAGTGGGCTACCGAGTAGGAATAGTCATGTGCCCCAGGGGTATTTGGGGGGTTATGTTACCACACCACTGTGGAGAGGTCTACGTTCCAAAAGGGACAATATCTTGATTTCAGAATGTTATGCTGGTTGATAATAGAAGGCCAATAGGTCAGAGGGGAGCTGGTTGGCTCCCTGAATCCAAACTCCCTTGGTGAAGTGGCTTTATAGGTGCTGCAGCTGCTTTTGAGATTTCTATCCCCGAAGGTTTCAGATACAGTTCAGCTGAATATCAGGGCTCTTCTGAACAGAACCTCTCAACCTTTTAACTTCAGGTTTGCCCTTCATAAGTACTGGTGTGATGTTTTCTCCCCGTAGCAATAGAACTGTCGGAGGGCTTTAAAACTAGCACCAAAAAAGCAGTGGGCAGGCCTGTCCTGGCTTACACTGGTGCAGGCTGTTAATGGAAAGAAGCCGTTTTGCCCAGTAAGGTCTGATGCTGCATTTTCAGCCTTGAGTTGTATTAATTCTTGCCTTGAATAGCCCCTTGTCTAAGCCTTGTTTTTCATGCTGGTTTAATGCACTCAGGCAAAGTAATTGTCCAGAACTGAGACAAAAGCATTTGCTTAAATAGAGCAACATAACCTTTTGTGAGAGAATGATGATGCTAAGCAAACCAGCTCCACCTCTCTGTATGATGTGTAGGGAACTGCTGCTGTTTAAACTTAACACCCCGAGAGCTACTAAGGGTAATAAAGACTGAAGCTGATGGCATTACACGAGGGAGGAAAACCTTCCTTTTCTATTCAGTCCAAAAACCCCAAAGCTGGGGCAGGATTTTCAAACGTACCTTTCCTTAATGTGCCAGAGGGGGCGCTGGAGAGCCAACGGAATCATTCCTTCCTTCTCCCAGTGACTTGGGATCCAATCCCACCTGTTTGAGATGGGCCCAAGCCAAAAAAATTCAGGTGCTAACTTTCCAGGGTGCTCAATTTTGGGTTTTGGTTCAGGCCTTCTCTCTAAAACCCATGTCTCTTGTGTGACAATCTGTTCTCAAGGTACTCTGAAACCTGTCTACAGGCATTCTCACCCCTTAGGGTCAAGAGGGAAAAATTGAAACACCCCCAGAATGCTTTTGGCAGAAAACCCATCCTTACATGCATCTTGTTTGTGCTAATCACCAGTGCCTGTTGTTACTGTGTTTGCTTCCAGATCCTTTTCTCTTTCCAAATGGGTCATTAACTGGTTCTCTTGCCTGGTCCAGGAATCCATCTAGCTTCATCAGTGCGGAGTAATAGTTCGGTAGGGAGGGGACAGTGCTGTGTGTGGGACTGCAGGCTGCCGAATGAGTCAGAAAAGGTATCTTACAATTTTAGGTGGAATCAATTGACCTGATTTTGCTGTTTATTTAATATATTTAGAGGGGGGAAACAGCTTACCTCAAATTCATGTCTATAGGGCAGATTTTCAACCCCAACTATTTAAAAAACAAATTGTACATAGACTAAAAGCCGCATGGTGTTGTGAGTTCCCGTAGGTGGCAGACCAGGATGGCTACACAGCTCCCTAACTCTATTAGTTACCTATGTAGATGCCTTTCCAGTGTTTTGCCTCGTGGGGTGAGTGGCTTATTTAAGCATTCTGCATTCAGAAATGAGGAGCATTTGCAGCCCTGAACGCCCTTCCTCCAGTGCTCTCTGGGACACACTCTAGCTCATAAATTTCCTTCTCAGCAGGGCTCATTTGTGCTGTAAACTAATTAGGTAAGTGGTCAAATACCACAAAAACCTTTCCTCCCATTAGAGACCAATAACTGTCCAGAGTGGGTGCTGAAATGCCTCATTAACAATGAGCGGGGGCCTAAGTTTAGCGGGGACCTGCTCCGCAGGATCTGTGCTAGAAAAACAAAACGTCCTCTGAACGATGCAGGAGGTTATAACCCTAATCTGCTCCATTGCTAATGTTTTAAGTGCCAATTAGCTAACCTTGAATTACACCCATCTGGATTGTGGCTGTGCCTGGGACCTTCACATGGCAAGAATCGTTTTTGTTTGAAAAGGAAAGGAGCAGTTCTGAGGTTACAGTGGGTGGAGGAGCCTATCCCCCCTCCATCAACCTCATACCACCAGTCCTGCAGGCTCCCTTCCATCCTTCCCTCCTACTTCTCCCTTGCCCCCTTCTCCTTCCTCCCCTTCTATCACGCCCTCCCTGCCTTTTTCTTTCCATTTAGCTCTGTTCCAGTCTAGAGGGGTTCTTATACTGCACTCATCACCACAGTATGAAAACGCCTTGCGGCAGTGCCTTACGCAAGGTGACTAACATCTGTTGAAAGAACAGGAGTACTTGTGGCACCTTAAAGACTAACAAATTTATTTGAGCATCAGCTTTCGTGGGCTACAGCCCACTTCTTCGGATGCATGCAGTGGAAAATACAGTAGGAAGAGATATATATACACAGAGAACATGAAAAAGTGGGTGTTGCCATACCTTAATTGATTAGTCTTGTTAGTGTTGGTATGGCAACACCCACTTTTTCATGTTCTCTGTGTATATATATCTCTTCCTACTGTATTTTCCACTGCATGCATCCGATGAAGTGGGTTTTAGCTCACGAAAGCTTATGCCCAAATAAATTTGTTTAGTCTCTAAGGTGCCATAAGTACTCCTCATTCTTTTTGCTGATACAGAGTAACACGACTACCACTCTGAAACCTAACATCTGTTGCACATGGTTCATTCTCTCTCATCTCCCGCCTTAGAGAGAATCGTGCGTGCCGTGGAGATTTCGTTTTGGTAGAGTTGGGGTTTTGGTTTGTTTTAAATATTCATGCTTCTGCTGTGTGTATGTTGGCGAAGACAGGTCGGAGAAATGCGCCTGGTGGGTAGGTCCTTAGATAATCCCCTCTCAACACTCTATGTATGAAAAAAAATATGGTGGGATTTTTGCATGATATTTGCAAGCCCCAACTCTGCTCACTCGGCTTGTTTGTTATATCTCACGCTTGCCCCCCCCCACACCCGCCTTGTCTTGTCTATTGAGATAGAAGGCCCCTGTCCTGGAGAGCTTCCAATTACTTGGTTTGTACAGTGCTTAGCACAATGGACCCTCATTGTCAGCTGGCCCCCCAGCACTACTGTAATACAAATAATAATAATAGTGGAGACTGAGGGCATGGCTACACTCGAAACTCCAAAGCGCTTTGAAGTGCGAGTGTGGTCGCGGCGCCAGTGCTGGGAGAGAGCTCTCCCAGCGCTGCAGATACTCCATCTCCCCGAGGGGATTAGTTACAGCGCTGGGAGCGCGGCTCCCAGCGCTGCGGCACTGTTTACACTGGTGCTTTACAGCGCTGTAACTTGCTGCGCTCAGGGGGGTGTTTTTTCACACCCCTGAGCGAGAAAGTTGCAGCGCTGTAAAGCGCCAGTGTAGCCATAGCCTGACATCATTCTGTGACACCGGCTCTGCTGAAACCCAAGGCCACAATCCTGAACCTGGGCCCAGTGCCCTTTCCACGCTGGTTTATGTAAGCGGGGTAATGTGAGCAGAACGGATATGCTTAAGCCTGGGTACAGGAGCGCTAAAATTCACACACCCCCTTCGCCTGACCCATAATGCCTCTGTGTAGGATCCCTGCAGATTTAGATGGAAGCCAGAATCGGGGTGGGCAGTTTTTGCCCCGTGACGTCCCTTCTGCCTGCAGCTTTCCAGGGATCTGTCTCTCTCAGGGTTCGTCCGAGGTCTGCATCGTTGGAAGATGTGGGTGCCGCCCCTGAGTTAAAACACTTGCTTTGGCATAGCAAAGACCAGAGGGTGGGTCCCAGTTTCACGTCCCTTTTCAGATTGTTAAAGCAGGGTAGAAAGTGGGAACCAGGCTCTGCCTTGGGTTCTCACAGCAGGGTCACAAAAGAGTGCCACCAGCCAGAGAATCAGAAATGCCAATTGGAATCGGAGACAAGCTGGGTGAGGTAATATCTTTTATTGGACACGCTTACAAGCTACACTGAGCTCTTCTTCAGATCGAGCTCTCTGGAGCTGGAAACCGTTTCTCTCTCCCCAACAGAAGTTGGTCCAATAAAAGCTATGACCTCACCCACCCTGTCTCTCTAATATCCTGGGACTGACACAGCTACAACAACACTGCATGCAATGGTTGGAGTCAAAGACCTAATTCTATCAGGGGACAATGCCGCACACTAGGGCCATTTACTTAGTTGGGCCAGATTTTCAAAACAATGAGCTGTTTAGTGAAAATGAGTTCCTGAGTCATCTGCTTATCTTGTTGATTCCCCACCTTCCCTCAGAATCCTGTGCTTGCGACGTGAAAATATTGCAAGCTGGTTTGGGGATTTTGATCAATGGTGCATTAATTTATATGCCAGACGCACTTGAACCATGGCATGATGCAACATCTAGCCAGGGGAGGCGGGGGAGAGAGAGAGAAAGAAAGAAAGGGGTAGTGATTAGCCTAAGGCAGTGGTCCCCAATGTGGTGCCCGTGAGCGCCATGGCACCCGCCGGGGCATTTATGTGCACCCGCCTAGTGCCCAGCAGGGGAGAGAAGCCGCTGCCCCGCACCAGCCGGGGACAGAGAACTCCGAGGCTGCAGGCTATGGACGCCGGTGTTCTCGGTCCCTGGCAGGCGCGGGGCCGCAGCTTAAGCCGAAGAGAAGCCGCGGCCCCGTGCCTGCTGGGGACAGAGAACTCCAGGGTTGTAGGCTGTGGGTGCCGGTGTTCTCTGTCCCCTGTAGGCGTGGGGCCCGCCTAGTGCCCAGCAGGGGAGAGAAGCCGGGGCCCCGCGCCTGCTGGGGACAGAGTACTCTGGGGCTGCGGGCGCCGGTGTTCTCTGTCCTCGCGGCTTCTCTCTTCTCTCTGGATTCATATATTATGTAATATTAAATATGATGTTTTTCGTATTATTTAATGTACAAATACAAAATAAGCCTCGAAAAATTGTTGGCGCCCGCCACACTCTTCTGAAAACATGAATGTGCTACTGGCCACAAAAAGGTTGGGGACCACTGGCCTAAGGTTTTCTCTAATGCCATCCTAGCCAATCACTGACACACTGTTTAAACCAATCAGAAATACATGTTTTACAAATCAGGCAGAGGTAAAGCAGTTCTAGTTCTTCTGCCTAGACTTGCCTAGTTAAATACACTTGCCAGCCAAATCACAGAGGCAAAATGCACACACTGCATTCTTTGGATGCCGTCCAAATTGACATGTATGAAAAAAAGCCATTATTTACTGCCTAGCCAATAGAGGGTGTGTTTGCTCAGAATCAATATGTCACCTGGATGACTTTTTTGCCTTAAGGAACAAAGCAGAGCAAATGGCAAATTCCTCAAGAAAAGTGGCTTTTTTGGAAGGGGGGGGGGCAGGTTTCAGATTGCCAGCTGCAGCAACTTCCAGATGTGAGATGATGAGTGACTTATCAGATCTGCAGCCCCTCCCATTTCAAGGTCTTTAAATGTTATGCTCCTGCTCGACAGTCCATCCCAGAAGGCTAGTTAACACCTCTGCACAGATGTGGCTGGGTGCTGATGGGTCCCTGATTCATTTGCTTTCAAAGCAAAAACTCACTCACAGCTGGCTGAAAAATCAGGGAAAGGTTTTTTACATGTAATAATAATGTTAAATGGACCAAAACTCCCTCCCCCCCCCCATAATGGTCTTTCTGAACCTTTGCTGATTAACAAACAAATTGATTCAGCCTGTAGTATGAAATGATTCTTTCAAGGATCTTCGAGCACAGCCACATGAAGTAATGGGAGAATTCGCTGCAGAATTTAGGTTAACAACCCAGCGGTTTGGAGGAGAGAGAAACAGGATGCTCTCCAAGTTGATACGGATGGGTGAATTCATTCAGGATAAGACCTCTTCCCACCCACTTTTCAGTGCCATTCCTAACCCTCATGAAAGAGTCTGAAATGTTCCTTGGACTTGTCGACTGTTGCTTGTTTTTACCGTGTCTTAACTCTGCTTTTTCTGGTCATATTGGGACCGGTGGTGCTGCGCCACCACTGCTGAGATTTTTCTTGATCGTTTTCTTTCTCCTCTCCGTCCTAGTCTCACCTTCCCTTCTTTTGTTTGGCTCTTCAACTCCTCTTGGTTGGAAAGCTTTAGAGAGGGGGTGAGTCTTGAATTGGGCTCAGGTTTGGGGCATGCTGGATTCCCTCTGGTATGGCTTCCATCCTGTAGAGCGCTCTGTCAAGGACTTTCTGACCTCCAGCATTTGAAAGTTTTACCCGGGGCATCATCGCTGTCATGGCGGTAATTCCAGTCTGACCACTGGCATAGAGTGCTGCAAATCTCCTTCTGGAAATTTCCAGATTAAGGATTTCCTGCCCTACAGACCCTTTATCACATGGGTATCCCCAACAAAAGCAATTGGACTGACTTGCGTGAAAAAGAATTACTCACCTCACAAGGAATTCTGACTCATGCACGTAGCCCCACTGATCTTAATGGTGATAGTATTCAGGTTTGGACCTTAATGTCACAGACTGACAAGGTCTGGATAAACTTCAGGTGTTCATCTAAAACACACCTAGCTCCAAGCCCTCTGCAGTTCACTCAGCACTAGGAATTATCTCTCAAAATCCAGCTTGCTAAGGAACTCTGCTCCTTCCTCCCCGGTGAGGATCTAGCCACAGTGATTAGTGTGTCTGTCAGCCTGGATTGCTGAAGCTCCTCGAATGTGGGTGCAATGCAGAGGCTTGTGGAGACTCCAGCTGCCTGCCTCAGTAGGATGAGGTGCCATGAGCATATCCGCCTTGTGCTCTGCTCTTTCTCCACTCCACACATCATCAAAGCATCATCAAAGCGCATCATCAAAGATCTACAACCTATCCTGAAAGATGATCCCTCACTCTCACAGAACTTGAGAGACAGACCAGTCCTCGCTTACAGCCAGCCTCCCAACCTTAAGCAAATACTCACCAGCAACCGCACACCATACAACAAAAACACTAACCCAGGAACCTATCCTTGCAACAAAGCCTGATGCCAGCTCTGTCCACATATCTATTCAAGTGACACCATCATAGGACCTAACCACATCAGCCACACCATCAGGGGCTCGTTCACTTGCACATCTACCAACGTGATATATGCCATCATGTGCCAGCAATGCCCCTCTGCCATGTACATTGGCCAAACGGGACAGTCTCTACGCAAAAGAATGAATGGACACAAATCTGACATCAGGAATCATAACATTCAAAAACCAGTGAGAGAACACTTCAACCTCTCTAATCACTCAGTGACAGACTTGAAGGTGTCAGTTTTGCAACAAAAAAACTTCAAAAACAGACTCCAAAGAGAGACTGCTGAACTCGAATTAATATGCAAATTAGACACAATTAACTTAGGTCTAAACAGAGACTGGGAATGGTTGGGTCATTACACTAATTTAATTTTTTTTCCCCCATGTTAAGTTCTCCTCACACCTTCTATGGGTCATCTCGATGATCACTTCAAAGTTTTTTCTTCTGCTGCTACTGATAGCTCATCTCAATTAATTGGCCTCTTACAATTGGTATGCGTACTTCCACCTTTTCTTGTTCTCTGTATGTATAAATATCTTCTATCTGTGTGTTTCACTCTATGCATCTGAAGAAGTGAGCTGTAGCCCATGAAAGCTTATGCTGAAATAAATTTGTTAGTCTCTAAGGTGCCACAAGTACTCCTGTTCTCTCTCCACTGGCATCCAGACTCTTCAAAGTCCAAAGCCTTGGTCTTGATCTTCAAAGTCACTAACCAATGACTGCATCTGTGACCTTCCATGTCAGCTTGACCACGGAAATTAAAAAGCTCTTTGAGACAATGAAACTTACAAAGCTCCAGATGAAATGCATAAAAAAAGCTTCGTCAGTTATGGAATGAACTCACCAAGGAGGTCCGGGTAAAGAGTCTGATCACTTTCAAGCAGTATTGCAAAACCCTGATATTTGACCAAGCACTTTCATCATAACTGGTGCGATGATTTTGTCTATCTATAAAAACCATGTGTGGGGGTGTGAAATATTCTTCAAACAGCTTCTCTATCTAGGGTGGCGAGAGCAGCAAAAAATGCCGGGCAGATTTAACATATGTAGGAAGCACTCCGATACTAGGCGATGTGTATTAAGAAATCCCTGTAATAAAGAAAGAGCTAGATTAGAGATGGGAGCAAGCTTCACAATTCAGGCCTGGATCTGATCTTCCCTGCAGTTCTTGGGTTTTGGGTCAGCCCATTAAAAATATCGGATCCAGCTGCCTGTTCAGATCCAGATCAAACTTCCCCAGAGTTGTGCAGTATTAGGAGCTGTGATTTTGGCTCAGGCCCATCTTTAGTCTTCATTAATAACTTCCATATAAAATCTATTCTGTTTATGAAACAAAGAAAGATTTTTCTAATTTCCCAGTACCGCCAGCTCAACATAATCTGTGAAAATCCAGCTGTTTGTTATGCTTCGAATCTCTTCTCCAGCACCAGCAATAAAGATTCTGGAATCTGAAGTTGGCTAGTATATTTTGTGGATGGTGTGTGAAGCAGAACATAATCCAGGTTTCCTCTTCTGCAGTTCTATTGGCCTCTGACAGTAGCAAACACTTTTTGGGGTTGGTAAACTGTAAGCAGATGATTCAGGAGACACACAGGCAATAGCTATGGGCAACAGTAATAAAATAAAGGGCTATTTTCAGTCACTTCTGACCATATCCATACTTTAAAGGAACACTGTCCAAGTTAACAGGCTTCAAATCTTTCCCCCACCTCCCAGAATATCTTATTTGACAGATCTCTTCCTCTTACACGTTGCATTTCTCCAGAACCGTTCATGCCAAGATTCTAAACTGCTTTACAAAGCTAGGTAACCGAACCAGGCAGTTCCCCCCCCCCTTGATAAAAATGAGGGTTTGATGACAAGATTTTTCCCTGAAAAACAAATTCTGTTCATTTTTTGACTAAATTTCTAAACAATTTTTTGACTGGAACTTTCAAATGATTTTGTTTCAGAATTATGGGGAAACTCTCAATGTTTTGAAAAAACTCCCCTTCCATTTTTCACTGCAAAAAGAGGGGAAAAAAGGTTTTAAATAAAAGGGAATGAGAAAGATTCTCTGCTTTCTCTGGCTTTTTTACTCCCCACTCTTTTTTCCAGTGAAGGGCCAGGGACAGGGGGAGGGAGGAATTTAAAAAAAGGAGAGAGAGAGAGAGACTTTCCCCACCAAAACAAAACAAAACAAAACAATTTGAAATGAAATTTCATTTTCAGGTTTTTAATCAAGAACCAAAAAATGTCATGAAAAGTTCAAAACAAAATGAAAACTCCCCCTCCCAAAATGTTCATTCAAGCGACCAGTCTTTTTTCAACCACCTCTAGTAAGGCAGCAACCTTTTTATAGACTGTCATTGCTGGTCAGAGAGAGTCACACACCAAACCAGTGGCACTAGAAGGCATATGTTCCTGTTCAGTGCCCTGTCCACTGGACCAGGAGCTTCTCAGCCATCTCCATTATGTAGGGTTGCCACCTGTCCGGTTTTCCGCTTGTGTGTCCGGGTGCCATTTAACAAGCCCGGATGTCCAGTTTTTTTTATCTGGGGGGATGGAGCAGGGACAGGGCCCGGGGGGATGAGGCAGCGCAGGGGCGGGGCCCTGGGGGAAGAGGCAGCGCAGGGGC
>NW_020698242.1:11891230-11954502 GCF_002925995.2 Terrapene triunguis
GAGGCAGCGCAGGGGCGGGGCCCTGGGGGAAGAGGCAGCGCAGGGGCGGGGCCTTGGGGGAAGAGGCAGCGCAGGGGAGGGGCCCTAGGGGAAGAGGCAGCGCAGGGGCGGGGCCTTGGGGGATGAGGCAGTGCAGGGGCGGGGCCTCAGAGGTCTGGTTACCAGCCATTAGAAAGGTGGCAACCCTACCACTATGGCTGTGTGACAGAGTGCTGAGAGCCAGTAGCTGATCACTTCCTTAAGGATTAATTAGCTCCTCCAGGAAATGCCTGATGGAGGAGAAGAGTACTTAATTGCCTAAGCAGGGTGGGGTTGATGAGCTAAGGAGCTAGTTACCAGCTGTGGAGGCTAGTTAAAAGGAGGGGAGGGCAGTGCAAGGGGGGGGGGGGGGAGTCTAGTGGAGCCAGGAGAAAGGAAGGTCTTAGGGTGGTGAGGATCTTTCCTTTGAAGAAAGGGCTGAGGGTTAGCACAAGCTGCTGCACGGGATTGTGGTGGTGGTTTGGTGAAGGTAATAAATAAAACTCGCAGAGGTGATAACCATTGTAAAGGCATCCAACACTATTTGTGAGGGATCTCAGGACAGGAGAGAAGCCTGTCCTGTCTAGGCTGTGCTCTTAAAATCCCAGCTGTTAGGATGTACAGTGCAGATAGATCAGAGATTCCAAGGCCAGAAGGGACCACTGGGGTCATCGAGTCTGACTTCTTGTATAACACAGGCCAGAAAACTGCCCCAAAATAATTGCTAGGGAATCAGCTTCTGGTGCCCTCTGTATGGATTGTAATGTTTGTGTTCCTGCTGCACATGCTCAGTATGGGCTAGTTGAGTCTAGGAGCCTGAGCAGATTCAGACTGAGCTGAGTGCACTTGTGGTTGAGCTTGCTTTTTTCTTCAGTGCCCCGTGTCCTCCTGTGTGCTTACGTATCATTGCTCTCCTGAGGCAGGCATGTGTTTGACCTAAGCATGATGTGTTCCCCTTGGGCCACTGCCTCATCCCTTCCTCCCTGCCCACTAAATGCCAGATTCTGTCCCTGTCCCCCTCTAAACCTGCTTGTTCTAAGGAGTAGGTTTGTAACCTACTTGCTTGTAGGTCCAACTTGTAAGGTCCAACTTGCTTCATCTTGGGATCATTCCTTTGCGTGTGTTACTTTTAGGATTTCCCTTCGTCTTCTGCATGTTTTGAGTTTGCTCAGTGCATGGAACCTCGACTGAGGTCGATGGGACTGCAGTGTGGCTATGGGATGGGACTACGTAGAGTGGCTGCAGGATCAGGCACTAAACATGCCACTGGAATCTGCATACTGGACTCCTGTCAGGAAGGGGCTGGGAGACAAGCAAAACTCGGTTAGATTTACAGTTTGGCCACACATGCTGCTGGTTGTGGCTTACAATAATGATTAACGTCACTGCCACAAGATACATTGGCTCTCCACGGTATGCGTTTCAGCTCTAAATCAAAAGGGCTGGAAAGGAGCTAATACAAGATGTCACACTTCATTCTGTCTTACACTGGAGCTGAATTCACAGCTGGTACTTAGGAAGTTCTCCCAGCCCCAGGTGCTCCTAGTGATGCAGCCAAGCTTGATTTTCCCCATGCTGATGAAGGCTTGGTCAAGGTTCTTGGTTATGCCATGGCTGTTCCTTGAAGAGATGTAAAAGCAAATGGGAAGGGAATGATTTTACCCAGGTAGCTCTGTTCTGCAGACCACACTGGGGCCAGGAGTGGGAAAGCAGTGTTTATAAGTACTGTGAGAGGCAGGGTATCTGCATTATAGGCTCACTTACATCACTTTAGTGCTGATGGAAGGTACCTCACTGAGTTAACACCCTTGGAAGCTTGTTCTTTGTTGTTAGCACGGGCAGCTGCAGGGCAAATTTCTTCCATGCTATTCCAAGTTTTGTAGAGAGTTTCACACCCGCTTAGTCTTACACACAATGTAAAATGTGGGTAGATCAAATTTTGCTGGTATATAGGTGAAAACTGGAGTGACTCCATTTTATTCATGGTGCAGATGTGTCCGAAATAAGCACGTGCATGTTGGGCCCTTCCCGTCATCCCTGCCAGCTCAGAGGTGTCAGTAGAGTCGGTCTGGTTTTACATTAGTGTAACAGAAAAGAATTTGGGCCCAGGATTTTACAATCACTTTACAAGATATACCCAATCTCTCAATTCTCTTGTCAGGAGAAATGTCTGGAACAGTAGGGCTTTATATTATTGTGTAAACCACAAACCAAAATGTTGATTTTTGTAGGGGGGAATTTTAAAAAAAATAAAAACCTAACAAATAGAAAAGACTTAACGAACAGGACAAACAGAAAACCCAACAGATTCTGGAGAGGCCTTACATGTGCTTCTGTCTTGCTGGAAGCCTGGGTTTCAGGACCTGATCCTGCACCATTGCAGTCAATGGGTGTTCTGTCATCGAGTTCAGTGAGTGCAGAATCGTGCCCTCAGTAGCACTGAGCTGGTGAACGACAACCAGGAATCAAAACTGACTGAAACCAACAGCGAAACCGTCCAATCCAGTTTCACTGCCCAAGCTGGGTGAAGTGCAGAAAGTGAACAAACACCACAAAGGAAGCACAAAGTCAGTTAAACTTGTAAAGTTCTTTCATTCTGAGATTTTATTAGTAACACAAGGAAGGGGAAATATAACCTGTTGCCAAATTCGGTCAGTTCTAAAGGTACAATAATGGCCCTCAGGTATTTTTTTAACTCAGCAGTAGCCCTTTAATTTGGACTGTTGATGAGATTACCCTGTCTGTTGCCATCTTTGCTCCTGATGTGCTGCCCTTTGGAAAAGGTGGAGGCTGGTGTTTACTGAAGCAGCTGCCTGTTGGCAGAGGAATCTTATTAGTGTGTCTGTGCTTGAGGAAAAGACTGTTTATTTTCCCAACATTAATAGTGATCCGGTAGGAGGCACAGGAGGGGAGCTATCCGTTGGCCTTTATTAAATCCAACTTTGTGTAAAATACTAATCATTTTGTAATCAACCCTGAGCCTGGGGTTGGAATTGAGCAGTTCCTCTAGCATTCTGCAAAGCAGCGTATGCTGTGTCTGTTAGATCATTCGGATAAGGGGAATTTAGATGCCAATGTGAATATCCAGCTGTTGGACGTTCCTTTATTTTGCATACCCGTAATTCTTCAATGACTTCATTCCACTGACTGTGACACTAGAGGGAGATTTTCTCAAGGAACTTTTGTTCTTCTTCTGTGGGCCACCAAGAAGATCGCTGTGGTGCACTGGTGTTCTATGGGGGTTGCAATTTGAGAGCCACTGTATTATATAGAAAGGATAAATTCTTCTCCTTTATCCTAGTGTAAATGCTGAGTAAGTCTACTGAAGTCAGTGGCGTGACGGCATTTACACTCAGGTAACTAAGAGCAAAAAATGACTCAGAAGTGGGTCCAAGTCATACAGTTTGGATCCAGGTTCAGATTTCCAACACTCCAAAGCTCCATAATGAGGTTTTCATTCAAGCCCTCATAAGGGCAGGGGACATTTGCAAAATTGGGATTTGTGTTTGGGTTTGGATTTTGAAATTTCCCTCCTCCCCATAATTCCATGGTGCTCTGACCTGGGATTTTGGTTCAGGCCTGTCTCAGATTAGAGAGTAATAAACTAGTATGTCTGTTCAGAGAATTGCATGAGCTGTTGTCTCACATACAAATGGATCAAACGTAGTGCTGGAAGAACTTCCGAGGATCCGGAGGGTCATTTCAGAGCAGCACCCAAATCTTTGCATGTGGAGTTGCTTGAACATCAGTGGTTTTGGTTTGCCAAGAGGTATTGTTCTTATGGGTTTCCACCCCAAGTTTCATTGGTGTTTCCAGTTCAATTGAACCCAAATACTTGACCCACACAAAACAAACCCTTGCTTTCCATGGTTTTAGCAGGAAACCGTACAATCCTCTCCTAGATCCCTAAAGAATAGGATGGGATTCATAGGAAATGTGGCCCAGGTTTGCTTGAAAGATTCATGGTCATCAGCAAAGTTCCTAGAACAATAGTTCATGTGAACAATTCTCCATAAACAAGTTCCCTAAGCAGGTGACAGTCTTGGGTTTGTTACAAAGGTTTGGCCTAGAACCGGTCCTGGACCATGATGCTCAGATCTGGATAGAACTCCTACAAAATGCAAAGTAGCTTGGATCTGAGGTTCTGGTTAAACCTGTTATAGCACTAGGGACCAAGGGCTAAGTCTGTATCTGAATATGAACTTCTCTGCAGTGAATTTGCTCATTGGTCTCTTCTTCCAACCTTCTCCAATGCCCCAGAACCTTGTAAATCTGCAAAATCGGGCTGGAAATCTCACAAGAACCAACTTTCTTATGGAGTTTCGAGGGCTCTGTTTGGTGCTCCCAGTGAATCTGGAGATACCAGGGAAATAGGATTTTCCTGCATTGAGTCAGTGCTTCAGCTTCCAGCGGAACCTGGCAGAGCAAAAGACGCGTGAGGGTTTATGGGATCAGAAGAGATCTGGAGAACGTGTCTGAAATCATCTTCTAATTGAATGTGGTTTCTTTGAAAGCCGGGTTAGCCCCTCCACCTCTTTCCCCTCCACCCCCAGGCGAATGTGCTACTGCACAAGGAATGCAAGTGAGCACAAGGAATGCATACAGCATAGAGCTATCTGGAAATGAGGAACGGAAAATAAACAGACACTTGTGGAATATTTTTTCCTCTACGGAATAGGCAGCTGCCAGGCAGAGTTTGATGCTGAAGGCCTGCAGGAGAGATCTATGCGCCTTTTGTTTCTACCTTTTTGAAAGTGTTTCCATTACAACTGCAAGTGAATTAATGTATCCAGCTAACAGCCCATCCGCCCCCTCTGCCACCGCTAATTAGCCATCAGAGCAGAGATTGCTATGGATGTCAGACCCCCAACATGCAGGTTAGTCTGTGCTTTTGGGGAGTTTGGCTCAACTAGAGAGAACGGTTCTCTGTGTCAGGGACACTGCGGTTTCAGGCTGGGTTGTGATTGCTTGGTACTATCCCTGTTTATTTCATTTGCCTCCTTAGGCCTGGGCAGTCACCAGACGGAGGGGAGCAGGGGAAAGAGGCCTGAAATACTGCAGGGATGTAAAGAACGTCCCTATGCTATAACGTTTCTTAGTGCCTTCAGGCCAAAGGGAAAGCTGATCAATAACAGGGGCATGGCTTTTGAAAGCACCCAATATGTCCACTAGAGTAGACATCCATCCCTCTGCTGCTGGAGAATTTCCAGGGGCTTCACTGCTAATTCCCCGTCTGGATAATGAATTTCTCCCCCCCTTGGGCACACCCCCCCCCCCCCCCCCCGGCATCGTTTTCCACTCACCTCCAGCTTCTCAGCAAAGGCCCACTACTGCTTCCCTGGAAACCCACGGGAGTCATAGGGGGCTCAGCATGGGATGAGCCAAAGCCCATTGAGATCAGTGGGATTCTTTCCACTGATTTCAGTGGGCTTTAGACCAGGCCCTAGGTGCTTAGCCCCCTCTCAGGATCAGGGCCTTTGGGGCTGAAACCTGTGCCAAGAAAATGAATAGGGACAGGGGAAGGCTCATGCAGCCAAAGTCATTTATGCTCCATCTTGCCTGCCATGACGTGTCAGCTCTGCTAGGATCATGTAATCTAGGCTGTGCTGTTAATAAGGCATCATGTTGATTAAGCGTCAGCCTGGAATGTTACCTTGACTAGATCTCTCCCCGTGATGATCAGGGAACGTTGCCAGAACGACAGATCCAGGGAAGACCTGGGGGCGCCGTGTAATGGTTTAAAATAAATACCAGCCTCTCCTGTTAGCAGGAAGGGTGGAGAAAGGCTGATGGCAGATGGCTCTGAATTATTCCACAGCTCCTCTGTGTAAATCTCAAAGGTGTCTCATTTGGCCCAGCTTTGCATCTAAAACCAGTTACGAGCTGCAATGGGAGTGGATTGCACTAGAGAGTCCATTGTGGGTAATTGCACAATTAGACTGAAGTGTATAGGAGTGACACGACTTGAGAGCTCCAGGATCAGGGCAATATCAGGAGTGAAAGGGCAAAGGACGAGCCCAGCAGTCAGGAGTGAGAATGGGGACATCCAGTGTTAATCTTAATGGTACGTTTCCTTGCTATGCAGGGATGCCAGCATAAAGGAAACAGGTGACTTTCAGGACTGTTAAACTCTCTGCTGATTAGGCCTCAACTGGAGAGTTGTGCCCAGTTCTGGGCGCCACATTTCAGGAAAGATGTGGACTAACTGGAGAAAGTTCAGAGAAGAGCAACAAAAATGATTAAAGGTCTAGAAAACATGACCTACGAGGGAAGATTGAAAACATTGGGCTTGTTTAATCTGGAGACGAGAAGGCAGAGAGGGGACATGATAACAGGTTTGAAGTACATATAACGTTGTTACAAGCAGGAGAGAGAAAAATTGTTCTCCTTAACCTCTGAGGACAGGACAAGAAACAATGGGCTTAAATTGCAGCAAGGGCGGTTTAGGTTGGAGATTAGGAAAAACTTCCTAACTGTCAGGGTAGTTAAGCCCAGGGAGGCTGTGGAATCTCCATCACTGGAGATTTTTAAAAGCAGGTTAGACAAACATCTGTCAGGGATGGTCTAGATCAGGGATGGCCAACCTGTGGCTCCGGAGCCACATGCAGCTCTTTAGAAGTTAATATGCGGCTCCTTGTATAGGAACCGACTCTGGGGCTGGAGCTACAGGCACCAACTTTCCAATGTGCTGGGGGGTGCTCACTGCTCAACCTCTGGCTCTGCCACAGGCCCTGCCCCCGCTCCACCCCTTCCCACCCCCTCCCCTGAGCCTGCCGTGCCCTCACTCCTCCCCTCTCCCCCCAGAACCTCCTGCGCGCCATGAAACAGCTGTTTGGGAGGTGCGTGGAGGGACGGGGAGGCGCTGATCGGCGGGGCTGCTAGTGGGTAGGAGGCGCTGGGAGCAGCGGAAAGAGGGGGACCAGATGTGGGGGGCTGCTGATGTATTACTGTGGCTCTTTGGCAATGTCCATTGGTAAATTCTGGCTCCTTCTCAGGCTCAGGTTGGCCACCCCTGGTCTAGATCCTGCCATGAGTGCAGGGGACTGGACTAGAAGACCTCTCGAGGTCCCTTCCAGTCCTATGATTCTCTCTCCCTCCATCCCTCTACTCTTCCCCAGTGGCTTTGATCTGTCAGTTCAGCTATACAGAGTTTGGAATATACCTGACACATCTGGCTATTGTCCATTGATTCCAGCCCAAATCCCTTTGATTTGCCAAAGACTGCATATTTTGTCATATTTTGGCCAATGTGCTGTACCCCAGAGACATCAAAGATGACAGACTGTCTATCTGTCCATGCTGGTGGGCTCTGGGAGTACTGAGGTGATGTCTCCCTCTAGCAACTGAGCTAACCCCAGTGACTAGAACAACCTACTATGTACTGCTAATGGTGATCTCCTAGCTCACATGTTAAAGGCTTATGCTGAGTTTGATGCCTGCTGGTGACCATAATGCCTGCAATGTACACAGACACCTGGTTGAGGCAGGGTTTCCAGGGATCTGTGCCAGGAAAATAAAGCAGCCAATCTGCATTAGCATCTCTGCAAACACGCCTCATAGACTCATAGACTCATAGACTTTAAGGTCAGAAGGGACCATTATGGTCATCTAGTCTGACCTCCCGCATGATGCAGGCCACAAAAGCTGACCCACCCACTTTCCCTTAACTCAGCGGTTGAAGTCTCCAGATCGTGATTTAAAGACTTCAAGTCGCAGAGAATCCTCCAGCTTGCGACCCCTGCCCAATGCTGCGGAGGAAGGCGAAAAACCTCCAGGGCCTCTGCCAATCTACCCTGGAGGAAAATTCTGTGAGATGATACAGCAGCCATCTGATAACTGCCTGGGAACTTCACTTGTTTCTTTCACTCACTCCACCCTGACTTTGATAAGAGTAATTAGTCATTCGTCACAGGCCATAACAATGATGTAGCAGAATGACTTGCTCCCTGGTGCGGAACACATGGCTGCAAGAGGCAACAAGTGCCGGTTTGATCACTTGGGGAGGGAGGGGATAGGGCGGAATGGGTGTGAGTTTTCTTCTAACAGTGAGGTTTAGCTCCTGTGCTTTAATTGCTAGGTTGTAGGTAGGAGGGTTTCGTTTCTGGTAGCCGTGGGCCAGGATTACTAGACTGATGCTCCTCTGGCTTTACTCTCCACTTGTTTTGGCTAATGGAGGATTAGGCGAGCTGCCATGAAATGGATCCTGTGTCCGAACAGGCGCTGCATGACGGCATGTTGACAAAGTTGTGCGTAAACCTTCCATCTTCTAGCCCTTGTGTGGATGGGAAACTAAGCAGGACATTGAGTAAGTCACTGTGCCCAAACCCTCCACATTCTGTGCAGCTCTGGCTTCTAGGTACACTTAGAGAAGTGTACAAGGACAGGTCCATCAATGGCTATTAGCCAGGATGGGCAGGGATGGTGTCCCTCGCCTCTGTTTGCCAGAAGCTGGGCAACAGGGGATGGATCACTTCATGATTACCTGTTCTGTTCATTCCCTCTGGGGCACCTGGCATTGGCCACTGTTGGAATACAGGATACTGGACTAGATGGACCTTTGGTCTGACCCAGTATGGCCGTTCTTATGTTCTTAAGTAACAATATCATAAAGTTCCTCAGAGTTTGGTATGTTTGTTTCCAGGCTTTTGGGGATGGGATATCCTGGAAAAGAACTGGCAACCAGAAAGAACTTACATGTTTCTAATCTAGAATGATCCACCCGCTCACTCTGAGACCCCAAGGTAGGTACAGGCGGGTCAAACGCCTCCTCAGCTGGAAAACTGGTAATAAACCTAACCTGCCTGGAGAGGCCCAGAGAGTGCATCTCAGCTGAGCTTTCCTAGGTAAAAGAACCCAATGCACTAAGTAAAGTTTTACTACAACCAGCTTCTCAAAACACGGGGATTCCACGCGGGTAAGCCAATGAATTGCTAGCACACCACGCGATACTGTGGAACCAAAGCCATTTTTTCAGTGTTGGGGGGATTGTATATTTTTAATCATTCATATTCTGTTTATGGTTCTTGCATTCAAAATTCTTAGCCTGTTTAGTATCTAGGCAGGTTATATTGCCCACTTCAACTCTTTGGAGTTTGAGATCTGTCTAAAGATAACTGTTCCCCCTGACTCCTAAGCATTCATTTGGCTAGTAGTCTAGGAAATGCTAGTTCATATAGTCTTGGATCTACTGACGCAGTAGGAGTTACACACACAAAGCAAAAGTGGTATGTACCATTTACATCTGCTACCACTGTGGTTGACATCTCATTCTTCTCTTCAATGTTTTTCACCCGGTAGGTGGGAAATCCTTTCCGTTACTAAACCAAAACCTCATCTTGGATATTCAGGTCAGCTGTTCCCTCCTAGACATGTGGTGAGGAGTTAGTTGTTCTTGTGAGGCTTTGACTGCCTCGGAAACCGAACTAGAAAACTGGCCTTTTCTGGTTTGATCCTTGGACCAGAAATGCAAGAAATGACGTCAGATCTGGGAATTTGAATGTGAATCTTCCCAAAATATAAAGAGTTTCAATTTCTGAGGCTTAGGTTTTGGCCCATCTCAAATTCTGTTACTGTAACCAGCAACCTTTCAGCGATGTTTGAGGAGAGGGAACCCCACCCAAACAGGTGGCTAGCTGTTCAGTAGAAGTGAGTAGGGGATCAACCACCTTTGACTTCCAGTAGATGGCGGTGTCACACTGCCTAGCTCTAGCGGCTGGTGCATCTGTCTGGCTGTTAAAGTCAAGGAGAAAATTGGGAAGAGCAGTTTCAGGTCTCTGCATCGCTTCTAATGCTTGCAAACGTGCAGCTGACATCTGCTTCTGCCATGGCCTCTATCCCCGATCCTGCTTCCAAAATAAAAAAATGTTTAAAAATGGTCCCTTCTTTCCCTCTCCCCCCGCCCCACAACGCGTGCAATCAGACAAGTGCATGGGCTAAAAAGTCATCTCAATTTTGTTATTTAATCCCAGAGGAGAAAGCCCAGATACTCTTCATAAACTGACAATTGCTATAGGAGGCTCCTTGAAAGGTCTTTATTTATTTTATTTATTTTTTATTTACTTTATTTTATTTTAAAAGGACAGTGTGTTGATTTGGCCACATGCCAACCAGGAAATACCAGAAAGCTGAAGATGGACCCGATACAAACAGACTAACCAGTCTCAGATGTCCCTTTAATATTGGAATATGGAGAGTAATAAAAAGCACATGGATAAATAATGAGATTATTAACGAATATACAGAAATAAATCTGTTTGCACTAGGGAACCCCAATAAGCCACCAGTTTCATACAGAGTCTCTTAATCTCCTCTGAGTATGTTTTAATGGGGGCATTATGCAGATTATCACGGTTTATAGCTCTGTAATCACTTGTCTGCATTACACTGTACATATGTGTGTACCGCTGTTTAGATCCTATCAGTCACACACAAGAAGGAGGGGCAATAGAATAAGGATGGAATTATGTGATTATACGTAAGCTGGAGGGAGAAGGAAAAGGATGCAGATCTGGGAGGGGAAATGGGAGAATTCAAAGCTCTGAAAGGCAAGTAGCTTTCAAAGGAAGAGAGATGGGAGTGTGAGCAGAATTCACTTCCCTGATCGGCAGATGCTCCTCCTGCAACCGCCACTTCGGGAGGAAGCTATTTACCAAGGGAGGAAGCTACTTAGAAACAGAGACACATTGGGAAACGCACGTAGCCCGAACTTTCAAGCCTGGGATCCCAACGTCAGGCTCCTCAATCCCCATCTAGGCAGCTCAATAAGTAAGTGCTGAGTGGCCGCAGCCCCCAGTGAAATTGATGGCAGGTGCAGGTGCTCAGTGTCTTAAAGAATCAGGCTGTTTGTCCTGGTGCCTAAGTGTGGATCAAGGAGCTTAACTTTTGAGCACTCAAGTTTGAAAATGTTGGCCAGGTTTTCAATCACTGTGTCTGGGGTGTTGTTCCTTGGGCTGGGAGCATAGGGGAGAGCCTGGGTGGGGGAGCATCTTGCATAGCTGTACAAGGATCCCGCTAGCTGACTGAGGATGGAGCCGGTCAGTTTATGTAATGAATGTCCCTTAAATTCAGCCTCCCTCCCATGCTCTAAAATTTGGGCTGGAAAGTTTCAAGCCATCCTGAGGGAGCTAACTGGAGAGAGAACATAGCGGTTAGCGTGACAGCACTGACACGAGAAACTTTTATTAGCAATTTTCCATTGTATCCACAAACTGCCAGGCTCCTTATTACACTTGCATGCTTCACGCTGTCCTGGAGAACTAGTTCTTCTCTGTGATAGGGCGACACAGACATAGCAGATACAGTGCAATAGTTCAGCTGGCGCTGGGGGTGTTCACTTTTGCCTGGTGGTTAAAAATGAAAACAGACTGTAAGAGGCTTGCTGTCGTCGTGGGGTACGAGGAGCAGAGGAGGCAGGTGAACAGCACTGCTATTCTCATGGAACGTCCTACGCTTTTCAGGGGGACCAAGTAACAAGGCATCCCTGGTTACAAAATGAGGATGATAAAGACTTTATTTTTGCACAGGGATAACTCAACTTGGCCTTGTTGAGAACCCTGAGCACTTGGGTTCCTTGAAGAAATTATATTAAGAAATATAATATAGAGAAATGATTGGAAATTATTGTCCCCCCTTCTAAAGTAATGCCCCATCTCCATGGTATCTAGGCACTTATATTACACTTAAAGGTAAGCTCTAGGGGGAGGGACCATCTTTTTGTTCTGTTTGTACAGCACCTGGCACAATGGAATCCTGGTCCGTGACTTGGTGCTACCACAATACAAATATTAAATAAGAATAATAGGCGCTGCAGCACCATTCACCGAGCAGACACCTCGCTGGGCTCTGACTAAGCTATGCAGCTCTTACCTGGGCTTGATTTGCCTAGGCTCGAGGGCGCAGTGTTGTTTTGATAAAAGTTGCCAAACAAAACATTTTGCAGGAGGGTGGGAAAAATCATCGCTAGTGCAGGTCGACAGTTCCACCATTCTTGGCTCCTTCTCCCAAAGGAGAAGTCACAGGAAAAGACAAGTAGCAAAGAGTCTTTTTCATGATTTATAGAATCCAATGGGTTAGTCAGGTTGCCTTAAGAAATATGTCTTAATTAATGTCAGTCCTGACCCCATTCTGTTCCCCACTCTCATCCAACACCCAGCTCTTCCCTCCTTTAGAAATACGGCTTGTGAGTCATCTCTAGAACCATGCCAAACCTTAGAAAGAAAACTCCAAATTCACGCGCCCTGGGGTTTTGTCCCCTGCTCAAACCTTGTACCAGGGTTTCCTAAAGGTTCAAGGGCTGGTTCAGTGAATTTGGTGTGATGCAAGATTAGATGCTGTTTGACTAAGAGAGGCTGAATGAATGTGCCGCCCTCTTTCCAAAACGTGTCTTTATTAATGCTCACGCCAAGGGGAAATGTGAGCCTCTACTGTACAATGAAAAGGTCACGGTGACGCTAGTCTATGGACGCCAGCCTGCTCACAGAAAAGAGCTTCATGTTGTGTTGCCATCTGGAGAACAAATGTGCCCTGGTGAGGGAACTTTAGTCTGACCTTTACTCGCTTTGTTTAGCAATGAGAACAAGGCAAGTGTGTAACATCTATATGGAGGATCTCCTGACAGTTCACACAGCAGACCAGGTCTGGAGAGCTCACTCTGATGTTTTATTCATGTGTCATATGTTTCTTTTTCTGGTGAGGAGCTGGATGTGAGGGAAGAGGGAGCTCCTATTTGAGGGAGGGTTTTTTGATCTGTGTTTATGAGCCCCGATGTGAATAGCAAGTCCCACCATACGCTGAAAGCAGTGCACAATGCGCCCGTTCATTGCCGCAGCATGAGCGTCGCCAGTAGGCGACTGTCTATGTTATGTGCCCTTTGGTTCATGGCACCCATTGCACGGATCAAGGCCAGCAGTTAGTCTGTTATTCTGCAGACCGTGAACACTTTGTTGCTTGTTTCGTCAGTGATTAGTGCCGATGGGCCGTGTTGCTTTGGTGACCTCTGATCCTTGGGTAGTTCAGCAGCCAGCCGGTAGCACCAGAGCACGGGGACTATGGCACTCTGGAGCCGGATAGGTTAGGGAGTGCCGCAGTAGTGGAGCCTGAGACATCTTTAGAGGACACGACAAAGGGGCCTTAGTGTGTGTAAATGAAGCCCTCTGCCCGCAGCCATTTCTGCTTATGAGGTGAGCCGTGTTTTTTTAAAAAGAGCAAATCCCAGCGTAGCCTTTTTAAAGCTAGATGGGGGGTGGGGTGGGGGCTTTTTTGGATCATGTTCAAATGAATTAGGAAAGTCTGGGTGTCTGCACTGGCGGAAGGCAAGTCTCCCATAAGGCTGTCCACTGGGCAGATTGATAATCCACCCAATCTACTGTCCTGCCTCCTGAAGTGGCTGGTACCAGATGGGTCAGAGAATGGTATTAAATCCCTCTAGCATCCCGTCTAGTACAATATTGTGTGTGGGTGTGGATTACTTCTTGTTGCTCTGGCTTGGGAGCAGTTTATGCTCTGAAGCATGAAGACTGAGCACTGTCCTTTCATTTTTTTCTGAATCCTGGTTAGTATCACTGCAAATTTCCCTGCATCTAGTTCTCTTTCTGCTAAATATCGAACCCATGTCTGTTCCCTCCCTCCTGCCAGCCAGCCTGCCTGCCTGCTTGCCTGGTGAGATGGGCAAGTTGGAGCTGAGGCCCAGGGCATCTGAAATGGAGTGTGAAGGGCTAGCTTGTGACTTGGCCTGTGCATCCGTGGAAGGGAGTCAGTAACGTCCCTCACACATGCTCCCTGGTTCCTGAGTGTAGGTGTTTAACAGTCAGCTGGGCAGGTGGGTGGGGAGGGCTGTAGAATGGGGAGGGAGTGGGTGGAGCCTTGAGATCCACTTATGTCCCCTTCTGATCCATGTGTTGGTCAGAGTGGCTGGGCCAGCGTGGGGTTGGATGGCAACTTGCTGCTGGTACAGGCCAGGAGTCAGAAGGAAGCAGTGGAGGACCTGTGGCTCCCAGATGGGGCTCCGAGTCCTAGAACCACTGAGGACTGGTCCTAGTCTTGATAAAAATGTTGCGCTGTAGATTAGAAACATTTCGAGTGCTCCATCCTCGGATGTGGCCAGGCAGCCAAAGCGCTCGTCCGGGCCCTGCTTGTCCCATCCCGCGCTGATCACTGGAACCTCCTCCTCTCTGGCCTCCCCGACACCCACGCTGCCTCCTACAGACACATGCTAAACACGGCTACTCGGATCACCTTCCTTGCCTCTTGCTCAGCCCACACCACAGCCCTCTCTGGATCTCTCCACTCGCTCCCTCTCTTTCCTCACATCAAGCTCACATTTCTTTTCGTAACTTCCAAGGAGCCTTCGCAACCCCTCCCCTCCCTGCTTTCTACTCTGTTACTGCAGTGCCCTCCCCGCCTTTCTGCTCCATGGACAGGGCCAGCCTTGTCTGCCTGTGGGTCAGCTGCTCCCACAAACTTCCCTGACCTTTCTTCTGTGCTGCCACTTACGCGTGGAACGCCCTCCATGAAGTGCTGCATAAGGCCATTACCTTTCCCTCCTTCAATCCCCTCCCCAAGAAGGACCCATTTCTTACCTGCAGCCTGTAAGAAACGAGCCAGTTAATAACGGCTTGAGGGGAAGTTGGTGGAGAATAGGAACTTACTTTTTTTGTAATGGGAAATAATTATAATATTTTGCAAATGTTTCTGTGTATCTCACTACTCCTGTGGTATGACACATGTCATCTTAGGTGACTTGATGATTAGACTGTAAGTCCTCTGGGACACAGACTCTGTCCTCATATGTGTTTGTACAACACAGAGCACATGGGGCCTTGATCCTGATTGGGGTGTCTGGGCACTGTTCTGAATCTCAATCCTTCCTGTGCAATCAGATGTCACCAGCATGAACAAAGCTCCGCCATCCCTGTCTATCATGCTGAATGGCTACCTTGTGTTTCTAGAACGTAACTCTTTTACAAGGATAGTTTGTTGGGATATCGCTCAACCCCCACCCTGGAGGACCAGTGGATTGCATTTCATCTGGCCCTTATCCTTTGACCTGTCTGGCATCGGTGGCCCAAGCAGTTAAAATTCCCACTGGCACGGCTTGCCATTGCAGGGTCACTGGAATGCACAAGCCTTTGTACTGTGTCCAAGTGCAATCCCCAGGGACGGATGGGCACCCTGCCAAAATAAAAATTAATTATACTGCCTTGTATGTTAGCTCTAAACGGACACCATTAAGATAAAATC
This sequence comes from Terrapene triunguis, assembly GCF_002925995.2. Lineage (NCBI taxonomy): Eukaryota > Metazoa > Chordata > Testudines > Emydidae > Terrapene > Terrapene triunguis. The sequence goes on from NW_020698242.1 coordinate 11,906,486, forward strand.
ATATCATACAAAACCAAATCTGTGCCTGAATTATATACAAGAATTATATAAATAAATGTATTGAGTAAACAAATGGCTGGTTTATATTTTTGCCTTACACTCAAGTGCTGGTGTTGATCTGATGTCCACTGATTTTTACATAGCTATAACTCCATCGGTTTAGCTGGAGTCACTCCTGATTGACACCAGCCTAAGCAAGACCAGAATGAAGTTCTTAGGTTGGACAATGAAACTAGACTGGTCTGTTTCACTCTGGGTGCCTTGTCAGTTTCACTTGCCAGTTTTCTCCTGCTAGCCCAAGAGTTTGGTGCTGCTTGGTTTTCCCATACTGCTGTCCAGAAATGGTCATTGACATTTGTTTACAACGAACCATGAAAACATTCCTTGTGTGTGTTTCATAACACAAAACCTAATTTGGAGCCTAATATTTCCATCACTGTTCTTTTAAGTGAAATGTGAATTTAGCAGAAGAATTTTAGAGGCCGTGGCTTTTGACTTGAGCAGATGGCTTTAGTTAGGGTAGTTTCAGTGGCAGGTCTCTGGGATGTCGAAAATCAATCTCTCTCTCTGCAGTCAATAAAGCCATTGAGAGAATCCTTAATAAATAAACAAAAAACATTTTAAACAGACAGTGGGATGGAAAATGACTCATAGGAAAACAGAGTATAAAGTATACTCTAGTATTAGGTATTACATGTGTCAAGTTTCTGTTTTGCATCCAAGAATGCTGTGGTTTTTCTCCAAGGATTATGCCATTGTGGAATAATGTCATTGTGGAGTATTTGGTCAAGATGAGTTGATCGTGTCTGGTGGTTACTTGCAAATAGATATCTATGTATTTTTCAGAGTTTGGAAAATCTTTGACAAGCAGTTTTCATGAGATTTCAGTCAAATTGTTGCCATCACTGTTCCCAGCCTTGCCAAGTACCAGGGGAATTGCTGGAGTCATGCTTTCTTATCTCCTTTTCCACTGCCACATGGGAACCTGTTTGTCCCTGAGGTTGATATGAGCAGTTAGGGCATGTTTCTTCAGCCTTCACTAGTGTGACTGGACCTAGTAAAGCCAGTGGGACCAACCACATGTGTGAGGCTAGGAGCGGGCTTCAGTTGTTTGTATTAATGCCAAGTTAATAAAGTCCCCAAGTTATTGAAATGGGAGAGGGAGAACTCGATCCTAGCAATTTGCATGGTATTTAGCAGAGCTGGAAACTCTCATTAATGTTAACAAGACTGGCTGTGGGTTACTGGTGGATCCTTTGCAGAATAAACCTCCAATTCCTTGGCTTGGTGAGTATCAAGAATTTCCTGCCCAGGCCTCAGTACACTACACTGTAATTTATTGTGTCTGTCAGCCAAGGATCTCAAAGCAATGTGCAAACCTTATGTACTCAGTCCTTGCATCTCCCCTGTGAGCGTACTTGTACCCCCTGGTAAAATGTGTATCATCAGTGAGTTGCCCAAGGTCACGGAGTAAGCCATCGATTGAGTTGAGAAGCGAATGCAGGAATGCTGACTCCCAGTTCCCTGCTGTTCCCCAGCTGTTCCTTTTGTCTCGTGTCCACACTTCCAGGGCTACAGTGCCCAGGAATATTGCTGATTCTGTTTCTGGGGTGGGTCAGTGGAGTAGCATGCTTTCTCTAGTTATTACCTGTTAAAAATAAACCTTTTACAGTAAAGTTTGGTTTCCAAACTCTCTGTGGGAAAAGTGTACTTGCTGACTATTCAAAATGGTATGTAAATTTACTGTGTAATTGCTTTTAACTGGTTCTAAAATATTCTACCTATACAAATTCATGTTCCAGAAAGGCCTGGCCATGGTTTTGACAGCCCAAGGCCAACACAAGACAGATTGTAGTTAAGAGGCTGTCAAGGCTGTATCCCCACTTTGAACTTTAGGGTACAAATGTAGGGGCCTGCATGAAAACTTCTAAGCTTATCTACCAGCTTAGCTTTGGTCCGCTGCCACCATCACAAGAATTCCCTCCCTGGGAAGCCTTGAGAAACCTTTCACCAATTCCCTGGTGAACACAGATCCAAACCCCCTTGGATCTTAAAACAAGGAGAAATTAACCATCCCCCCTCCTTCCTCCCACCCTCCTTTCACCAACTCCTGGTGAATACAGATCCAAACCCCCTTGGATCTTAAAACAAGGAGAAATCAATCTGGTTCTTAAAAAAGAAGGCTTTTAATTAAAGAAAAAGGTAAAAATCATCTCTGTAAAATCAGTATGGAGAATAACTTTACAGGGTAATCAAACTTAAAGAGCTCAGAGGACCCCCCTCTGTCTTAGGTTCAAAGTACAGCAAAACAAAGATAAACACTCTGGTAAAAGGTACATTTACAAGTTGAGAAAACAAAGTAAATCTAAGACGCCTTGCCTGTCTTTTTACTTACAAGTTTGAAATAGGAGAGACTTGTTTAGAAAGATGGGGAGAACCTGGATTGATGTCTGGTCCCTCTCAGTCCCAAGAGCGAACCACCCCTTAAAACAAAGAGCACACACAAAAGCCTTTCCCCCCGCCAAGATTTGAAAGTATCTTGCCCCCTTATTGGTCCTTCGGGTCAGGTGTCAGCCAGGTTACCCGAGCCTCTTAACCCTTTACAGGTAAAAGGATTTGGAGTCTCTGTACACAGAGAGCTGTTACCCTTCCCTTTATAGTTATGACAGAGGCATTTAAGTATGTCGAGAAAGTGTTGAAGGATGATCTCTGAGGAAGGGGTTCCCACGCCAGGTTCTGTCTTTTGTGAGTCAATTAAATACTTTTAGAACAATCCCCACGATTGGGGACTATCTTTAAAAATACTGAAATCACAGACACTTGAGGCAAACAAGATCATTTGGCTGTAGAGGGTCTGGTTTTGAACTCTGCTGGCAAAAAGAGGGCACAGTTGCAAACTTAATTTACACACACGCAGGGACTGCGTACACAACTAGGGTAATTGCACACGCAGATTGCCATTTCCGTTTGCAAAATGATTTATTATTATTGCCACTAGCACTTTACAAGCCCCAACTGAGACTGGGGCCCCAGTGTGCTGGACACTATCTACATATAGCAAGAGACAGCCCATGCCCCAGAGAGCTTCGTCATAAGAGACAAAACAAACACCGTCTAGGAGATGAGGCAGAGGCAAGAGGCACAGTGATTTGCCTATGGACACACAGTAGGTCAGTGGCAGAGCTAGAAAAACCCATCTCTATTTTCTTTGGCTTTGTTGTGGCTGAGTAGTGGAGGGAGGGCATCGGGGGACTGGGGGGGGGGGGTGGGGGGGGGCGTATTTACGTTTGTGGGGATTTTTGTCTTTTCAGTTGGCTATTTTCTTGTTTTGGGGAAAGCTACTGCAGTTTATTCTTGTTTCTACCAGTATGATTGTAGTTCAAATATATGTCGGAGGTGCTAGTGCCCAGCGCAGGTTCTTGTTTTAAAGTATAGAATAAAGACAGCAAATAAAATGGTGTCTAGAGTTTTGAAAATCAGGCTCCCTGTTACAACTGCGTGCAATTTTGAGAGCTACTGCCGATTCCGCTAACATCTTACTTACTTGGGAGAGCTGGCTGAAAAAGAAAAAAAATACTGTGAAAATTTAGTCTGGTTTTATTTTGCATTTTTGGGAGGTCAGAATTCCAGATTTCAATGAAAAATGTCAAAACTTGAAAAATTCTAGCCAGCTTTATAGTTGATTGCAAAACCTGGAAAGAAGTCATGAAAAAAACCCACTTTTATTTCCATAAAAACTAGATTTTTTTTTGCAGGCGGTGGGAGTGAAACAGCAACTTTGTCAACAATTTTGACCAGCTTTCTGATCTGGACCATTCCTCCTCCATTCTCTCGCACCCCCACTACCCCAAGAGCTCTCTTCTCCCCTCCCAAATACACGTACTTCACTAATAAAATGCTGAATGCCCTCAGCAGCTTTCAGGATAGAACAATACCTGTGTCACAATGGGTCTACCTTGGAGGGATTTTGGATATAATACGGGTCAAGAGACAGCAGATCAGCCAGTGTATGGCGAAGCATCTTTAGTGACAGTACATCGCTGTGTACAATCAGGAATGCAATATCCTTGCTGTAATGCAATTATTCTTCACAGGACTGTTGACCTGAAACTAAACTCATTGCAAACTAGAGCTTCCAGGCAAACCTATGTCTATATATACACGTATGGACTGGAAAAGAAAATCCAGTTCTCCATCCACTTGGATGTTTTAAGTGGATTAAGCTAAAAAACCACACTGCAGGGCTTTCTTAATTGGAAAGTCTGAAGACTTACCTGTAGGGCCTGCTAGAATCCATTTCTGGTTGACTGGAGATTTTGTCCAATTAGCAGTGACAGAAAGTGTGTCCAGTGGTCTGGAAGTGTACCCCATGCTGTCAGAAGAATGATGCTTAGTTTCTTCAACTTGTTCTAAAAGTTCACCCCTGTCTGGTTAGTATAGTAGCCAGAGGGAATTTTTGGTCTATTGTACCATCCTTTTACATGCTATCAGTGGATATACCAGAGGAGGCGTCTTAGGTTTTTGATGGAGGAGCAGGGAAAGGGATAATATGATAATACTCTTCAGATGACCTGGTGGGATACTGGTGATCTCTGAAGGGAGGTGTGTCAAGTTGTACTTGGTCAATCAATGGGTCATCCCAATGCATGACTTGAATGTGGGGTAGCAATGAAGGGGGATCCAAAAGATGAGATCTGCCTAGCGTGTTTTCTTGGGGGATGATTCCTCATGGGAATTTTTTTTCTCCATCAAACTGAGTTGTTGGTCCCCTATTCTATTTTCTTGAAACATGTAAATTTAGTGCTAGGACAGTGGTGGCCTCTATCTATCCAATAGCTCCAGCACGGGAAGTTTCAGTTCTAGCTTCTCACCACTAAACCTCAGCCTGACCTGGAGGAACCACTTCCAGGAAGGGGGTGAGGCACAGCCCTTTAAAGCCAAATGGAATGGAGGTTTTGTGGTGGGGATGCCTTCTCACTGGCAACTTCTGGTCTCTACACCTTGGGCTGGATGTGGACCAAAGATCTAGTTGTCTGAGATTCCATGGAGGTCTCTAGAGAGTTGTCATGCTATGTTTTAGTCTAGACAATTGGCATCAAGCATGAGCCTTAGAGAGCAAGAGATGTTTGCTCTGCTACTTTGACTTGACTCTTTCCTTCTAAAAACTTGCTAGGTATTTTCCCCAGCTGTGTTTTTTATCTAGTATCCTAGGATAAAACAATTAGCGAAAATCAGCAAAAAGTGACACTGGTCTTTCTATGGATTCTTAAATAAAAACCTCTAACAGCTATTTCTTCCTAAAGTTTTCTGGCAGCAGATGACAGACCTGGATCACGATGTGAGAAGTAACATGGATTAGCTCCATGCTGAGACACATCCAAGACTGTATGGCTGCCCATCAGAATGCAGAATAGGTCAAGCAACAGTAAGAAAATGCTTTCGTATTTCCCTTTCATTGGTAAATCCTCTACCATAAATACTGTACAGAAGGCTTCCTATATGTAGGGCTAACTTAGCTGACATGAGCAGGCCCAAGTTAAGATGCAACAAGCCTGAACAAGTAAGTGCTGAACAAGCCCAACCAAGTAATTGCTGAAAGAACTAACTATATTTTTTCAGCACTCACACACAGACAGGAGTTGCTCTCATTGCTAACTATTGTGAATATGTTTATAGTAGATAAAGGAGGCAGAAGCTCACTATTGTGGCTATGCAGTGCCATAGCTATGTTAGGATATTTGAGAGACAAGATCGGTGAGGTAATATCTTTTATTGGATCAACTTCTGTTGGTCTCTCTCTCCAACAGAAGTTGGTCCAATCAAAGATATTATGACCTCATCCACCTTGTCTCTCTGTTGTGGGTATGTTTATAGTAAACAAAGTAGGCAGAAACCCCCTACACTGATACGTTTGCCTTATGCAATCTGCAGGAGGATTGGTCCTTATGTGCAAGAAGTATAGATATTAGTAGCTAGGAAAAATGTAGATAAACTGCAGTGTGTGTGACATGAATTGGAATTGTGGTATCACCCCCTGCGTCTAAGCCTGGCCAGTATGGGCAAAGAGCTGCTACATGTCGAATAAAGTAACCCGACTGGCGAGCTGGAGTTGAACTGAGGTTTTTGGATCCCAAAGAACTGGGTGAGGTGTTCTGGATAAGGTCTTGGAGGGAATCCCAACACTATATAGTTCTCCTATGCCCCAAACAGGGCCTTGGTGACTGGAGGAAGCACTTTAATTGTTACATTTAAAAAAAATTGTTGTTTGAAGGCACCAGGCTGTTTTCTTAGAGATTTGTGTTCTGTGCTATCATACGAGAGACCCAGGGCTTCTTAGAGGTCTTTGCTATCATATGGGAGACCCAAGATAGATTCCCGATCTTACCTATTTGGTAGATCCCTGGTAGAACAGGTTTTGAAGGTGCTCCAAAACCAGCAAGCTTAATTCATAAGTCAAATGGTGACATCCTTGAGTCAGGTTAGCATATTTCATAGAAATAAATAAGCCCTTCTGTACCAGGGACATATCACCTATTATTAGCTACTCACTAGTTATTGTTAAGGCTGGTGTTTGTAGAAGTACAGGTATCCTATGATTTTTCTGCGTTTTGTGGCTATTAATTTTCAGATTTGTGTCTGAGAGTTTAAAAAGAGTGTGGGGCGGTTTATACCTAATCCATAACCCTACCATACAAAGACCCATAACTGCTGGTGTTAGGGTATTGTATTATGTTACAAACCCCACAAACTGTTCATTCTCAGACAGGAAGTCATCTAGGCCCGAAGTTCTAGAACTTCCTTTGCAAATATGCGCCTACATAATTGGTCTATATAGTGCTTTGATGGCATGGAAGTGGGAGGGACAGATCACAAGTTAGATGCCTACCTGGACTTCTGCATGTGCACTTGCAAAGATCATGCAAGAAATCGCAGTACATATGCAAGCATATCGATGTATCTTAAAGTTTTATACTGCCATCTATCACCACAGTATCTGAGCTCCTCCCACCTAAAATTAATAGCAATAGCAAGGTCCCTAGTGGAGTAGATGGCATCACTGACACTCCCTCTTTACAAGTTCAGAACTCTTTTTGGAGTAGGTTTCTGTTTGGGTGGGGTGTGTTTTGGGAGAGGTTAGGGAAAAAATTGGTGTTTGAATAGTGTGTCACTTATGGTTGAAAGGTGTTCTAACAGAGGAATCCTTTGCCACGTTTCCTAAATATGGAAGACTTCCTAAAATTAGCCTGGGGCATTTCTGTGCATGCAGTTCCAAAAATCTGGGCCCTAACAGGGCTAGGGCTAGGATTAGCATGGTGGGTTAGGATTATCGTAAAGGGTCGAGGTTAAATACATGTATATTATTAACAGGCTTAAAAAACAGTGCCCACAGCCCCATCTGCTGCTTGAAAGTACAGATTGTTGCCTCCCCGTTGTGTTTGTAGCCCGCTCATTTAAAGTTTCAGCATTTTGTTTTACATTTTTTAAACTACATCAGTAAAATAGATTTTAAAAAAGCAGAGAACATAAGACTGAGTTTTCTTTGGCATTTTAAGTTTTAATATTTATTTCCAGATATGCTGGTGTGATAGTATGTTGCTGTTAATGGTTTTAAGCTTTTAATTGCAAAATAAAGAAAATCTTGTTTAAAATAACTTAAAACTAACTTGGTCAGGGATGGTACTTTGGAGGTCAGCTGGAACATGAAAGGGGCATGGCTTTATGGGAGGGGCCTCCATGCAAGATTTGGTTGGATCTTTGCCTGGTCAAAAGGCAGCAGACCTACTTCTTTGTTTGGAGGGAAATAGTTTGCTTAAAATGTGTTTAGCTTAGATAATAGGATCTTAGGTTGCCAGCTTTTCAGTCCAGGCAGTTTATGGGCCTAATGCTCCTTTCACTTGCCTACCGTAAATCAGGAATAATTCAACGGAATTATCAGTGTAAAATCGCGTGAGAGACAGCAGAATCAAAGCAATAATCATTATTGTTCTGTAAAGCACCATGGGCCAGATTTTTAAAGATATTTAGGCACCTGACTCCAACTGAAAACAGTGGGAATTAGACACCTAGATACCTCTAAAAATCTGTCTCCATGTGTATTGATGATGTCATGCCAATTAACGGGTGAATCATGATTGTACTCCACCTTCCATTCTTGCTGGTGCATTCTTTTATCTGTCATGTTTGTAGAAAGGCCAAAAGCAACGCCCATAATTAGGTTCTGCATTCTGATCCCATGTTCCGTAATTTGAAAGTACTTCAAGCAACATGGAAATATCAGTCATCCAAGTTAATGTTGTTTGTGTGTGTGTGCGTGTACGCTACACGCTAGTTTGTTTCCACGTTTGCTTGGCTTTATGCCATCCTCCAGATATGCCAAAAAAACAAATGCAGGTGCCCAACGAAAGCAGCAAGAGGGAGCACGCGTTTAAAAAAAGACCCGCTCCATTGGTACATTTGAAAGGATCGTTTTTAATCTGGAGCGTGGCTGAGAGGTAAGAAAGTGAGCAGGTATCAGAAGGAAAGAACAAGCCTGCTGTCCCGGTGGCGCGTGAATCTCTGTTTCCCATGTGTGTTTTGTGGTTTATCTCCCCTCCCCACCCTGTTTTGGTCATAATGGATCCTTGTTGCAGCCCAAAGTTTGACCTACTTTTTCTTTTCTCACTCTATCTCTTTGCAAAATCCGTCATTCTTTGTGTGTGATTTTCCAAAACAAAAGCTTTATTGCAGTTATTTTCTAAAGAAGAAAAATCAGCGCTATCAGCTCAGCACTCTACAGCCTTCCAGTAGAAATCAGTGTTTCTTTGGGATCCAAAAAACTCAGTTCAAGTTTCTCAGTGCTCCCAAGCAACCCACACTACAATAATAAACCAAAGTGTGCAGCCCGGAATTATGGAATAACTTTGTAACGAGGCAGCCATCAAGTTCTTGATCAGTCCTACCGTAATAGCCGAGATCTCCTGAGCAACTCCACGATAGCAAACCAGTATGTGAATCTACAAGAGAGCAAAAAGAAACTTAATACTAAAGAAACAGATTTCTCTTTTGAGCTTCCGGTGAGTTGTAAATAATGTGAAAAAATGCTTTTTAAACCTGATTAATTCTCTTCTGGTGGTATCATTAATCAAATATAATCATCAAAACATTTTGGGGATGGAGTGGAGAGCAGGGAGAAGACATTTGTATGCACTGTTTTTGATTCCCAGCTAAAACAAATTGCATCAGTATTTTCTTCTGTCGAGAGTGAAAAATGTCCAATGTCATGCTTTTTTGGTGACCATCTAAAAACTGCTTTGTAAAGTCGAGAGGGCCCGGTACAGTCTCTGATAGCATTCAGGGCTTAGTCTGGTATTTTCAAAAGAACCCAATAGCGTTAGGTGCCCAACTCCTTTAGGCTTCATTGAAATTCCCAGCCCTTGTTTTTAAAATCTGAGCAAGGGCATTTGCAGTGCAGGGCAGGGCATCTCAGGTTTTACTCCAGTCTTGGACGACACTGATAGTGATTTATTTTACTGTTGTCACAAACCTGTCTGTGGTACTTTATGTAGGAGACCTGCAGTAGTTGTGCATCCATTGACATATGCCAAACCCCGTATTTGGTCATGCACGGGTTGGGCGGGGGGTTGGGGGGGGGAGCTTTTTGCCCATGCATGTCAGGAAATTAACTTCCTCCTGACTCTCCAATATGCAACTGTCAGTGCGCTTCTCAACGCAGCAGGAGCAATAAAAGGAGCCCCAGTGAAACATCAGACTTAACGAGTGTCCAAATAAAGACTGTAAAACTTGGCACGTGGGAGGTCGAAAAGTGATATTCAGAGTATATAGCCATATAGGAGCAGGCAGTCAGCACAGCAGGAAATCCGTGCAATCAGTAGACTTTTATAGGCTTATATAGATTTCATGGGACATTTGTACAGACCCTAAGGAAATCATACAAGCCTTGGCATGCTCGCCTTAGGTTTTCAATTCTCCTCCCATGTATGCGCACGCTCACAGACTTTACAGTGGATGATACTGTAATCCCAACATCAGATTTCTGATTATTTATTTGTATGATCATAGCACCTAGAAGCCCCAGTCATGGTCCCCGATCCCATTATGCTAGCTGCTGAACGACAAGACTCTCCCTGCCCCAAAGCACTTATAGTGTAAATATAAGACAAGACCAAGGCTAGAGTCCACCAAGGCAGAGACCAGCAAGAAAACACTGAGACGATATTGGCCAGCATGGTAAGCTGTGATCTCAGCACACCTGCAGCCTAGCCATTGTCAAATTATTTTTCCTAGACCAAGATGAACCCTATTTTCCCCCATGGAATCCTTAGCTCACCTCTGGGTTTGGACTCTCACCTTCATTGAGCCTCAGACCAGCCTTGGGTTTCCAAATGGATCAGACTCCAACATCCGACCTTCTCTTGAGGGTGGTTCATGAGCCTTCACCTTCCTCAGATTTTCCTTCTCTTGAACGCAGCTGGTTTAGTGAGCAGTGGTGGTTCTAGATTAGAAGTTCAGGATGAATAAACATCCATGGCAAAATGTCTGAATTTCAAAAGTTTCATGGACACCCTGGCAAATACTAGACTCCCAGCCAAATACTTGCAAATAGCGAACAGTATGGCCCCACAAATCATAGTGCTTTGTGGAAATGTTTGCAAATCGAAGATGAGTTTTCTTCCTATTTGATCCGTTCAGTTTGTTAATCCAGAAGGGATTTACAAAAGGACTGAAAAGTCATTTGGACCTTATGCACTGGTTTTGTGACTGCACCGTGAATATGAAATTCATTAGCCAGGGTAGGACCCTGGATCATTTGTGTGAAGAAAGCAGGAACTTACCAACTTGACATAAAGGAGAATCTTAGTGAGGTGCAGCAATATAAAGATTTATATCCTAGAGTTGCAAATGGTTAAGTCTGACGTTCCATCCAGCCAAGGATGCCCCATACACACAATATCAACACTCGATCCATGAAGTGTTCGGGCAGCAGTCTGTAACCAGCCCATGACTGCCGATCTAGAAACATGGCCGTCATTTATCCCAACCACAATCAACATTAAAACACCTTATGGTGTAATTGAGACTACAGTTTCAGTTTAGAATATCATTATTTTTCTTCTTTAGTTTCTTAAAGTGATCCTGTAAATCTTGCCTGCCAGTGATATTACCTACCTAACCGATGCATAACCCCTGCTAATATCCTTGTGAAATGGATACATATGTCAACGAAACATTAAACTTTGCTTTTTCCACACATTTCCCTCAATCTTTCAGCTAACTTTTGTGTCTTTTAAATGACAAACTTTATTGCCCCCCTACCCCCTCTGTGAGCCACTTGCTAAATACATTTGCAACCTCAACACTTTGTCTTCTGCTACTTATTTAATTACCTTCTCTTGCTTCCACTTGATTAAGTTCATCTGTCTCTGGATGTTTTGGTTAGTATTAAGTTCCCTTTATTTCGGGAAGTTGATTTCCACACAGTGTTTTCTCCCAGTTCCTGTAAGTGAGGAGTGTAGTTTTTGGTCCAGGTTTTTCCTCCCTGTTTTGCAGTTCTCCCCTAGCTTAGGGGATTTCTTTGAGCACTTTTTCCCAAGCAGTTTCTGATGCTGTAAGGCAGAGCACATGGTAGTGAGAATGGCTAGATAGGTGAGGAGCTGAGACTACTGAGTACTATGCAAACTGTGCTTGTATTACTCTTGTCCTCTTGCCCTGCACTTCCCCTCCTTCTCTGTTCCACCCATCTGTTATGTCTCCTCATAAACCTGGATTGTGAGCTCTCTGGAGCAGGAATTGCTTTCTTCCTAAGTGTTTTTATAGCTTCTAATTCAGCGAGGTCTCGATCTTCAATTGGGTCATGACTGTCATTCAGTTAATAAAGAATATTGATAGTGGTAATGTAACTATCAGCCAAAATGCTCCAACTGGAGGCAAACCCAAATTAGAGCTCTCATTCCAAGAACTCCGTGACTTTGGAGAAGTTTGGATTGGAATGACAGTATTAACAACGTAAGCACATTTTGAAATGATGGCTCTTTGCTAGATTAGTGGCCAGTGTGGAGAAGGCTATTGGATGGACTGACTGAATGATTTGATCCAACGTGGCCATCCGATGATCAGAAATCTCCCTCGTCTCCACTGATGTGTTGTATGTAAATTTTACTCTAAGCAAAATTAGTGTTGAAAATGTGTTAGAAATCACCCCCCAAAATATATAGTCACGGGTCTTACAAGAAGTGCAGGAAATTAATGAAATCGAATGACGCTGAGCAAAAATCTCCTGCTACACAATTCACATGCTCTTAGAGAATTTCTAAAGGTTTGGCTACAAATTTTTGCAAACCTAATGAAATTTTGCACATATCTGGTGAAAGCGTGAAAGAATTCGCCTCAACCAGTAGAACACCAGAAACAGGAAGAAAGAGTCATATCCAAGAGTCACTTGGGTTCACCTGAGTTTTATGTTCTGTACAATCCTGTTGAATTAGGGACTTTATCAAATATATAGACGTGTTGGTATCTTATGTGCCAAGTCCATAGTTTCTTGTGTGAGCTTATAACCTATTAATATTTCTCTATCATTTAAGCATAGTTCTGCTGAGAGAAAAATCATTACTGCACAGTCACTTCAAATAATATAGGGGGCCAAGATCTGGTCTTCTGTATGTATGGCTTATGTGAACCTCCCTGTTGATACCTGCATACAATTCCAGTAATAGTGGATGGAAATGAGGCATATATATTTTTTGCCCATGCAATTGCATGTTTATGTTATGTGAAGAATCTGGCCTTTTGTTTGAGGTGATTTTTTCATTATTTTTTTTTTATGAATTTAAGCTGCTGTTACGTGTATGTTTAAATCAAACTGGAATACTCCGATATGAAATCAGAACGGCACAGTGGTTACATCTGAGAGGTGTGTCAATCTTTGAGGCTTGGCCTAAAGTAAGGATTACTGGAAGGGTCTTTCTGCACTGGTGCAAGTCCATGGTGTAAGTGCTAGGATGGAGAGAGAGATGGGACATTTTAACCAGAGCTGGTCAGGAATTTTCAACAAAACTTTTTTTGTTGAAAGAAGTGGATTTGTCAAAATTGAAAAATTTTTCACGGGAAAGAGTTGGTTTCCATGAACTTCTTATCTCCAAAATGTTTTGGAAAAAAAAGTTTTGAAATTGTCAAAATGTCCCTTTTAAAAATTTTCTAAATTAAAAATGTCAGTTTTCTGGTTCAGAACACCTTTCTCCCCCTCCCCCCAAAATTAAGGTAATTAGAGTAATATAATTTTTAAATGGTCAAAATGAAAACAAAACACTCCAAAATTATTGAAATGAACCATTGCAATTGACCTGAAGCAACACTTTTTTTTTTTTTGACTTTGCAGTTTATGAAATTTTTTTAAGATTTCAGCTTTTCATCCCAATTCAAACAGGAACATTTTTTTTGGAAATCTTGAAACAATTTTCAGGATGGGAAAATGGTTTCCTGCCCAGCTCTAGTTTTGACCACTATGCCAGTGGTTTTCAACCTTTTTTCATTTGTGGACCCCTAAACAATTTTGAATGGAGATGCTGACCCTTTTGGAAATCTTAGGCTTAGTCTGCAAACCCCCAGAGGTTCACAGACCACAGGTTGAAAACCACTGTTCTATGGTAATGACAATCTTTCGCGGACCCCTCAGACACAGTCTGCTTACCCCAAAAGGGTGCGTGGACCACAAGCTGAAAACCACTGTACTATGCTATGAAAGCTTGCTCTTAGCAGGTTTAGATAACACTATGATACAACTCTTGAACTCTGCCCATGCTAATGCCTACCCCATTGCTAAAATCCTTGCACCTGCATTATTGGTGTCACTTACGCCCTTATTCATCAAAACACTTATGCACACGCTTAATTGTAAGCGACTACTTAAGTCCTTTCCCGTTCAGCAAAGCACTTAAGTACATGCTGCGTAAGTCTGTGGGATGTCAGCAAGTGTCTAGCTCAGGGGTCGGCAACGTTCGGCACGCGGCTCGCCAGGGTAAGCACCCTGGTGGGCCGGGCCAGTTTATTTACCTGCTGACGTGGCAGATTCGGCCGATCGCGGCCCCCACTTGCCTCGGTTCGCCGTCCCAGGCCAATGGGGGCGGTGGGAAGGTAAATAAACTGGCCCGGCCCGCTAGGGTGCTTACCCTGGCGAGCCACGTGCCAAACGTTGCCGACCCCGGTCTAGCTAATGCTTAAATGCTTTGCTGACTAGGAGATGTAGCGTAATAAGAATACTATGTTCTAATGTGTGTATATATAGGGTATGTGCCGCATAGACACAACCATTCCCTCTCTCCAAATAGGACACTCGTGTTTTTTATTTTTGAGCCAAACTATCCCGACTCCTGCAGAGATCAGCATTTAACATATTTAAGTATGTACTGCTGTTTCAGGGGACAGGAAATTCCTACAGCTGTGTGGGAAGCTCAACGTTAGATAGACAGAAGGGGCGGGGGGAAACAAGGCATTCAAAAAACACTTTGCTTGATGCAGGATCTTGGCAGGACGTAATGGCATAATGCACCAGGCTTCCCCTTTTCTGTGGCAAGGTTCTCACAAGACTCATCATGCGTTTGGAACGTATGGGCCTGGCTGGTCAAGTCCAATCGGTGTAGCTGATTGCGCAGTTACAATTGTACCAGGAGCTGACAGCCTGTGCTGTTGCACGAATGAGGCAGTTGGGTAAAGTAATCCACCATCCATGCAGTCTTCCTCGTACAGCCAATGAAATTGTTGCATGCGAGTTAGATGTAGAGGAAGGGTGGTGAATGGTTGAGTTACCTCTGATACTGGCGATGGTCTAGGACTCTCAGCATGGCACGGATACATGCCTTACGGTAGCCGTACACTGCACAGGTATACATCGTAACGTAAAAATGGCGGAGAACTTAAAAACTGGGCGGTAACAGACTGCGAAACCCAGGAATGATTGAACCCGGTGGTATTCTGAACAAAAAGAGCTCTCAGCTATGCTTGTAGCTGCTTACATTGCTCCACGCTGACTCATCAGCTGTTCTAGGCTTCAGAGTGACACACAAAGTGACCGTCCTGGAATCTTACGATATAGATACTATCAAAAAGGTACCGCCACAGTGTCTGGCTGATTGCTGATACTGTGACCCTTGGACATCCTGTATGAAGAAGGGTTAGGCTTTACTATAAACAATATATTGAGTAATCATAAAAATCAAGGAACTGGATTCAGATTATCCAAACTTTTCAAGGTTGTTGGCTGTGTTTTCCAAGTGGGCTCCAATTCCTTTTGCTGGAGTGCACATGGGTCTTTTATTCTCCTCGCTGTTTCCTGGCATCTCTAACGAGCTGTTGGAAGAGAAAGGAAGAGAAGGTCCGGCCCCCCCGGAATCAGGTGTGAACTGGGATTCTTTGAAAAGTTCCCCCTGTTACTGTAGCAAGCTAACCCCTGCCATCAAGTTCCAAAAGAATGGGGCCCACACAGAAGAATCAGAGACCCAAACACAACAGGTTGTTATGGCAACTGGAATGTTTTGGTGACTTTTTAGGTCCTGAGAATTTAATAGTTTTGCAGGCGCTCGCAAAATATCCTGGCTGGCGTTGCCTGGCTGTGACCCCTTCGGCTGCTTGTGGAGTTATCTGTTCTAATCCTTAGTCTGATTTTATGTGGCCCACTGAACCTTTTGGCACCTGAGCAACTGGAACGCTGGCAATTTTGTTTTGCACTTGTCACAGGTAAAGTAGTATCTGCCATGACGCTGTCCATTTGAGGAGCAGCTAGAGACGACATCTGGTGCAACATGCAGTTACCCTGCTTTTGAATGTGAGCAAGTAATGCCCATTGGGAGGCTAAATACTTTAGTGTTCGGACCATTTAACCAGCCTGTGAGAAGGCAAAAATAAAACCCCAAGCAGTCACTTCAAATCTCCTTTCCTCACAATTTGCTTTAACAAAAGAAGAGCCCAAAACAAGAGCGGTTTGACACATAGTACCGGGTGATAATCACCAGAGGCTTTTCCAGCTGGGAGGGGAAAGGACACGCTATCCCCTTAGGTTGCCTGAACTTCCCCATACAGAGCTGTCCTTTTCCTTTATCTAGGTCACAAAGGTTCCAGATCCCCTGGTCATGTGACCTCTGACCTCTCAGTTCTCTGGAGAACTACAATTCCCAGGATTCATGCTCTTAAAGGCCCAAGTACACAGTGGAACAGGAGTGTATTGTTACATGCATTATATCGCAATTTGTCTTTGAGGCTTCTGTTGTGGTGAAAAATATCAGACCAAGCAACAGGAACAGCTCAGAAGTTTTGGAGGGTAGGTTCACTCTAATTTGGATGCTTTCACTGAACCATGTCTTGGGTCAAATTTATCCCTAGAGCAGGGGTCGGCAACCTCTAGCACGCGGCTCGCCAGGGTAAGCTGCGCGGGCCAAGGGATGTGCCCCCATTGGCCTGGGACAGCAAACCGCGGCCAGTGGGAGCCGCGATCGGCCAAACCTGCTGACGCGGCAGGTAAACAAACTGGCCCGGCCCGCTAGGGTGCTTATCCTGGCGAGCCGCATGCCAGAGGTTGCCGACCCCTGCCCTAGAGTAATTCTGCTGACCTCAGTGGGGTTACCCCAGCCTGCAAAGTCTGCAAAGTCCTGGAGTTTGCAGAGCCAGAAGTTTCCTAAAGAACAGGTTTTGCATTAGATTTCCAGGATGTTGTGGCTCTGATCAAGCTGGGAACAGCCTAGTAATAGCCTTTCTGTGCCCAGAAACACAGAGGGTGTGAAAATTATACAATGAATCTGTAACTGTATTCCGACTGTTGGAATCCAGATGCTGAAATTCCGAGAAGAGAGGGAGATTTAAGAAATTAAATTAGCCATGAAATGAGCTACATCCAGTCTACTTGGGTCTTATCTCCCTTCCTGGTCCCGGTAACCACATTGCATGTCGTTCTCTGCTTCTGGATGGAGAACAGTATAAAGAATATTGATGTTTGCGAGCGTTTAATCTCCCTGGGTATTCACCATACACAGTTGGATGTTCTTTCCCAAGAACTGTTTTTGAAAATCCTACATAATACCAGGCCAATAGGACAAAACACCGTTGAGTTCCAAACTCTCCACCCAAGCAGGAAGGAGATACAAAGCTTTGGATGTTTCCAATACTGATATCGTTCTGCCCAGCCCTCTGTTGCACAACGTAGCTTTAAATTGCAGACAGAACCGCAAACTGCTGGAATGCAGTTGCTATAAAAGCCTCAATAAGAATTCAGTAACACGTTTTGAATGACAGGCAGTATCAGCGCGTCCATCTGAGAGCAGTTTGTAAATCCAAAATGAAGCCTGTATGTAAAGTAAACTAGCTAGCGTGAGAAAGCTGTGAACCCAGCTTTATACAGCATGCTCTTTTAAGACTTGTCTACACGGCACGGGCAAAGGGGTGTGATTTGCAGAGTACTCTAACGTGCTGTGATCTAACTGCCCCCTGTAGATCCTGCTGGCACATTCTAAATGTTATGAAAGAAATCACTTTTTAAAAATCCCAAATTATGGCCTTTCTGATTGCTCCTTTGAAAGGTAACTGAACCTTTGAAGGCCTCATAATACATTAAGGTTAATT
Source organism: Terrapene triunguis (assembly GCF_002925995.2). Lineage (NCBI taxonomy): Eukaryota > Metazoa > Chordata > Testudines > Emydidae > Terrapene > Terrapene triunguis. Next base: position 11,924,090 of record NW_020698242.1, read on the forward strand.
GGGAGTGCTGTACATACTCCACTGACCACAGAGCAGATATATATTATGTGACTTATTTGTCCAGTCAAAACTACCCAATATGGTTTCAACTTCAGATAGATAAGATTTAACGTAAGAACATAAGAACAGCCATACTGGGTCAGACCACAGGTCCATTTAGCTCAGTGTCCTGTCTTCCGACAGTGGCCAATGCCAGGTGCCCCAGAGGGAATGAACAGAACAGGTAGTCATCAAGTGATCCATCCCCTGTCGCCCATTCCCAGCTTCTGGCAAACAAAGGCTAGGGACACCATCCCTGCCCATCCTGGCTAATAGCGATTGATGGACCTATCCTCCATGAACTTGTCTAGTTCTTTTTTGAACCTTGTTATAGTCTTGGCCTTTACAACATCCTCTGACAAGGAGTTCCACATGTTGACCATGTGTCGTGGGAAGAAATACTTCCTTTTGTTTGTTTTAAACCTGCTGCCTATTAATTTCATTTGGTGACCCTTAGTTCTTGTGTTATGAGAGGGAGAAAATAACACTTCCTTATTTACTTTCTCCACACCAATCATGATTTTATAGACCTCTATCATATTCCCCCCTTAGTTGTCTCTTTTCCAAGCTGAAAAGTCCCAGTCTTATTAATCTTTCCTCATATGGAAGCAGTTCATACTCCTAAATCATTTTGCCCTTTTTTGTACCTTTTCCAATTCCAATATGTCTTTTTTGAGATAGGGCAATCAGATCAGAATACAATATTCAAGATGAGGGTGTACCGTGGATTTATATAGAAGTAATATAATATTTTCTGTCCCTTTCCTAATGACCTCTTCACAAACAATCTGCAGACCAAGAATTCTTCTCTGAAATTATTTGGTGAATATTTTTGAAGAAATAAATTGGTCTTCAGACTATGCTCAAAGTTTTCTTCTTCCAATCAGAAGGCCCATCACTGCTGTTACTGGTTGAATCGAATCTATTATCTTCACACCAGGAACAGGTGATAATAATGAGCAAATACCTTTTTCTGGCTTGATCTACCATCTAAAAATAGATCATGCATAGAAATGGAAGGGATTTAGAAAACTGACAACATTCTCCTAAGCAGTCAGGTGAAATCTGTCAGCTACTCCCTGTATATTGCTGCTACACTGATGACAGGTTAGATAGTAGCTATTCCTAATAGACGGATTTTTTTCTCCCATTAAAGTTCCCTGGGAGGTCAATGCACTTGAGGGTTTGGGGGTTTTTCCCCATCCTCCCCAGTTGTAACTTATTTATAGACTTAACCACAAAACTGGCATGGGACACAAGTCTGTGGCCTGGTCTACACTACGACTTTAATTCGGATTTAGCTGCGTTAATCCGAATTAACCCTTCACCCGTCCACACTACAGAGCCAGTTAATTCGAATTAAAGGGCACTTAAAATCGATTTCTGTACTCCACCTCGACGAGCGGAGTAGCGCCTAAATCGATTTTGTTAATTCGAATTAGGGTTAGTGTGGCCGCACACCACCGAATTACTGTGGTTAAAGTAATGGGGTAGTGTGGCCGCACACCACCGAATTAATGTGGTTAAAAACCGAATTAATGTGCTTAGTGTGGCCGCGCACAATCGAATTTATACAACCTGTTTCCCAAATTCGAATTATCTAAATTCGGATTAATCCTGTAGTGTAGACATACCCTGTGACTTACCTTGTATGGTGAGTTACCATTTGCTCCAAACCCTAAGCTGAGTGTTGCATCCATAGCTTGTGCATGTCAGTGGGGGATCCTAGAACTTTAAACTTTATCAGAGGCTGCCGACTGAAGATATTTCCCCTAAGTCGAGGAATTAAAGTATCTATGGATTATAGTGATGGAAGGGCGAGGGCTGCTTGCATTGTGTATGAAAGCAACAGTTTGGCCTTACAGGAATAAGGAAATTTAGATCAGAATATTCAGCAGGGCTCAGCACCCACAATTTGGCTTTTGAAAAGAACTCAGGCACCTAAATAAAGGTCAGATTTTCAAAAGCGCTCACAGCGGAGAATCCCTCCCCTCCAGTTGTCTTGAGAGCAGTGGGTGCAGCTGTAGGCTGGGCTGTTTTGGAAATCTGGCCTTTAGCACTCGTACAGCACTTTTCATCTTCAAAGCAGGTGAATATCACTAATTAACTGAGCCAGTCGGGCGCTTACTGTCAACATGAAATGCGGTGAAAAATGGAGGAAAAATGTAGGGTTTTTCCCTCCTGTTTTCCAACTAGCTTTACAGATCAGCTCCCCTAGGAATTACATAAATATCAGTAGCCTTATTTTACAGATGAAGAAAAGGAGGCACAGAGAGATGAAATGACTTCTCCAGACCCACACCTAAGAGCCAGGATTAGATTGTGAGTCCTTGTCCCTCTCATGTACTCCTGTCTCTTTCTCAGACCGCACCGCTGTCAGAATTAGCCCTGGCCTACACGACAAACTTATGAACCAGACCCCTGAGCAACGCAGTTATATCAACCAAGCTTCCTGTGTAGACAGGGCTGTTCCAATGGGAGGGCTTCTCCCATCAACATAGCTACTGCCTCTCGGGGAGGTGGATTAACTACGGCGCTGGGAGAAGCCATCGGCGCCGGTAGCGTCTTCACTAAGTCCAGCAGGGGTGCAGTTGCACCGCTGAAGTGCAGACAAGCCTGTAGGCATGCTGGGTAACTTAGGCTCCTAAATCACTTAGGACGTGTCTACACTGCAGTCAGAGGTATGATTGCAGCACATGTAGACACAGCTGAGCTAGCTCAGGTACCAGTAGCAGTGAAGCCATGGCAAGACGGACGTCAGCATGGGCTAACTGCCTGAGTGAGAACCCAGGGTCCCGGGTTGTTCAGTCTGCTCTGAAGCCCCTGTGGCCACAGCGTCACTGCTGTTGTTCCCCGTGCTGGCTCCATTGCACGTGCTGCAATCACACACCCCAACCGCAGTGCAGGCATACCCCATGGGTCTTTTGAAAATATGCCCCACTGTGTTTAAAAAGCACTTACGGAAGAAAGTGCTGTCTAGTGGCTAGAGCAGATCACTCCAGGACCCCAGGGGCTATTCTTTTCTCTGCCACTAACTCACCGTGTGATATTGGGCAAGTCACCTAATTACTCCTTGTTCCTCAGTGTACGCATTTTTTACATTGTGCTGTCAAGGTTCTTATATTGCATCTGCTGACTTGGGATCTGAGCACCATCCAGAGCGGAAGATAAAGAAAATAGCTCCCACCTGCCAAGTGCGGTTCCACTCCATTCCTCCCCCAGGGGAAGAGCTTATCTGTGCATGGGTATTCTTTTATTCCTCTGATTTTATTAGCTGATATGCATGGGGTGTTGGGGAAGGCGAGGTGAAGAAGTGCAGCGAGACTCAATCATAGTTTGTAAAGTACCCTGAGACCCTTATGTGACAGGTACAGTAGACAAGTGCGTTATTATGGTTTGCGTTGATTTGCTTGGCATCAAACTTGAGTTTGAGGGTGTGCGGTATAAAGGCAGTGCAACAGAGATAGGCAGTACATTGCATGCCTGTCAGAGATAAGCTGGAGGCTCACCTTTTAGATACTCCAACACCTTTTAGAAGGGACCCTTGCTTAGCCTGAGTCTTTCCAAGCAGCGACAGGTGTTCTCTTAAGATGAAACAGCCTTAGAGAAGGTTTACGAAGCAGCCAACCAGCCTCGCAAAGTCCAGGTGCCTCACTCAATTTATGGACGCTCTGCTGCAACACATTCAGGCATTCATTATCTTCCCAGTCACTCTGAATCAGCTGCAGAAAGCCGAGAGAGGCTTTCATGTTGTTGCTGGCTTTGGCTCCCGAGTAGCTGAGGGGTGATTGACGGCTCTCCGTTTTACCACCGTGACACCTGCGAGAAGCAGCTGTTTCAGCTCACCAAGCAGTGTGGACTTGCAGGAGAGAACATGTGACCGCGTGAGAGTTTTCCTTCTCGGTGCTCCAGCCGTTTATGTGGGCAGCGTGCAAAATACCGGCATACCTGGGACGCCAGCCAGGCACCGGTTGCTCAGCACAGGCCACTCTACTCTAGCGGCCTGCCCCGTGAGTTGAGAATCGATCTGTGCATTGTCTTCTTTGCGTGTAACCCTGAGGATGAAAACATGTGGCTCCCATGTTTCTCCAGTGACTCACAGCTCCACCTCCCCCACCCTTGCTCAGACTCTCCTCTCCATCTGTCTTGGTTGTCTCCCTGCTCTCAACACCAGCTCGCACTCAGCATGTAAAAACTTCTCTTTCCTCCAAAACGCTCGCCTACCCTTCTTTTCACTTTAGTTGTCAGCTGTCCCACCATCTTCCCAGCCCCACAGACGCAGGAGGCCATAGGTGTCATTGTGACCCCTCTGTCTCTCTTCCCCCTTTCTCCCATGTGAACACTGCTGGTTTTAACTCCCTGGCCCATCCTTTCTTCTTTGATCCCATCACCAAAACACTTGTCCAGGACTCAAGTCATCTTGCTTTCCAGCTTCTGCTGCCTCCTGTCTGACGTCTCTGGAACTCAACTCGGCCCTCTCTGGCTCATGCTATGGTCTCTGATGCTGTATCTCACATGATGCTCCATCTACATTCAGAATCTCCAGAAATCCTTCACTGGCTCTCTATTGCTCATGTTCTCTTCACCAAGGCCCTGCCTGACTTACAGGGCCGGCTCTAGGCACCAGCGCTCCAAGCATGTGCTTGGGGCGGCACTTTCCAAGGGGTGGCACTCCGGCTCCTTTTTTTTTATTTTTTATTTTTATTTTTATTTATTTTTTTTTGCTTGGGGCGCAAAAAGCTGGGAGCCAGCCCTGAGCAGAGGTGAGCTGTGGCGGTGGGGAGTGCAGGGAGGGCCGCAGGAAGTAACCCTGGGGCGGGGCAGAGGAACCGCTCCCCCCCCAGCTCACCTCTGCCTCCTCCCCCGAGCGCGCCGCCGCTCAGCTTCTCCCCCCTCCCTCCCAGGCAAGCCTGGGAGGGAGAGGTAGGAGGGGAAATGCGGCGCGCCCAGGGGAGGAGGCGGGGCTGGGGATTTGGGGAAGGGGTTGGAATGGGACAGGGAAGGGGCGGAGTTGGGGCAGGACCGGGGGGGCGCGGGAAATTTTTTTTGCTTGGGGCGGCAAAAAACTTGGAGCTGGCCCTGCTGACTTAGCTCCCTCCCATCCCTCTGCTCTTGTCTCTTTTTACACAACTCCCATCTGCCCCCCACCCCATTCCCCACTCCGGCTGCCACTGCTCATGTGACCGAGCCTGTCAAATCATTCTCCTGCTCCTGCATCCCTTCCTCTTCTCACACCTTCTGCTGGCAGGGGAGTGCTGGCCCTGGTTCTCAGGGTTCTCTTTAGGAAACAGACATGATTCCTAGAGAGATTGGTCCTGCTTTGAGCAGGGGGTGGGACTAGATACCTCCTGAGGTCCCTTCCAACCCTGAGATTCTATGATTCTATGATGCATCTGTGCTACCCCCTCTCCTTTATCCACAGTGCCCCTTTTAACCTTTAGGAGCTGGCTGGTCCGTAACACTTTAGGATTAGCCAGTGTCCCAGGGATGAATGATTATAATTATTTACTGTTTTTCATTGTCTGTTAACATAGGAGATGGTGGCTGAAGGACAGGACGAGGGGGTCTGGACTCCTGGGTTCTATTCCCACTGTGCTTTCCCATAAACCCTCTGCATCACCTTGCGCAAGTCACTTAGGCTGAGTTTTTCAAAGGAGCCAATTTGCGCCTTCAAAAATCTTCTCTTCAATCTCTCTCTGCCTCAGTCTTGCGGTCAGGAAGAGGGGGATAATACCTACTTACCCACCTTCTAAAGCTCTCTGAGATCTTTGGATGAAAAGATCTGGAGAAAGGCAACGTGGAACTATTATACTTAATTTAATTGCTTTCTTACTCCTAATCATAATAAGACTGTTACATCATTAGTCACAGCTGCCTCATTCACTTGTAAAGCCCGCCAGACTCAAATAAACTAATGAAAATGGCTTGAAATGATATCAAGTAAGATTCATAGATTCCGAGGCCAGAAGGGACCATTGTGATCATCTGCTCTGACCGCCTGTATAACATAGGCCAGAGAACTGCCCCACCACAATTCCCAGAGCCGAGCTTTTAGAACAATATCCAATCTTGATTTCAAAATTGTCAATGATGGAGAATCCACCACAACCATTGGTAACTTGTTCCAATGCTCAATTACCTTCACTGTTAAAAAATTATACTTTATTTCCTGTCTGAATGTGTCTAGCTTCAACTTCCAGCCATTGAATCATGTGATCTCTTTCTCTGCTAGATTGAAAAACCCATTATCAAATATTTGCTCCCCATGTAGGTATTTCTAAGGCATTGGGACGATCCTATTCAGTATCTACGGGAAGGTGAGTTTAATAATTCAGCAGGGCGGTGTCAATTACTACTAATTTGATTTAGAAGTCTAGCTCGCTGAAAGACACTGTGCCCTGGAGCATGGAAATGGCTTCCCAAAGAGTAGTTAAAGCAGAAATATCTGTCTCTGCTTGCCCAAAATGCTGCTCCCATGGGCCCCATTCTCTCCTTTCCAGTACCCTGCTTCTCTCTTTCTCTCTCTGATGTTTAGGGTTGTTTGTACTGTTCTCTGCATGAGACGCAGGGTGGGTGGCCTAGTGGAATCAGACATTGAACTAGGAAGCAGGAGATAGAGGTTCTCTACCACTGACCTGCTGTACAACCTTAGGCACGTCACTTCATCGCTCTGTGCCTCAGTTTCCCTTCCACTCTTTGTTCTGTCTATTGAGATTGTAAGCACTTTGGGGCAGGGACTGTTGCTTACTGTGTGTGTACAGCATCTGGTGCAAAGGGTCCCCACCTCTGCTGGGGACCCTAGGCTCTGCTATAATCCAAATAAATGACACAGTCCTGCTCTTTTTCCTGTGGTGTTTACCTCTCACAGATGAGTGTCTGAAGAGGTTGGTAGGATTAACATTAATTGCAGTTAGCTGGATAGGTGGAGAACAATAGTTTGCTGTGTATTGACAATGCAGCATCGGTGATAGAGTCCATATAAGAGGATGTATGAAACAGGCCACCCGTTGGTGTATCCTTTCTTCTATGGAGTCAGATGCACAGGGGCCTTTTTGGCATGGTGATAAAAATTTTGACTTATAAACAACACAATTTTAGCAGTTCCAATCTCAAAAACCAACAACTAGGCAGTTGTGTTTCATTGTCTTTACTGGATGCTGTAAATCAAAGCTTTTCCCATCAATCTGTTTGGCATGTATTCAGCCCATTCCAGAATGTTGTCTGTTTTATACCAATTCTTGGTGTGAAATTGACGCCTAATGCTGCAAGATCAAGGGAGAGATTTTATGGCTCTTGCATGAAGATGTTTGATGTGTGTGCTATATGTTTAGTGCAGTGGTTCTCAAACTTATTTGATTGCACCCCCCTTCTTTGTGTCTGTTGCAGTTTACGCCCCCCCTCCGCTCCCCACCACATAAGTCCATATACCGATATATGCAGCGGTGGTGTTTCACTTGAATCAGTTTCAGCTTCTTTGTTTTTCACTTTTTTCTCTCTGTTGCACGAGTGAGCCAACGATCCACTGTAATAAGAGTAACAGCAAAACTGCGACTGTGGCCGATGCTTACAATTAAATGTGCGCACCACATCGTAGCAAACGGATTAATGTACAGCTGGCAGCGACGTTGTGTAATGCTATGCAGGTGTAACAGAAATCCACCAAAACGAACAGCGCCATCTAGAGCCAAATGCACAGCGCCATCTGAGGACCTGATACGGCCGACAGCTTTGCTAGTTATTCATTGCTGTGGGCAAACTGTGCCCAGTGAGGGTTTTTTCCTAAAGCTTCTCATTCCCCGCCCCAAAAATACATTCCACGTCCCCCAGTTTGAGAACCTCTGATCCTCAGCTCCTGCCAGTGAATATCTGCTGATTTACACCAGCTGAGGCTCTAGAGATTACATTTTATATCTGTCTTTCTTTCTCCCATTGATTTCTTTACACACCATATTGATGTGTAGATTTGCACACGTCACACTTAGTCACATGCTTCCTTTTCATGTTAGGTGTTGACATGAGATCAGGGTGGTGGTCAGGGCAGGTAGCAGAGCCCAACTGCTCGGGTTAAGCTATCCTGCAACAGGAGCAGCAGAGAGAGAATGAGCTGTATCTGACTGTTATACGCTCATCGTATTTATACAGAACTCTGTTCTACCTCCCTGCTTCCTGTTCAGCGTAGTACTTCACTTGGTCCCCAGTTCAGGAAAGCAGTCATGCACAAACTTAAGCCCATCCCAATTCAGGACAACACTTAAGCACATGCTTAACTTTAAGCACTTCCCTAAGTACAATTGATCTCAATGGGACTTACTCATGTGCTTAAGTGATATACCTCTACCCCGATATAACGCGACCCGATATAACACGAATTCGGATATAATGCGGTAAAGCAGCACTCCGGGGGGGGCGGGGCTGCGCACTCTGGCGGATCAAAGCAAGTTCGATATAATGCGGTTTCACCTATAACGCGGTAAGATTTTTTGGCTCCCGAGGACAGCGTTATATCGAGGTAGAGGTGTATCTTTACTGAATTGGGCCATCCATGGAAACGTGCATTGAAATTTTCTGTGTAGTAGTTAGACCAGAGTTTATAACGCTTACCCTACCTCCATTCCTTGGTGGGTATTACAAAACTCCATTAACTTTTTGGAAATGCTCTGACCTTTCTTGCGGTTGGGATTCCCTCCCTCACGCTGGAGGACACATTCGATTTCCCATGAAGAATATATTATCTGAGCTTAAAGTGGAGAAAGTGATGTAACTGGCCCATTCCAACATGCTTCATGGCAAGCAGACGGCATCGGCAGCCCTACAAAATGCTGTCTCTCATCCTCATAAAAACGTTGACAAATCGTATGCTTATACTTGACTCTGCTACTCTGTTTAGATTATTACCAGCCCCGGTACATTTTTTAAAGTAAATGAGGTTTCAAAAAGCCTGTTGATAAAGATCTTTCTTGCCCTCAGTGGAGTCATTAATTCAATATGCTGAAATACCATTTTAATTAGTTTGCATGACAGTCCCAGGAGCTATGAAATAATGCTCTTTATTGTATGAATATGTACCATACTGTGTATGAGCCTATCCTTTATCTCTATCCACTGTTCTGCATCTTTGGCAAATATTAGTGAATCCTGTCTCATAGCTGTATTCTTTAGGGAGCCCGCCAATAGTTTTAAGTTAAATACTCACCATTACATTAAAATAGCATTATAGTTATTACTTAACTGACCCCAAAGCCAGGAAAATCAGAGTTAGACGGCCTTTGATTGCTTGTGTTGTGGCCAGCTATTACAAAAGGCCTAGAATCGCGTGTATGATTATCTATCGTTATGCCCTGCAATACCTAGCCCTAAAGGAATGCGTTGAGAATGTAGCTTTTTCTCTCACTTTTTATGCACTGTTATTTATTATGTGGATTGTGGTAGCACCAAGAGCCTCAAAATGGATCAGGGCCCCATTATGCTAGGGGGGTTACAAACACATTGTAAATGACAGCACAGGTGCTGACTTTCGTTTTTGCCGTCGGATGCTCCTCTCCACCTCCCCCCACCCCCCCCGCGAGTGGCAGGTGGGACCTCGGGTAGGGTTGCCAGGCATCCGGTTTTCAACCAGAACGCCCGGTCGAAAAGGGACCCTGGTGGCTCTGGTTGGCACCACTGACCAGGCTGTTAAAAGTTCAGTTGGTGGCTCAGTGCGGGCCCAGGGCTAAGGCAGGTTCCCTGCCTGCCCTGGCTCTGCGTGGCTCCTGGAAGTGGCCGCCAGGTCCCTGCGGCCCGTAGGTGCATGGGCGGCCAGGGAGGCTTCGTGCACTGGCCCCACCCCGAGTGCCGGCTCCGCAGCTCCCATTGGCTGGGAACCGCGACCAATGGTAGATGTGGGGGCGGCTCCTGCAGGCACAAGGGTAGCACGCAGAGCCTCCCTGGCCACCCATGCTCCTAGGGGCTGCAGGTACCTGGCGGATGCTTTCTGGGAGCCGCGGTAAGCACCGCTGGGACCCTGCACCCCGAACCCCCTCCTGCACCCCAACCCTCTGCCCCAGCCCGAAGTCCCCACCGCACCCAAACTTCTTCGCAGAACCCGCACCCCACACTCCCCACACACCCCAACCCCCTGCCCCAGCCCTGAGCCCCCTCCTACTCCCCAAACCCCTATTCCCCAGCCCCACCTCAGAGCCCGCACCCCCAGCCAGAGCCCTCACCCCTCCCAAACACCCCTGCCCCAGCCCGGAGCTCCCTCCTGCACCCCAAACCCCTCATCCCTGGCCCCACCCCAGAGCCCATACCCCCTCCTGCACTCCAAACCCTTTGGCCCCAGCCTGGACCCCCCCTGCACCCCGGAACCCTCCCCCACACCCTAAATCCCTCATTTCTGGGCCAGCCCAGAGCCTGATCCCCAGCCCAGAGCCCATACCCCCGCCGCACCCCAACACCCTGCCCCAGCCCAGAGTCCTCTCCCGCACCCCAAACCCCCCAGCCCCACCCCAGAGCCCACCCCCAGCCAGAGCCCTCATCCCCCCCCGCACCCCAATCCCCTACCCCAGCCTCGTGAAAGTGAGTGAGGGTGGGGGCGAGCGAGCAACGGGGGTGGGGAATTGAGCAAGCAGGGGGCGGGGCCTCAGGGGCGGGGCAGAGGTGTTTGGTTTTGACAATTAGAAAGTTGGCAACCCTTCTCGGGGGGAAGAGGCTGAGAGGGGGCAGGGCCTCGGGGTAAAGTGTGCGTGTGGCCAAGTGGGGAAGAGGCCAGGCGGGGATGGGGCCTCCGAGTGGAGCATGGGTGGGGCCTCAGGGGGAATAGGCCGAGCAGGGGCGGAGCCTTGGGGCAGAGCAGTGGGCGGGGACTCGGATGGGAGGGGCAGAGTGGGGCAGAGCACAGGGCAAGTGAGGGGTGGTTTATCACTCCCTATTTTTTTCGGAGACGGTGCCTATCGATGACAGTTCCCAGTTGAAAGAGCAGACAAAAGTGATAGGTTTCAGAGTGGTAGCCATGTTAGTTTGTTTCAGCAAAAACAATGAGGATTCCTTGTGGCACCTTAGAGACTAACAAATTTATTTGATAGTATTATCCCCATTCTACAGATGGGGAATTGAGCAACAGAGTGATTAAGTGACTTGACCAAGGTCACCCAGGGATTCTGTACCAGAGCCAGGAATTGAACATAAAAAGAGCTTGCATCTACTGTCTCCGTAGGTACTTACCTGGCTCCTTCACAATAGTATCTAAGCATTTCTCAGGACTTGTCTATACATGGAAGTTGTGCTGATTTAAATAGTCAATTTAGTTAAAATTGGTGTGACTTTTGCGTGCACACTGCTAAATTGTTTACCTTGTGTTAGTGCAGTTATAGGCACAAGCTAAATTGACATAACCAGTTTTAAACTAACATAAGACAGTCCACGTACAAAAGTTGCAGCAATCTAACTTAAACCAATTAAGTTAAACCAAGGTAACTATGTGTAGACAAGCCCAGGAAAGGGAGTGTCACAGATTTGCACTATTTTCGGTGAATGATGGCTCATTTTGGTGCTACAATAGGGTGGCATTAGGGAAAGAACCCCACTTTCCTTTTTTCCCCATTTTGATCCTTGCTGATGGGTCAGAGTTAAGGATGTTGTTGGAATATGTAGCGTGTATCTTCACATGCCAACATTATTAACTTAATGTGAAGCTGTAAGTATAATTTAATGTATATGTAAATTATCTTAACTGGTCACTTGCATTTTTGCTAAGGTTTAGAGATTTTTATTGGTAATGTTCTTGGTATGCATTTTGCATAATGGTTAAGTCCTTTACTGGAGCAACCTTCAGTGTAAGTGAACAAAGTCTTTTGTCAAGCATTATGATAAGCTTGAGGATGTATTGCCCTTTTAAGCAATGTCAGTAGAATGTCTATAGCCTTAGAAAATCCTAACCATCAAATTCTCAGTTAAGGTTCCAGCCTTAACTCTGCCCTCTTATCACCTGCCTCCCATCTGCCTTCCTTCACCTTTGCCTTTCACTCGGAACATGGCTGTTACCTTAGGTGTCGGGAATGATTTCCTGCTCCACCATTCTAACAGGAAAGGCCAATACTCCCACAAGGCTGGGACTGGGGTAAAAGGCTGCCCAGTTGTTTAGAGCACTACCCTAGGATTTAGAAGGCCTGGGTTCAAGTCCCTGTTCAACCCCAGACATCCTGCATGACCTTGGACAAATCTCTGTAAAATGGGGGAAATAGCACTGCTCTACCCCAGAGGTGTGTTGTGAAGATAAATAGACTAAAGATTATGAGGCATTCAGCAGGCTTGGCTGAAGTATTCAGCCACACTTTAGGCTTTTAAGCTGTTCTCACACAATGTTCTTCCTTGGAAGTATCTCCAAAGCAGGGAGCGGTTGGTAAAGTTGGTCCAGTTTCCTCTGTCTGCTGAACAGAACACTTTGGAATATAATGAAACCTCAATGGATGGCTGCACATGCCAGTTTCTTTATCATAGAATATAATTTGCAAACCATAAAGAGGCTGTTTGTGACTAAATAAATATGGTCGGTCAGATCATGTAGCATAGGTTAAAAAAAAAATTCCAAAGCAAAGTCGCTCCCAGCAGATTACGGGGATGAGACAGATGGAAAGCAGAGAAATGGTGACATAACCCAGAGTTTACCAAAGTGAGCAAGGGGGTGTCCAAAAGGATGTGATTTACAAGGTACCACTGGACTTCAGCTATCAAAATAATAGGCCGCAAGGGTTTACCCATATGGGTTTATGTGAGTCCAGTGCTAGATGCAGAACTATATAAACTGCAACAGAATGAATATATTGGCTAAAATCCTGCCAACCTTTTTCAGCCCACTTCCCGTGCGAGTCAGTGGGAGCTGAACTAGTGAGGAGTGCTTTAAGGACCTCACTCACTTTGGCTCTGCTGCACATTCTCCTCTGACCTAAATCAGCTATGCCTTATTAGACAGATCTACTGCAGGCTGACCCTATAACATTCTTTCCTGTTAAATAACAACAGTTCTTGGGAGTTTTATATCATTTTTCACCTTCAAAATGCTGTGCAAATGTCAGCAGTAGTAATCCTCGCCAGCCCTCCTGTGGCGTAGTGTCACACCCATCTTACAAAAGGGGAAACCGAGGCACAGATGGTTAGGGTGCTAGTCTGGGACATGAGAGACCCTGGTACAGTTCCTTGCTCTGACAGACTTCCTGTGGGACCTTGAGCAAGTCACATAGCCTCTTGGTGCTTCACTTCCCCATCCGTACATAAGAACGGCCATACTGGGTCAGATCAAAGGTCCATCTAGCCCAGTATCCTGTCTTCCGACAGTGGCCCGTGCCAGGTGCCCCAGAGGGAATGAACAGAACAGGTAATCATCAAGTGATCCATCCCCTGTCACCCATTCCCAGCTTCTGGCAAACAGAGGCCAGGGACACCATCCCTCCACATCCTGGCTAATAGCCATTGATGGACCTATCCTCCATGAATTCATCTAGTTCTTTTTTGAACCCTGTTATAGTCTTGGCCTTCACAACATCCTCTGGCAAAGAGTTCCACAGGTTGACTGTGCATTGGGTGAAGAAATATGTCCTTTTGTTTGTTTTAAACCTGCTGCCTATTAATTTCATTTGGTGACCCTTAGTTCTTCTGTTATGAGAGGGAGAAAATAACACTTCCTTATTTACTTTCTCCACACCAATCATGATTTTATAGACCTCTATCATATCTCCCCTTAGTCATCTCTTTTCCAAGCTGAAAAGTCCCAGTCTTATTCATCTTCCCTCATATGGAAGCTGTTCCATACCCCTAATCATTTTTGTTGCTCTTTTCTGTACCTTTTCCAATTCCAATATATATATATTTTTTTGAGATGGAGCGACCACATCTGCACTCAGTATTCAAGATGTGGGCGTACCATGGATTTATATAGTGGCAATATGATATTTTCTGTCTTATCTATCCCTTTCCTATTGATTCCCAACATTCTGTTCGCTTTTTTGACTGCCGCTGCACATTGAGCGGATGTTCTCAGAGAACTATCCACAATGACTCCAAGATCTCTTTCTTGAGTGGTAACAACTCATTTAAACCCCATCATTTGATATGGATAGTTCCGATTATGTTTTCCAATGGGGATTTCCAATTATGTTTACAATGGGGATAATATCAGTGCCCCATGTTGTAGAGGTTTTGTGAGGATAAATACTGTAAAGATTGTGAGGTGCCTAGATACTACAGTGGTGTGTGTCATAGACAAACTCGCCTCAGGTCACACAATGAGCCAGTGAGACAGGCAGGATTCTAGTCTGGTGCTCAGAGAGGAAAGGTGGTCTTGTGATTGAGACACTGCACTAGAACTCAGGAGCTCTAACTTCAATTCATGGCTCTGTCACAGACTTCCATAGTAACCTTGGGCAAGTCACTTAAATCTCTCTGCGCCTCAGCTCCTCCCCTGAAAAAGGGGGATAACATTTCCTTTGTCTTGTCTCTTTAGATTGTAAGCTTTTCGGCTGTTAGTATGTTCATGTCCAGCTCCAAGCACAGTCAAGCCCTGGTTTCAATTGGGCCTCTAGGTGCTATTGCAGTGGCCCCCAAACTTTTCACATCGCACCGCCCCCTTGCCTCTGTCGGCGCCCCCTCCCCTGAAGCCACAGTTGGGAACTGGGGCTGAGAGCAGGGTAGCGGTTCCCAGGGGTGGGGGAATGCGGGCAGGGGTAAGGAGGCCGAGGTTGGGGCCAGAGCCACAGCTGGGCGCCAGGGACTGAGGCTGGGGTCGCAGCAGGGGGTGGGGCTGGGAGGGAGCTGCAGCTGGAAGCCTGGGCCACGGCTGGGGGCGGAGTCGAAGCAGCACTTGGGGCAGAGCTGGGTGGCGCTCCCTCCTCGCCCCCTGGTGGGGGCTGGCCCAGGCCCGCTGCACCCCCCTGAATGGTCCTCTGCGCCCCCCAAGGGGCGGGGAGTGCCCCACAGTTTGGGGACCACTGTGCTACTGGAATACACACACTAAGCTTCTCTGCTTCTAAAACCCCACTCATCTTGCATGGGAAACTCTGCAGAGCTTCTAACTCATATGTTGCCACATAGCTAGCCCCCGGCACCATATGTCCCTCTCACTGTTACCCGTGTCCTCCCTCACCCAGCCCTTCTACGTATCTCTTACACCCAGGTGTTTGGACTTGTCTCCACTGAGTCTCTAAACTCTTTGGGGCAGGGGGACTCTTTGTATAGTTCCTAGCACAGTGGAGACCCCGATCCTCACTGGACTGACTTGGGGTATTACGGTGGTATTAATAACAGTGTATTCTGTACATCTCTCCTGTGGATGGTGTGACTAGGGAGTTAATCTGCTAGTTCTGCTTCATTCATCCATTTAAAATCATAGGGCCAAATTCAGTCCTGGAGTAACCTGACTGACATCTGGCACCCACCTCTTCCAGTATCTACTGGTCACCCAGTGATTTCAGGTGCAACATATGCAATGGGAACACTTGAAACCCTTAGGGAAAACCGATCCTATTTTCACGCAAAGAAGGGTCCTTAAAAAGACCAGAAGAGAAGTACAGAAATAACGAAAGTGGATGCTATTGAAAATCCATTGATGGATAGGCAGAAAAATTGAAGCAGGTTGGTCTTTAAATAGAGAGACGAGACTAGTCTAGTCTAGTCTATCAAGGTTCTTATATCATGCTCATCCTTAAAGTCTCTGAGTGCCTTCCAGTCGTGCATCAAGCAACATGACTAACATCTCTGGCGTGTTTATTTTCTCAGCCCCTCCTCAGGGGGAGAAGTATGTGCAGTGGAGTGTTTTTGTTTTGGAATTTTTTAAAAATCTAAGTGCATGTGGATAGTGAGGGGGGGACAGATTAGGTGACCTCTTGAGGTCCCTTCCAGCCAAGCATTTCTATGATTCTGTGTTGTTATATGGATGTTAGAGAAGATGAGATCAAAGAAATGAGTCTTGCACTTGGAGTGGAGGTGGCGAGGTTATGATGGTTCTTAGTTCCCGAGGGAACTCATTCCATAGTCTTGTGCCAGCCCCTGAGAACGCACTATGTTCTGCACAGATGAGCTTTTCCTCTTGGGCCAAAGGAACAAAGCAGTCGACCTTGGTCTTCATCATGGAACATTAGTTGATCCTTAGATACCCTGGGCCCAAACCATTGAGTATCCTGAAGATAAGGACCAAGACCTTGAACTTGATTCAGTGTTCGTGTAATGAGCGTCAGACAGGTCTGATGTGTTTCCATGAGCCAGTGTTGCTGAGGAGATGCACTGCAGCGTTCTGGACCAACTGGAGTTTCCTAAAGGCTGAAGACTTCATGCTAAAGTACATGGCATTGCTGGAGTCCGGTCAAGTGGTGACAAAGTTGTGAGACCGTACATAGAGTATAGCCTGGGCTATATACTGCTCTCGAGTTCATGCTGAGTGGCATGTATCATGTGGGGAATATGGCTATAAACACAGTTTAGGGCAATCAATTTGAATTCTAAATTAGTAGCTCAGCTTTGTGCAAGCTCTTCCAATGCATCACGTACCCGAGGTCTATTTTAGTCAATCGGATGTCAAGATTTATCCACAAGCCCTAACCAACCCTAATACGTTCAATGGGCTTTACATGAAGACTGGAACATAGATTATTTATTTTCATCCTCCCTCAAACCAGTACAGATGTTTTTGCATTTTGTTTAAGTTGTATGGAAAAGATGTATGTGCCTACCATTAAAGCACAAGAGAACAGCAGTTTCTGAAGTACACGGAGTATCCTGTAACATGGAGGTAGAACTAATGTACAGCAGAACCTCAGAGTTACGAACACCTCAGGAATGGAGGTTGTTTGTAACTCTGAACAAACTCTGATTGTTCTTTCAAAAGTTTACAACTGAACATTGACTTAATACAGCTTTGAAACCTTACTATGCAGAAGGAAAATGCTGCTTTTAACCATCTTAATTTAAATGAAACAAGCACAGAAACAGTTTTCTTACCTTGTCAAATCTTTTTTGTTTAAACTTTCCTGTTAGTTTTTAGTAATTTAAGTTTAACACAGTACTGTACTGTATCTACTTTTATTTTTTTGTCTCTGCTGCTGCCTGATTGCGTACTTCTGCATACTTGGTTCCAAATGAGGTGCATGGTTGACCGGTCAGTCCATAACTCTGGTGTTCGTAATTCTGAGGATCTACTGGACTGTATCTAGTCCTTTCCCCAGCAGGGGCAGGGTTGGGACCTACATTCTATATGTATCTGCGCATATATATTATGTATACACACATATATGACATAGGGCATTAATATATATAGTGGGTGTTTGTATATTTCAGGTGTGCATGAAATATGTATATATGCACGCTGGTGGGTTTGGCCAGTTCAATTTTAAATGACCTAAGGGAGGAGTTTTTGTAATTTTCCTTGGTTTAATAGCTCTCCCCAGACATTTTCCTTTGAATGTCATCAGCATCCCTTGATGTGCTAGAAGAAAAACTTTGTCCAGATAAACTCTATCTCAAAATTCCCCCAAAGAAGCAGGTTAGCATTTCTCACTATGATCCCTTTTTGCAAATTGCCTTGAGGGGTTAATAGATTTTTCCCCCCCTTTAAGATCTATTCAAGTTTAATTTGTAAAATAGGGTAGGAATAGACAAAGATCTGGGACATTTAAAAAAAAATCCAATATCTTTATTCTCTTCAGACGTCACCTGAGCTGGCAGTTCTGGACATAAGCACCGCCTTGCATTTTACTGGCCATTTGCAAAGTAATTAGCGTTATTAGTCTTTAAGTGTACTGTAAAAACGTAACCTGCTTTTGTTAATATGGAACAGCAAAGAGATTCTGTTACATAACATAGCCTGTTGCTAACCAGAGAGAGAGGGAACTCTCTGAACTGTTGTTTTTCCAGTAGGATGGCTGCTTTCTTATTACGTTTATTAAGTAATATGAAAAGCATGTGGAAGTGGAAATACCGTTTGGTCATCATAAAGTGATTACGTTTGTTAGAAAGTGAAGCACACATGCAGTAATTTCTCATAACCAGTGTTGAAAAGATAATATCCATCCCAGCCTGTCTACATGTCTATCTGTTGTATGTTCATCAGCCCAGTCCGTTGACTTGCACCTTCAAAGCATATTTACCTTAATTGTAGGCCTTTTCTCTCTGCCAGATGAGAAGCAATCATGATTTTCTCCTCATCTAATTGGGAAAGATTTTAAGAATTTGCCCCAGTGTGTTTTGTGCTTTTACCTGTTTTATCCTTTGTAAATCTTTCCTCTAAGATTTTGCTGCTTCAGCAAATCTGTCTCCAACCTAATCCAGCTACAGTATCTATCTAATCTAGATAATGCTTCTTATTTTAAACCACTTCCTCCTTTCTGCTTAATCATCTCTGTTTACTATTTCTATGGGCCTTTTGCTTAACTGGGGCCTACGCCAAGCATTTAAACATGTGCTTAACTTTAAGCATGCAGATAGTTTCATTGGAGGTCAATAGTGCTTCCCATTCAAGTTTAAGCTCTGCTGAATCTGCTGCCTAAGGTCTGGTCTATACTACCCGCCTGAATCGGCGGGTAGAAATCGACCTCTCGGGGATCGATTTATCGCGTCCTGTCGGGACGCGACAATCGATCCCCGAATCGGCGCTCTAACTCCACCAGGGGAGGTGGTAGTAAGCGCCGCCGACAAAAAGCCGCAGAAGTCGATTTTGCCGCCGTCCTCACAACGGGGTAAGTCGGCTGTGATACGTCGAATTCAGCTACACTATTCACGTAGCTGAATTTGCGTATCTTAAATCGACTCCCCCCTGTAGTGTAGATGTACCCTTAGATTGTAGAAGTGCCAACATTATGGGCTGTGATCTCTTCTGCTCCCAGACGCTTACCTGGGTGAGAGACTGCAATGACCGTGCTTTGCTGATATGATCTGATGAGAACTGAGCTGTGCCGATTGACAGTGTATCATTAAAGGGGTCATTAGCACTCGCCTATAACCACAGCTCAGGGGCAGCACCATGGAGCAAACTGCAGCAGAACATGGCCGCGTTTTATAAGCTCAGACCCTGGGACTGACGTCAATTTTTTGTGTAGCCGAATGGCTTCTGAATTTGCTGGGTTTTTTTTTAAGCATGTACAAGTGGTGGGGTCCTGCGACACGGGTGGAACATAGTAAAATGTCACCCCCCAGGATAGCACAACCTGTGACTCCATTGAAATATAGTCTCACTACAGCCACCACCAGGGGTTCTGAAAGCAATAGAAAATGCTTTAAAACAAGCAAAGGACTTCATCCATGCACAGTAATTGCCCATAATTTCTATAGTCCCGGGGGATCTTCTGTAGCATAGGTCTGAGGCTTCGACATAGCCAAGGCCAGCACAACTTAACCGGAACAAATAGCACCTAATTATCTTTGGCCCTTGCAAGCCTTAGTTATTGGTGTACTAATGAGATGTTTCTATGTAGCTAATTTAAGAGGGAGTGAATTTGTGCCAAGGGGGCAGCTCTAGGGAATTGCCTGCTGCATTAAGACCTATAATACATTATTCAATTAAACTGGATCAGCTATTAAATGCTTCTACGCTGACAGAAAATTAAACCTCAGACAGGTTATCAAACCTACAGTCCCCTCCAACTTCTCTCCAGACCCCACCAGATTGGGGTTTATTCCATTTAATCACCCCCCGTGTGATGGCAGATTTTAAATTACACGTGCCGTACACAGTGGCTGAGCCAGGTTTTGCAGCCGGGGCGGCTATGGGTCATTAGTTGTGCCACCTTCAATTATACCGATTGGCTTGCTAATTTCACACCTTATCATGCCTGGGTAGTATGGCCACCAAACTAACATGATATTGTGAAGTTAAGTGGCAGACGTAGCCTCCCTGTTCAGTGGGTGCGCTCCTCTGCTGCTGCTGCCTCCTTTCCTTCTTGTCCGCCAAAAGGGCACCGACTACCTGCAGCAACACCCTTTGCCCTGGCACTGCACCCCTAATCCTGGCCCAGTGTGAAGTGGGGGGAGGGACTGGAGAGTAAACCTGCCCCACGTTTACCTAGCAATGGTGACCCCGCTCCCCGCTCCAGGCATTGCAATCTGGCCCACAGGGTCACAGTGCTATTAAGGTTTGGCCCAGCCGCCCCTCTGTCAGAACGGTGGGGCGTCTGGGCCAAATGTGGTGAGCGACGCTGTTGCATCGCACGACCCTGCGCGCCATGTCACAATGCTTGGAGCCAGGAGCCCGGCCGAGCCCTCCAGCACAGGCGCTCCCGTTGCCAAGGGAGTGTGAGATGGGCTCACTCTCCAGTTCCCTCACACTCCTCCCTCCCTGCCACACTGGGCTGGGATCAGGGGGGCGGAGGGGGCTACTACGGGTGGCACCATCAGGTCGTATGCACGCTTGTCTCATACACCTCCTTTTGTCAATTGCATAATATGCTTGAAAAGGCACCAGACACACACCTGGGGGCGGGTGCCTCCCCCATCCCTTTTAACTCTGCCACTTGCCATATAGCAAGGCCCCAACCACTGCAGCAGGGTACGGGGATTGTCACCTTGCACTGCTAAGTGACTCTTATCCGATGCTGCTCCTCTCAGGTGGAGAGAAGATCTGAGGACAGCATTTTTGAAGCCCAGCGCACAGCGGTTGTGCGGTGCCTGCGTGTCATGTAACTGCAGATGCAAGAACCCACTGGTGCGTGCTCTTGCCTGATTAGAAACCAATAAATAACGGAGAATAATGGGGGCTTTGAAGGCACGACGGAGGCACAGATACATTCATAAGGGGCACCCTTGGCAATGGGGCACTTGTGACTATTTTGCCTCTAGCGTTAGGCTGTGGTTTTTGTTTTTAAATGAGCCTTAGCATCTGTTTTGTAGAGAAGATCAGATGCTACTTATGTGTCATGGCTGCTGTTCGACTGAATTGCTGCTTCTTTCCCCACCTTCCCATCACTGTCAATAATGTCTTTCCCCTGGTCTCTTTCTGAACTCTCTGAAAATCTCTGACTATCCCACCTGCTCCGTAGGAAATCCTTGCCCTGTTCCACCCTGTCTCACACACAGTGCTCCCCCACTGTGATTCCAGTCTAGGCTACACTATGGCTAATCTATCGATTTTGACCCTGTTACTCCTACAGATGAGCTGCTTGCACACCCATTCCCACTGAAGTCAGTCAGCCTACACATATGAGTAACAGTTCACCCATGGAGTAAGAGATTCACAATGTGTCTCCCTCCTCCCCCCTTCCCCCCAATGAACAGCAAGAGCAGCATAAATCATCTGCTGATGAAACCAGTCCAAACTCAGGCCAGATTTGTGCAGAGTTTTGCATTGGTGTGAACAAGGGCTGAGTTCTGAGCGAGCCGGGGCTTATGCCCTGCCGTGGGTGCTCACCAGCACTTTTCTTCCTGGTTTAGACTAGAGATGGGCCTGAGCAGAAAGATAGATCCGGCTCCAGACTGGGAATGCCCCCCAAAAACGGAAATGTTCAGACGAGCCCTCTATAGCAACAGGAGCCAACTGTAAAATTCAGGCCCAGTTTGTGATTCTGTAACCTTTCCAGGAAGAGTCTGGGATCTGGTTTGGGCCCACTGGCAAAACGTTGTGTGTTTTGGTGAATGTGGGATGGCTATTGAAACCCCAACCTCAGAGCACAGATCCAGGGGTGCAAACCCCTGCAAACCAAAGCTGAACTAAAGGTTGGTGGGAACCCCTGGTGAGATGGCTGAATTGTGCCCAGGTCTGTCTCTGGCCTTCTCCACTCAGCCTGTGAAATTCCTCCTTCCAGCTTATATCTTCCAGTATTCATAAGCTGCTCTTGCGTTTTCCACTGACTTACGGCCCCAATTCAGAAAAACACGTAAGCACTTGGCGTCAGGGGGACTTAAGCACTCAACATGCTCAAAGTTAAGCACGTGCTTAAGAGCTTTCCCGAATAAGGATGAATTTAAACACACACTTAATTTAAAGCACATGCTTAAATCTCATTGGCTTCAAGCGTTTGTGCTTTCCTGAATCAGGGCCTAGGTTAGGAAGCTGGAAAACTGATGAAGCTCTTAGTCATTTTTCTCAGCTCTAACCCAGTGTAACTGGCTCTTTCCCATTGGTCACTTTTGTTCCAGGCCCGTCTGGTTCAAGAGAGCAACATACAGATTCCTTGCTCCATTTTTTTTTTCCTGTTGAAGGGAGGAAATAAAACCCAACTCAAATGATGAATGTATAACGTGACCAAGACCATTACCATATAGACTATTTACTTCAAAGAGTCACCCTTTGCCATGGTAACTAGCAGCATAAGGCACATGCTGTATAAAGGAAAATGTCCTGCTAAAGTAATTCGTGCAGACTACAAGGTCCAGTTACAGTACCTTGTTGTACTGCTGCATGCACCAGCACAATGGGAAGCTCTCCAACAATTCCTCTGCACTAGACTTTTTTTCCATAGGAAACTTCTCTCCGGGGCCCAGAGTTCTCTATGAATCGATGCTTGCACAATTGCAGGGGCTGCTGCTCCAGTCCAGGAAAGGGAAAGTATTGCTTAAAGAAGCTGCTCCAATTCCGAGTCCTAGTCCTAGCCAGCAACAGCTAAGACCTGGCCTCCCAGTCCATGACCCACTGCGATGGCTGTGCTCCACTTGGAAGATGTTGCTGGTGGAGGCCAGGGTGAGTTTCTTGGGAGCTGGGGGAACGCCTTCAGCTTTGGAACTCCTTACTATAGCAGAGGAGATTGAGCCTCACCATCTCCAAAACATGATGCAAAAGCCTTCTACCAACGACGATCCAGCAGCGAGCCAGCATCTAGAGGAGCATGAGGAGGGAGACTCAGAATGGAAGGAGAAAAGAAACAGCAGAAAGGGTAAATGGAGGAACGTTGGAAAGAGAAGTCACTTTGAGCAGTTTCGTCAACCTCTTACTTGATTAATCTGACATCTGAATACCATAGGCTGTCTAGAATCTCTGTAGATAGAGATACATGATGGCCCAGTCAACGGGGGAGGGATAGCTCAGTGGTTTGAGCATTGGCCTGCTAAACCCAGGGTTGTGAGTTCAATCCTTGAGGGGGCCACTTAGGGATCTAGGGCAAAAATCTGTCTGGGGATTGGTCCTGCTTTGAGCAGGGGGTTGGACTAGATGACCTCCTGAGCTCCCTTCCAACCCTGATAGTCTATGATTCTACTCCCAGGCTGTCTGTGACACCACTCATTCCGAGTCACCTTCTTGCTGCTTTGTCTAGTATTTGGTTTTCAAAGGGTACATTTACAGCAGCTGGGCAGTGTAATTCGCAGCTGGGATGGACATATGCATGCTAGCGCTGATCAGTCTAGCATGCTAAAAAGAGCAGTGTGGCCATGACAGCATGACATGTAGCTAGTTCAAAATAAATATTGTGTTTAGTTAAAGAATGTGTCTGGCTCTGTGTGTGTGTGTGCTATTCTTCAAACACTGTTTTAATATAGTTGGTTGTGTAACTTCTGGTGTATTATGTATCATAACCATTTTTTTATAAATTAATCATGCTATAATTGTCTAGTGGCCAGAAATCAACTTGTTTTCTGATATCATGGCGGATGCACGTCAGCATTTTTTTCATCCTGGAGAGAAAACCTTCTTAGCTGCATAATTACTAAAATGATTAAAAAAAAGGGTTTAAAAAACGCTGTCGCTTTTATTGGATCAGCAAATGCAATGACAATGCAGCAATCAGGAGATGAGCCAAAAAGAGAAGTCACCTGGGCCAAAAATCTGATGGTCTGTTATATCTTTATTTGCCAGTCTCGTTAAAAATGTCACATTATCTACCTTGACCAACATTCTTCCAAAGGTGATTAGGAGAGAGGGACAAATGCTAGAAGTACCCAGCAGAGAGAATTACGCTCCAGCTATAGTTCCTCAGAATCAGTTTTCAACTCACATTCACAGATTTTAAAAAGCTCACAAAGTGACCTCTGGTCCATGGTTTACGTGTGTGGTTATGCCATCTTCACTGCAAATTTGACATGACTGATCCACACTAAGATCTGACCACCAGGTTAACCTAGCCCAAGTATGAGCAGCCTCCCGGCCAAGCCCTACCCAAGTTACTATTTCCTCACTAGTGCTGCACTCACCCGTATGTGTCAGTAGGACTCCCATGGTTCTGCGCACTGGACTAAGCTGAGCTGCTCTAGGATTCTTTTCCAGTGAATCGTGGAGCAACTTGTCTAACCTTCTGGGCACAAGAAGGGGAATTGTGGGATAGCACTGGAGGACTATCAGCACTCGTGATTTATCCCTCGTCCTCACTACAAAGAGGACAGTTTACCAGCCTGAGTGAACTCAGAACTGAGGCTCAAACCTATATCCCAAGATGGACTAGCTAACCTGAGTTTAAAGCACCACTAAACTTGGGTAAGAGGGTTTTGTTTTGTGTATGTGTGGGAGTGGATTTGGGGCAACATCTGGTAAGAAACAGGGCCACCAACTCTGCAGTTGAGACAGACCCTCTGTGTAGTATTTGGGACTGTAAAAAGCACAGACACTGGCTCTTTTACATGCTTTCAGTTACACTTTTGCTTTCTTGGTTGAATGGCCAACTCTTCTACCTTTGAAGGACAGATTTCATTTTGACAAGTAACAGCAAAGTAAATTAAAGAGATACAAGTGGCAGCTTACTTTAGACCCAAAGCATAGGTTTTGTAACAAAAGGATTTTACAAGACCTAATATGACACAGAAAGGTTTCCATTACTATTTAATTTCCAGTAAAATAAGTTGGGCTTTTGTACTGATTTAAATCAATCCCCTGCAGTTTTAGGAACATAAACATAGCAGCATTGTCCTAGGTGCATGGAAACTAGAAAGTGAAACTGACTGACAAAGCTGGTCAAAAAGTGGAAAAACAATTTTGTGAAATCTTGTAACATTTTAAAGTTGTTACATTTTAAACCCTGCAAAACAGAAATAATTTTTGTTTTTTCAAAATATTTTAGTAAAGTTTTTCAGTTTTTTATTTGTACAATTTTTTTTTCAAATTTTGACACTTACTTTCTCTCTTTTTGCCAACTAAAAGCTTTTTGTGAAAATGTCGGTTTCAACAAAAAGGCCATTTTTTCAATCAAAAAATTAAATAAAAAATAACAAATGAATAATTTTGACCAGCTCTACTAAATATAAACAGAAAGAGAAACTGATGAGTGTAAACAACCAGGAGTCCTTGTGGCACCTTAGAGACTAACAAATTTATTTGGGCATAAGCTTTCGTGGGCTAAAATCCTCTTCCTTAGATACATGGAGTGGAACATACAGTAGGGAGGTATAAATACACAGCATATGACTAGCGTAGTTTTACTGGGCAAAAAAAGTGCAATGCAGAAGGCAAACAAATGGAATGAATGGTGAAATATACCATGTATTCTTAAACTACTTCACTTTTTAATATTAAATTAGGAGATTTGGGATGAACTGAGCATTTGATCCAGGCCCTTGTTGGGGAGGTTTGGAACGGATTCCACATCGGAATGTTGTGATGTGGGCCTATCTCAGGATATGAGTAGATTGAGTGAAATGCTAGTAGTAAAATGTCAAATCAGGCAAAACTCACCTGGTTTGGGGGTTAGTTTCTCATCTAAAATGTAGGTTTTTGTCTCTTCTGAAAGGCAGAATGTCAGCACTTGCTAATGCATTAGATGTGTACTGTATCCCACCTGGTGAATCTTCAGCATGCTATCTAGAAAGAAGAATTTGGGTATTACTTGGAGGTCTCCCATCCAAGTAGCTTCACTTAGCTTGTGAAATCTGACAGTATCCTAGCACAAGGCAATCTGCTTCCTACTCTTCTCTTGCAGTCACATGGAGGGGAACTTTTCAAAAACAAGAAGGAACTCAAAAATCACTGTGATTCT
Organism: Terrapene triunguis; assembly: GCF_002925995.2. Taxonomy (NCBI): domain Eukaryota; kingdom Metazoa; phylum Chordata; order Testudines; family Emydidae; genus Terrapene; species Terrapene triunguis. Next base: position 11,949,973 of record NW_020698242.1, read on the forward strand.
GAGTGTACTGGTTCTGATCAGTCTATTGAGACCAGGTGGCTCAAAGCCATTCATTGGAATTCCAACTAGAAGAGTGAATTTGGTTTTAATTGCCCATCTGTTGGGCGAATGGCTGTATATTGGAGCCAGGTTTCCTGGAAGGTCAATCAGCTCTGATACATCAGAACATAACCCCCTGGTGAGTTCTTCTGTCTTGTATCACTTCACCTTATATTTTGTTTGGCTTTTTAAGTCACATCACAAATTAATAAAAACTTGGAAAATGTAAAGAGAATGTTACCAGCTGCATCTGTAAGCAAACACTCATTTTCCATCTCTGAAAGCAGCTTCAGTGTCTGAAATGGCTACTTAAAAAAAGACGTGGGGGAGAAAATGTGGTGCCAAAATTTTAGAGGATGAATAAAGGGCCTTGTGAAGTGTCCTCTCTCTAATGCTTCATTTCCACAAGGAGAGCTCTCGGGGGAGCACAGATCCATCCTCCTTTTGTGTCAATAATTGCCTCCTTATGTGGCACCACTGTCTCTGCCTCTTTTCTTCCTTTTCTGCTTTTCCTATTTATCCCTCCTATCTGAGATCAGCACTTTCACTGGTATTTTAGTAACTCCGGCTGGTATTGTTTGCAAGTCCTTGATGTGAGTAGCAGACTGTCTGTGGCCTGTCCGTCTATGGACAGAGTTCATCTTTTCTGGAACTGCTGTGGTAGGGTGACCAGACGTTATGATATTATCGGGATCATCCCGATATTATGGGCTTTGTCTTATATATGCAACTAGACGGTCCCCTGCCCCCCCCCCAAAAAAAAGTGTCTGGATTTTTTACACTTGTTATCTGGTCACCATAGCTGCTGTACAGTTACATCAGGGACAACTATGGCCTTGTCTTTCTAAATGGTACAGATATTGACCCTGTCTCTGCAGGGGCCTCTTGTCTTAATAATAAACGGCTGGTGCTTCATAGCGTATGCCATCCCAGGATCTCAGTGGGGTGTAAAATCCTTAATTATTGTAATGGTCATTGTAAAATGGGGAGAATGAGACAGAGAGGGTAAGCATCTTGCCCCAGGCTACATGGAGATTTGCTGGCAAAATCAGGAACAGAGGCCAGGGGTCCATGACTCCCAGCCCGTAGCTGTAGCAACTAGACCACACACCTTTGCTGAAGTCTTTTGGTAGCAAGAATCTGGCCTGTTTTAGCTCAGTGAAGAGTCTAACAGTAGAACCCCGCAGTCTGGTGTGTTCGGTACATGTAACGGTTTAACAGTTTGTGAGCCTCGCCGCTTTCCTTTTTCTACCTGGGAACGGTAGACGAATGGAAGGAAAAGTGAGATTGAGCATAGGGGTTCCTCCTCCCCCAGTTTGACAGGGTTCTCACACAACTGCTCTTTGTCTGGATATTAACGGTTATTTTGCTTTCTCCCATCTCTTGGCCTCAATTCCTGCCACTTTTAACATGTGTCAAATTCCTGGGTGGCTTTTCCAGGCTTTAGGAAATCCAATTGCATATTTGCATTAGGAAAGAAATGTTTGTCTGCTTTCCTGTTTATCAAAATGTGGATGAATTCAGTGTTTCTAGCAAGGCTAATAGTCCTGGCTTGAGTGCCCCCCAGTTTATGTATAATCACAGTGAATGGGCAAAAGTTTGCCTCCATCCAGAACCCCTAAGTCAGGGGTCAGCAACGTTCGGCACGCGGCTCGCCAGGGTAAGCACCCTAGCGGGCCGGGCCAGTTTATTTACCTGCTGACGCGGCAGGTTCGGCCGATCGCGGCCCCCACTCGCCGCGGTTCGCCGTCCTGGGCCAATGGGGGCGGCAGGAAGCTGCGCGGGCCGAGGGATGTGCTGGCCGCGGCTTCCCACTGCCCCCATTGGCCCGGGACGGCGAACCGCGGCCAGTGGGGGCCGTGATCGGCCGAACCTGCCGCGTCAGCAGGTAAATAAACTGGCCCGGCCTGCCAGGGTGCTTACCCTGGAGATCCTTGTGCCAAACGTTGCCGACCCCTGCCCTAAGTATTTGACTATTTCCCACCAGAGTCTATGGACACTTATATCGTACTGGAGCCCGGGCATTATGCAAACTCCTACTGCCAAGGCAGGACACCACGCCGTTTCCAGTTGGGTAACTCCTCTCCTAGTGTATGACCCGGGCTAGTTATTTCCTGCTGTAATGAGCTGGCACCATGTCAGCTCCATGTGCCATGGGGTGCACTGTATTCCACCTAGCTCTTTGTTTTTGTGGACAGTCAGTTCTGCAGCAAAAATTAGATTTTTTTTTTTTAAAGAATCGTTAATATAAGACATGAGACAGCCATAAGGCCACTCATCTCTGATTCTTAATACTAGCAACAGCAATGCTAGTGTTGCTTTTAAACTGTCGTCTGGTGTGATAACTTACAAATCTGGGACCCAGGTTTGGCCATGCAGAGCCTTCTATGTGCCCCATCAAATGTCACCTCCATAAAACAAAAAGTTAGCCATTTTTAGTGACAGAAACTGACACTGCTGCTGTTTTGCGCCACTCCCTCTGTGACAGCTTGCCCTAGTAAAACATGAGTGTGCGGCTGCTGGTGTAGTCCCAGAAGTCCAGACAGCTTTCTAGCCATTGCTTCCGAGGCTTCTCACTGCGATCTCGGACCTCACTTGTGAACTCCGCTAAGCGTAACACGTGTCAGCCTGTTTCAGCTCCCCAGTCGCTGCTATCGAATTTCCACGTCAGCTGAGGCGTGGTTAAAAATGCACATAGAGGGTTCTGTATAGGAAATGGATGATCTTTTACAAGTGACATCACTCGCCTATTTGCTACTTAATATATCAACCATCTGCCTGGGAAACCTGCTTATGAGTGTGTTAAAGAGGTCAAATGCCAGCAGCAGCATCATGCCAGGTGTTGGGTTGCTGATATTTTCCCTTTCTTTTTATCCAAAGGAAATCTTTAATACATCAGGTGCATTTTGTATGTGCAACTGTGTTATTTTTGACAGTGGTTTAAGTAAAGTTTCCAAAGCACTTTGAATACAAAAAGGGCTAAGGGACAGATCTGCTCTCCATTATGCTGATCTGATTTTCATGGAGTTAATCTAGATTTAGACACGTGTAACTGACACTAGAATCTGGCATTGTATATTATCATTAGGCTTATTTCACTTATGTTGCTTCCAGAGCACTCATATACACACACACACACACCCTGACCATCCACAGTGCCACTCTTAGCACTCCATTCTATCCACCTGTTCTTCCCTCGCAGTCCTGGGTCAGCTGTTCTCTCTTCTTATTCTTCTCCTAGGTCCCCCCTCAACTCCTTGAAATGATTTCCTTCTGCCTCTCAAGCATCTCCTGTTGGTCTTTTCTTGAGGATGAAGAAGCAGCAGAGCAGGGGCCGGAATTGCAAAGGTACTTTGCAAAAAAGGAGTATTGTTACCCTGTTTTTACATTCTAAAGAATTTTAAAATGGACAAACCTATTTTTATTCCAGTCTCTCCATATTTAAAAACAAACACCTTCAGTTTTCATCTGGGAGCAGACGTTCCATGATCGAGTTAAAAACACTTCTTCAAAGTAAAGGGTCATATCAGGCCCTTTAACTTGGTCTTGCTTATATCAGTTTTACGGCGGTATAATTCCATTGATTTCAACTGGATTATGGATTCATGTTTTTTAGGGTCAGAAGGGACTACTGTGTCATCTAGTTTGAACTCATGCATAACACAGACCATGGAACCTCATCCATTAATTTCTGCAGCCCATAATTTGTGTTTGAGCTATAGCATATTATTTAGAAAGACATCCGCTTTTGATTTAGAGACTGCAAGCAATAGAGAATCTACCATGCCTCTTGATTCACACCAGTGTGAGAACAGAATTTGGCCCCTTAATGTTAGTGGCACCATCATGTCACTAGAATATGCTGAGGTTTTGAAAGGCATATTTCTTTATTTCATATTTTGCTCTTATTCTGGTATATAATTAATTAAGCCAGAATTGCTTGAAATCCATTTCTAGGAGTTGGCATTTGTTACTAGGCAATTATTGAGAACAGCTTTTAAGACATAAGGTGACGTAGAGCAAAAATGACATTCTGGTATTTCTTAGAAAGAAAATAAAATTAACCTCTCCTTTACTAACGCTAAAGTCTCCTGACTACAAAGAATATTTACATGAGAATGGCCATACAGGGTCAGATCAATGGTCCACCTAGCCCAGTATCCTGTCTTCCAACGGTGGCCGGTGCCAGATGTTTCAGAGGTAGTGAACAGAACAGGGCAGTTTATCAAGTGATCCAGTCCCAGTTTCTAGTAGTCAGAAGTTTAGGGACACACAGAGCATGGACTTGCATCCCTGACCATCTTGGCTAATAGCCTTTGACGGACCTATCCTCAGACAGACTGTGACACAGTTACCTAAATTATATGCCAGGGATCGGCAACGTTCGGCACGCGGCTCGCCAGGGTAAGCACCCTAGCGGGCCGGGCCAGTTTATTTACCTGCTGACGCGGCAGGTTCGGCCGATCGTGGCCCCCACTCGCCGCGGTTCGC
>NW_020698242.1:11954902-12049297 GCF_002925995.2 Terrapene triunguis
CGATCGGCCGAACCTGCCGCGTCAGCAGGTAAATAAACTGGCCCGGCCCGCTAGGGTGCTTACCCTGGCGAGCCGCGTGCCGAACGTTGCCGACCCCTATTATATGCAGATGAATCTGAGGTTCCACTGAAGTCAGAGGTCCATTTTAAAATTGGGAGAGTTGGAATCTATGTTCTTAAAAGTTTTGGAAAAATCGGTTTGCATTTTGAGCAGAATGGTTGCAGTCGTAGCTGATTTCCCCTCCACTTGCAGTTGTAACATTGCTGCGTGTCACTGATCCTATTTATAGGCCTGAATCAGGCCTACACCAAGCAGAGAATATTTCCAGCAATTGCTCCTCCCAGCTGCTGGGAGCTGGGGCAGCACTGGGCACAGGAATGGAGCAGGAAGGCTACCCCTTCTGTACTCTCCACGCTACTGCCGCTGGTGCCCTGAGAGGGCAGAGGCCCATATTGCACAGGGGGCAAGAGCACATCTGAGGGAGTTGATATCGTAATGCATATACACCAGGGGGCCAAATCACAATTGCGTGGGCAACTTTAATTCTGGCATTACCTACATTTTGAGTGCTTGACTTTGCAACCTTTATGTTGTTCCACGGGGCGGGGAAGGCGTCATAGTTTATATAGCAGTATAAGTCTCCATAGAGTTTTGGAATTGTTTTGGGTTAGAAAGTGCCATACAAAGGCAAGACACTGCTTGCTATTTACTAGTTCAGATTTTTCACAAAGAGGTCCAGCAGTCTCAGAACGTGCAATCTGAATGAGCGCTTTCTGGGCGGAAATTCTGTCTCTTGAGGCTACGGTTGCTATTTCAAAGAAATCCGTTTGGATACTTCTATGTTCTTTTAATGGAAGAGAAAAAATCTGATCAGACTTGTAGGTACCTTGCTCTTGATTCCCCAAAATAACCCCACCCTTAAATAAACCAGGCTCATTCTACCCGAGAGGAAACCATGTGTCATAATGTTAAGTGCAGCACAGCTTTGATAAGTCAAATGTGCAGATGCATAGCAGGAAGGTCCTACGGTACTGAAGTCCATTAAGAAAAGACAACTCAGGAGGGTTCTCAGCTTATGCTGCTAACGTTTTGAAACCCGTGACCCAGGCAAATGTGTCAACAGTCAGGCGCCTGCAGTGCCGTAGAATAGCGGGTGAATATTCAGTGTAGTGCTGTTCGTGCAGGACCCAATCCTGAATGGGGCTGAGCACCTGACACTCTTGGGGTGCGGTCAGTCAGCAACTTGGCAGGATTTGGACCTGTCGACAATGGGTTTCACTTCACCCCGCTCTGTACATTTGCAATGTTCTTTGCCAAAGGTTGAGCTGGAGCTTCCACTGTTTCTGCTTTTTCCGCCTTTCTGTGTATGTCTTTTTTTTTTTTTTCTTGTTCTTTTTTTAAAATCAGGGACTGATCTTGAATTTACACGTTTGTGTAATATTATAATAACCTGGCAAGGGGGCAAAGCTGGAAATAACATAGGAAAGTTCCTACTTCTCCTGTTTCCATTATTCTTGGAAGGGAGGGTAGTATGAAAGGCGGAGGTTAAGGCAGGAGTGAGAGAGCTCTTCTCACAGATTTCTGGCTGAAGCACTGGAGAGCATGGAAAGGAGTTTATTATTTGTTTTATTTGTTGGTGTGAATTTAGCACCGGTGATAGGTACTTGATTGACAGCTCTGGAAGTGAAATCCCTGTAAGCCACAAAACAGATGCAGCATGAATGGAAGCGGTGCCAGTTTCTATCCATTGTCCCCACCAACATGCTTCCGGGCAGGTTCCCCCCCCAGGGGACAAAAGTTGCGCGCAATCATTTCTGGCTTCTCTGCTGAGCCTGCCTACAAGGGGAAATCATAATGGTGGTGGCTGTGACATGAAAATCTACCCACCAAGGACTGGACTGAGACCTACCAGCTATAGGTGACTACCCAGGATTGGACCCCTCTCTCCCCCGTGTATCATTTCCTTGGATTTGGGTGCATCTGCTGGCTATTCAAATGACTTATATGACAAACTTTTTGAAGCCTGGTGTGTGGATTGTCTCTTCTGGTACTGCACCTAACACCTGGAGCCTTCATCTATTTGGAGCTTCTAGACTTTAGCACAATAGGTAACAATGAATGTAGAAGAGAGAATTCCGCATCTTGAAACGTACAGGCAGTATTGAAAGCTCTTGCAGTTTTATCAGGAGTCTCATGATCCTTGGTGTTTTTGCTCCTGGAGTCAAGTGATTTATGTGGCATCTCGGCTTTCATTTTTAAAAAATCATTTCTAGCCCTCCTCGTTGTGGATAAAAGCTTGAAAAATGTGCCTCCTAAAGGCTCAGAAATAAGAAGGCAAATAAAAAGAACCCCAATTTGTTTTTTTTTTAAATCTCATGATTTTTAAGCCAATCTTGTGATTTGGGGGGGGGGGGTGTCTAACTCATGATTTTTGAACGTTTGGGGCTGACAATATAGGACATGATAGGCAAATGTATTTCTGTGATGGCTCAAAGAATATGGAGCTTAAAAAATCAAACCAATATCTTTGTATTTTCTGTAGCTCGTAATGATCAGCTGCCCATGTTCAGTGTACGTCTAACTCCCGTGCGCTACCTGTGTGCATGACGCCATAGGTTAGATAGCAAAATTGCCTCCTAGCAAGTCACTGAGTTAAAATTCTTTCCTGACCTTGGGTTTATTGCTCTGCTTTCTCAGGCTTGGCATGTGTCAAGCTGCTAAAAATCCCACATGCCAAGACTAGTTGTGAAAGCCTTTAGGGTAGGGGGAACTAGTGCAGGTGTGATTGGAAACAATGGCCCATGAAGAAGATGTTCAAATGAAAATGCGTAGCCACAGGCCATTAGAAAGTTCAGTGGAACGCAGACTATAAAGGAACAGTTTGGCTAGGAGCCATCGATGACAGCAGCTCACACACTTCGTGGAATTACCTGCCCTTCTGAGCTGAGACTTTCCAGTTTTTAGTCCTTGTGCTTAGGAAAATTCATCTCTGGCTTTCAAAGCTCTCCTGACCGCACATCAACCTCTCCCTGTATTCACAGCATTGGGAAATGCAGAACCTCATCTGCTCCCGTTGACACTTATGGCAACTGGGTCTGATATGTGCATGCTTGGATTGCGGGTGGAGGCAGCATGCATCCCGGTAGACAGTTTTTCTAGGTTGATATTTCTTCTGGCACTTAAATGGTTTGTTTGCCTGTTCATCAGGCCTTTCGCTAACCGGAGCTGTTCTGTATTGCGTCCCGTTTGCTGGCGACCAGATTCTATGAAAAGAATGGTGACTGTTGTTTTGTTCTGTGTTTGTACAGCACCTAGCACACAGAGCCTTGTGCTCCTTGACTTGTGCCCCTAGGTGCGATGATAAAACAGGTAATAAATAATAATAATGAGCTTGTGGTTAGCCCATAGCACTGGGAGGTTCTATATCCACTGCTTCCATAGACTCCGTGTGACCTTGAGCAAGACAACTAGGGGCAGACTTTCAATGCAAGTTCAAAACTGCCCAAGTTAAAAACGCCCAAAACCGCTAGCCTAATTTGCATGTGCATGCATAGACTCATAGAATATCAGGGTTGGAAGGGACCTCAGGAGGTCATCTAGTGACCCAACCCCCTGCTCAAAGCAGGACCAATTCCCAACTAAATCATCCCAGCCAGGGCTTTGTCAAGCCTGACCTTAAAAACCTCTAAGGAAGGAGATTCCACCACCTCCCTAGGTAACCCATTCCAGTGCTTCACCACCCTCCTAGTGAAAAAGTTTTTCCTAATATCCAACCTAAACCTCCCCCACTGCAACTTGAGACCACTGCTCCTTGTTCTGTCATCTGGTACCACTGAGAACAGTCTAGATCCATCTTCTTTGGAACCCCCTTTCAGGTAGTTGAAAGCAGCTATCAAATCCCCCCTCATTCTTCTCTTCTGCAGACTAAACAAGCCCAGTTCCCTCAGCCTCTCCTCATAAGTCATGTGCTCCAGCCCCCTAATCATTTTTATTGCTCTCCGCTGGACTCTTTCCAATTTTTCTACATCCTCCTTGTAGTGTGGGGCCCAAAACTGGACACAGTACTCCAGATGAGGCCTAACCAATGTCGAATAGAGGGGAACGATCACTTCCCTCGATCTGCTGGCAATGCCCCTACTTATATAGCCCAAAATGCCGTTAGCCTTCTTGGCAACAAGGGCACACTGTTGACTCATATCCAGCTTCTCATTCACTGTAACTCCTAGGTCCTTTTCTGCAGCACTGCTTCCTAGCCATTTGGTCTCTAGTCTGTAACAGTGAATGGGATTCTTCCGTCCTAAGTGCAGGACTCTGCACTTGTCCTTGTTGAACCTCATCAGGTTTCTTTTGGCCCAATCCTCTAATTTGTCTAGGTCCCTCTGTCTCCTATCCCTACCCTCCAGCGTATCTACCACTCCTCCCAGTTTAGTGTCTTCATGCATGCAGATCTGGTATAAGTTATTTGCACATGCAATCACACAACATGCAAATCTGCCATAAAGTTTGCATGTGCATCTTTGTTTAAGGACAGTTCTGAAAATCATATCCTCTATCTCTATCTGTAACACATCTGTAAAATGGAGATAATTCTAACCTCAGGAGGTGGTTGTGGGGCTAATCTCATTATCATCACTAAAGAATGTAGAAAACGTTTGACAGAAGGTACTACCGTACATATCTGCCCAGTGTTGTTAGAACATTTCTGTTGTACCTGGGAAGATTATGGGGCACAGTGAGAGTATGATTTTATGGCCATTAGCTGCGCCCCAGGTATGTATGACACACATATACAGACGTGGGGCTCTCATCATCAGCCTAATCAACAAGATGACAATCTGGCGATTGTCAAAGGCTTAGAAGGCCTGAACTTTTTCTCATTGCATGTTTCTTGTCGTGTTTGTGTCTCATTTGTTTGTAACTGGGGAAAAATAAAAGGAGTTGCAGCAGTGCCCTGCAATTTGGCTGCAGAATATGGTGCTGTCTCATAAGTCTCAGGTGTCTCTCTGGGACTTTCACTCCCTGGGTTCGACTGGATCTTCAGAGAATTCCATGGTACATGTGGCCTCTGGCAAAGGAGGAGCTCTGGAAGGACGAGTCTATTGAACATATAATAACCAGGCAGCAGAGAACATGGGAACTGGCCTGGGTTTCAAATAGAACTTTGAATTGATCTGAACCTGGCCATTTATAAAGGACTCTGCCCAGCATGATCCAAGGTGTGCTCTGTTTGTAAAAGAGAACTGACCACACCCCCACACCTCTCTGTCCTAATTGTATTGCTGGCAAGGGTTCCAGTCAGGAGATCTGGCAGGAAAGAGAAGGATCTGTTTTGAGAGGGAGGGCATGGGGGTGTGGAGAATTGATGGAGATGGGGGTGGGGAGACCTCAGAAGTTTGGAAGCATTTTGGATTCGAGGGCAGCCTTTTCTGGGCAGAGGGAGGGAGGACGTGATGGTGGAGATGAGCAGGGAAAAGCACTTTATCCAACCTCCCGGAGGGTTGCTCATCAGGCGTTCACAAGCCCGTCTGCTCTCTCAGCCTTCCTGACATCAGCTTCAATCAACACCACAGCATCGGCCCAGAATGGGGCCATGTGTTCACGCTTCCAGCCAGAAGAGACTCTGCGTGTGAGTGGAGTGCATGGATGAAGGGAAACATGGAGAAAATGGCCATTAAACTGGGCCAGAATGAAGTGATTTTGCCAGAACCAGCCCTCAGGTTTGGGTCCGGCAGCACTGAGGAAGTCTGGGCTTGTGTATTTCATAGACAGGCAGTCAGAAAAGGGAACTAAAAGCAGATTGTGTTGCATGAGGAATTTATTGACAGAGGGCTGCATGCCACACGAGGGGAAATGTTTCTAGCAGGGGAACGTCCTGTAGCGCCAGGATCATCACAAATAGCTCTTACGGATTCTAAACTCAATGGACCAAGATGAAAATTCTAGAAATCATCAAATTCCTTTTGCCTTTGTGGTTAATCAGCCAATAACTGAAATCTTTCACCGTAGTGCTGCTGCTGAGTGAGTGATCACACACAGTTTTTGGAAGACATTTTCTCCAGTTTGTTCTGGAAGATTCCTCCTTTTCAGCATAGGCCAGCCATATGAAATACCATTTTGTTTTGTTTTAATTCCTTAGGAGGGCTACAATAATTGAAGGCTTTTTAATGAAATTATACCACCAGTGGGAAAAAGGCCAAGCGTATTCTACAGGCGCACCAAAGGACTTGAACTGCTGTGGTCTGCATAATGCAAATCTCCCATGTTGGCTGATAAGCTGTGCATGATTCACACTCTGGCAACATGCATATTATGAGTATAGGTGTCGGTTAAAGTCAGAGCCTTAAAGCTGTTTTAACATTGGAGGGGTTTTTTTCAATGTAATTTCCTTTGTTTTTAACAGTAGTATGCATAAAAAGCCGCCAAAAAAGACTGAAAAGAAGCCCAACTCAAATTAAAAAAAAAATAACGTTAAGCGATGGCTCTGCCCCAAAATCTGATTCCATCCAGGTTCTATAGGAGCCTATGATGTGGTGCTCTGAGATGCAGGAATCTGACGCCCTGACAAAGAGCCACTGTGCTACAGACATCTGGAATGGGGCTTGTCCCACACGGGAGGGGCGGGTTAGGTTATTCCCCAAGGCAGCAAGGACCCTGAGAGCAGCCAGGACTGAATTCTTCCCTCGATCTAGCTACCGTCTCTTGGGGAGGTGGGTTAACCCCTCCCGTCGCTGCAGTGAGTGTCTACGCTGCAGCTGAGCCGGGGTAGCATTTCAAGTGTAGACAAGCTCCTAGTGCTGAGAACTGAGTTGTGACCACATGAAGCTTTGATGCGATACATGGACTAGCAGAGTTGGCTCAGATCTAAGAGTATTAGTCACCAACGCCCCAAACCACCAAAGTGTGTGAGCATGCGCAGTGCTTTAAACCCACAGGTAGGCCTATTAACTTCACTGGAAATACTCACATGTTTAAAATTATGTACAAGATTAAGTGCTTGGCTGAATTAGGTGCTACATGGTACCAGTGTCCCTTTTGCTTTAAACTTTGTGAGCAGGGTAATCAGATCTGAGAATCCACATGTCAGATGTGATGTATGATCCACCATCCTGATCACAGACACTTTTAGCAAGAGATGCGTTGATAACCCCATGTCCTGGTCAAATTCCAAATGGACTGATTACTGTCCACCAGCAGTTTCACCGGGAGGGAATATCAGTTTTCCCTGCCTGACCTGAATGTGTTCTGTAGTGTTGCTGTCTGCATTTCAGAGATGGCTATCGCCCATATAGCGCATCATAGATTCCTAGAACTTAAATTCAGTGCCAAACCCTGAAACAATCATTGTGTCTTTCAGGATCAGCCCTCATCCTGCAAACCCTTAGGTATGTATGTACTTAGCTGAAGTCAGCGAGGTCACTCACATGCTTGAAGTTCAGCATGTGCCTAAGCACTTAGTATGCAGGCCATAGACTGTATGTTTAAATCCCCAAGGTAGTTTGAGAGCATTGGGGATGCAAAGGTGTTATACAATTGGAAGTCACTAGACTACCATCATTACTGACAATTCAGGAGATAATTCACAGGCACAAGCCATGATCCTAACTGCACCTTTGTCTTCTTTGCTCTGCTTCATGTCTTCTCCCCAGCTGCTTCTGTTTCTTGGTTGTATTGTGGCAGCTCCCAGAACTCTCTTTTTGGGCTCCAAACAACCACCTCGCTCCACTGAAAGATACGTTCCCCCATGAGCCTTTCAGCTGCAATCCTCTCAAGAGGCAAATAATCATTGAATTCTTTCTTAATTCACTCTCTGTTTGAAGTCGGACCTCCACCTGGCTCTCTGGCATGGTCTGATTTTCAAAGGTGCACAGCTCCTGTTCTGTTCTATTTGGGTTCTTGCATCAAACCTAGCTCCGCCTGGACTGTCCCAAGCGATGGTGCTTCCAGCCCTGCTCTGCATAAACTATACTAGCTCCAAGCTTCACTGCATTACAAATGTGTGGATAAGGGACGGGCTGACGATTTTCAGACAGAACTCAGTTATTCTTTTTCTTTAAAAACAAATCTCTCATTTGGTGAGGAGGGGGGAATTGCCAATTACTATTAACGCGTGGTTTGCCAATTTGCATTTGATTACCCAGGATGCTCTTTGAGTTCATAGCTATTAAACAGCAACTTGTTGGCGTCTGAGTCCTGAGAACCCAATGAAATAGACTGGCACGATATCCCCGGCAGATGGCATTAATAAAAAAATAACATAGCCCTTCTTTTCCATTTCTGTAATGGGGAGGGAAGAAGACGAAGGAGGATACCCACCCCTGGAAATTAGGCAGCTTGCTACCTTTGGGGGGGAAAAAATCTGCCCTTATTTAATTTAAAAATGGCAACACTGATTTATTTTAAAAGAATAAACTCTTCCTCCCTGGGGGCATGCTTGATTTTCTAGATGTGGCCTTGAGTCTCATGATACCGACTCCCCTCCCTAGAGCGAATGGGCTGCGTTCCCTCTCTCTCTCACACCCCAAAGGCCCCTGAAGCAGCGCACCCGCAGCAGCTGGTCCCGCATTATTTCGGTCACAAGCGTGGCTCCTTCAGTTTGATTGGCAGGTGCAGAGAGCAGGGGAACGTTGCCCATTTGCTGCAGGGAGGGAAGGCCAAGCCAGAGACAAGAGGGATCCGTGCTGTGCTCTGGAAGGGAGTGAGCACCATGTGGGCTTGCGGACCAAGAGTCACTTATAACCACTCGTTACCCCGTGGGAACTGGATTCCCGGATTACCTCTCAGGAGCGTGCAGGTTAATGCAAAAAGGACAAGTGTCTAATGCCCAAAAGACAGTGAGAAATGCATTCAGTACTCACCACGGCCTATTTCCCCATGTAAGCGATTGTCACAGGGATGTCAACGCGACTGAGAGTGGTCTGTTGCAGTGATGAATGGGACTGGGTGGGGGGGCCTCCTCCCCTCAACTGATGATGGTCCAGAGGTACATTTGGTCTCTGACCTAAGGGTTGCACTAACTTGTGCCATCTGCAGCTTTTCTCAAGGGCTCGTTCCAGCAGCCAGGGATTTTTGCTGTAGCACAACTGAGCTTTGGCCAACCTTCCAGTACAGCTCCTATTTCTGGGCTGGTGGCAGAGGTGTGCCGTAGCCAGCTCTATACCTCTAGGGCTTCCCTTATGCTGAGGGAATCCCCGATCTGCTGACTAAGCAAATGGGGCAGGGGCTGGGATGTGGCGTGAATGGTAGGGACCCTGCACTAGGGAAATTTTGAGGAGTTGTGAAAGCTGGTAATTGTGACTATGACATTCTGTCTGACTCCTGTTGTCCCAATGCGTTTGTGCAACCTCCTCCTCACTCCTGCGTTCTGTCTCACCTGGATATTGGATATTTTCAATTTCTACACATGCAGCTTAAAATCTCCCGTGTGATTTGCTACCCAACTGGTTTCATACATGGTGTTGTGTCATCTGTACCTGACTGGGTGCAATCCAAGAGCTCACCTTTAGAAAGAGGCTATGCCTTTACCTACTAGCCCCATCTCAGCAGAGATGTCAGATGTGCAGCAAAGTGGAGGCCTTCCCCGTGGGTCTGGGTGGCATGCAGGTCCAGGTGGTTAGGACAGTCTGCTCGGCCTTGTTGGACAGCTGGTAAAATCCCTTCTTCTCTCTGCCACTCTGAGGTGTTAGCAGAGGCTGCGGACAACAGCAGCAATATAATAATGGATTGAATCTGTCTCTTCTCTGGGCTTGTTTCCTTTTGGGAGACAAGCGCCATATCTCCACCTCTGAAGCAGCTTGGCAATATTTCCCATCGGGGTGTTTGCTTCCAACGCAGCTGTTTATGGCATCTGCACTGCACTCTGTTCGCCCTCATGCTGCTGGGATCGGCCGCTTCTCTTGCACGCCTTCCTCCCCACCCTGCAGTGACGGGATCAGCCAAGCTGAAGTCCAAAGAACGTAGCATCAAAAAGCTTTCTGCCCCACTCTGGGGGCTGTTCAGTCCCTCTGCTGCCCTGAATTACTGAACACAGAGATCGTGTCTTTGATGCTGATGGTTTCTCTGGCTCACAATTGCACTAAGGTCAGAGTCACATGCTGGTTATCGAGCCCTCTACAGAGAGGATTGTTTTCAAAACACAGGGTGACTGCCGAGGTGACCCCCTGCTCTATGAATCACGACTGATGTGAAGCCTGGGGTCAGCGACTCAATCCAGATCCCCTCCTTCTGGGCTCTTTCACATGTGGTAAGAAGTTAGTCACTGCCAGAACTGCTCCTCCTGGATTCGTGTTAGTGGTGGGAAGGGGAGGATGGAAAATGTGTGTGACAATGGGAACTGAAAGATCAGAACATAAGAGAGGCCGTACTGGGTCAGACCAATATGTCCATCTAGCCCAGTATCCTGTCTTCCGCCAGTGGCCAGTGCCAGATGTGTCAGAGGGAATGAACAGAACAGTGTTTTGAGTGATCCATCCCCGGTCTTCCAGTCCCAGCTTCTGGCATCTAAGGGCATGTCTTCACTACCCGCCGGATCGGCGGGTAGCAGTCAGTCTATTGGGGATCGACTTATCGCGTCTAGTGACGACGCGATAAAATCGATCCCTGATTGCTCTGCCGTCGACTCCGGAAATCCACCGCGGCAAGAGGCGGAAGCGGAGTCGACGGCAGAGCGGCAGCGGTCGACTCGCCGCTGTCCTCTCTGCCAGGTAAGTCGACCTAAAATACGCAACTTCAGCTACGCTATTCACGTAGCTGAAGTTGCGTATCTTAGGTTGACCCCTCCCGCCCCCCCGTAGTGTAGACCTAGCCTAAGGTTCTTGTCTGACTTCTGGAGTTACCAGGCACGGCACTAGAGATCATGGGTTCCAGGCCCTGAGGGCGTTTAGCATCTGCCAGCAGTCAGGTTTAAGTCCCTGTTCTCTAGTTGCATTGCATCAGTGGAGAAATACGACTCTACCTATGTTTATTTTGACTCTGGAGTACTTTTACATGGGTTTTTAACGGAAGATGCTGCCATATATATGTAAATGAAAGCCCCATTTCCAGTTGCACTAGAAATGCCAGGACATGTTTTTCGCTGGTGTAGCTCCGTGGAAGTCATTTACACTGGCTGAGGATTTAGCCCCGCCTCTGATGGTCACCTGACTTTTTTTAATCCAGATTTTCCTGGAATTCACCAGTAAGGGGACATTAGCAGGAATAATGTCTCCTTGAAACTCCTGGTGCCTCTTGAACCTTTACAAAGATCTTACCCCTTCTGTATTGCTATTTTTATTATTTATGTAGTACCAGAAGTGTGCATGGCTCTACATAGGGGACTGGGGGAAGGCCAAGTCCTTGTCACAAGACCTTACAAGTACAGCCGGGTGGGAAACAGGTTTCCCTTCCCATGGAAATATTTGAGAATTTTTTTAAAAATCCATCGCAAATCAGGACATAAAGTCCAAGTATTGAACATTTTCACAAACTAAAAATCTGCTCCCCCCCCAAGTTTTTTTTTGGGGGGGGGGTCAATAGAAATATTTCATCATTTCAAAATGTTTTGTTCAGATTTCGACCATTTTTTAAAATGATAATTAGCATAAATTTCAAAAGAAAAACTTATTTCAAACTGGAAAATGGAATATTTTATTTGGAAAATGTTCAGATGTTTTGTTCATCAAAAGTTTGAGTCCAAAATAATTTGTCAAAACCGACTCCTTCCCATGAACAGTTTTGGTTTCAACAAATCGGCATTGTCTGATGAAAGCACGTTTTCTCGAAAAATTCCCAACCAATCTGCTCGCAAGCTAGATGAATGACAACAGCCCAGAGTGAGTTAGGGTGACTGCATGAGGTGCCAGGCAGTGGAGAATCAGGACCAATTGTCTATACTGGGAAGGAGAATACTGTTCTTTGAGAAGGACGTGGGAGGAAGGTTTTGCAGCAACAGCAGGTCATAGGCTATGTCTACACTACCACTTATGTCGCCAAAACTTACGTCACTCAGAGGTGTGAAAAAACTCCCCCCTGAGTGACATAAGTTTCACCGGCATAAGTGGTCGTGTGCACAGCGCTGTCGGCGGAAGAGCTTAGAGAGAGAGCTGCCATCGCTCCTTGGGTGTGGTTTAATTATGTCGATGGAGAGCTCTCACCCGTTGGCATAGAGCGGCTACACGAGAGATCTTACAGTGGCACAGCTGCATTGGTACAGCTGTGCCGTTGTACGGTCTCTAGTGTAGCCATAACCATAGATGTTGATGAGATTCTCACGTTACTCTTGTGCCCTCTACAGAGACCGAAGCAGCTACATCTTGTTCAATTGAACCTCCCTGGTCTGTTTGCTGACTTTATGAGCAGGCTCCAAATTACTCTGCTGCTTTGTTTACTGTCCTAATTTCCCTCCCTCCCTTCCACCATCTCCATTCTCTCTGTGCTGGAAGCCAAACATGTTTTTTGCAGTTGTTTGCCAGCCACACTTCAGAGTCACGCTGCAATGTGCACACCCGATTTCCTGATGACATCTTGTTTGGAGCCTTCACAAATGGGCATCACGTGGCCGGCATGTGTGTGCAGCGGGGTGAGGGGACACTCAGCTAGATGTCGCAGAGGCAAAGCTGTCAGCGTGTCCCCTCCTTTTGCTGATTGGGGAAGGGTGATGAGGAGAGAGGGTGGAAACAGTGCAGCACAGGGTGGGATTCTGCTGTCTGCTGTGGATTTCCAAGTGACGGCTAGTCTCTTAGTAAACAACCAGGAGGCATTCAGAGGAACCCGGGAAATCAGTACAATATGTCCATTAAATCAGAGCCTGTTAAAATGGCACCGTGCAGCCTTGCGACCCCCACACTGTTCTTTTTCCCCCTCGTTAGCAAGAGCCACTTGCTGGCATTTACCTCCGTCTCTCATGGGCTTAGTGTGAAGTGTCTGTCTGTTTTTTCCCTGAATGGTGGCAACATTAAATACTGAATCCTGAATATATGCACTGCTTGCCAGTTGCTGCCTACCGCTGATAAGCAAGCCCACCGTTCTGGGGAGACGGGGGGTGGGGTACACGGTGCGTTCCCAGCACATTGCCTCCGCTGAGAACGGAACACTGAAAGCGCTCTCGTGACACCTCTGCCAGCGACGGAACTGGTTCAGACGTAGCGAGGTGGGAAGCACTTCACAAACGACAACCATCCGGCTTTGGCTTGGCCCCTGGCAGTGCCGCGGGACAGAGCGCAGGGCCCATTAGTGGGTGGTTGTGCCAGGGCGAGAGGAGGAAACCGAGGTATTGTACTCATGGGTCCCAGAAGGACGGGATGGCCGTTGAGAGAGCGAGCGAGCGAGCCCTGGAAGCTAGTCAACAAGTAGCCTGAGCAAAGCTTGCAGCAGTGGGTGGGGAAAAGGAAAGACGCATCAAGCCAGCCTCTAAAATGCTTGGCCAAGTGTTTGCACATGCAGTTTTGGGTGGCCAAATATTTACAGGCCCACAACTCTGACTTTGCAGATGCAGTTTGTGACCACAAATCTGAGCAACAGCTTGCGGGTGCACGAATGTAAAGGTTGCTGTCGAACAAGCGTCTCCTGTCTGTTTACCACAGATGTATTGACAGCGACGTTCATTGCTTGTTAAGTCATTCAGCCTTTTCTTTCAGATGAGAAGCTGCGTTGCTGCTTAGGCAAACGGCTCTTTCTGATTTGGAGGGTTGCAGGGGTGAAAGTAATATTAAACTCTTACCGGTTCGGGGTCCCGGCTCTGGGCCCTCGGAAGGGGCGGGGCTGGGGGTCAGCCTCACCCAGCCAGCCCATCCGCGCTGCCTGGCCTGCGCCGCCTGGGTCTCCGGCGGTGATTTAAAAGGGCCTGGGGCTCCGGTCGCTGCTGCGGTAACGGCGGCCAGGAGCCCCGGGCCCTTTTAAATCGCCAGCTCTGGGGCAGCTGCTCCTTTTGCCCCCACCCCACCCCCATCGGCGGCCCTATTGGCAGGGCCGTCAACGGGAGTGCAAAAGGGGCAGCGACGTTAAAGCGCTGCCGTGGCAGAGTTTCAACGTTGACTGCGTACGGGCCGGTACCGGCTTCTTACTGGTACGCCGTACTGGCCCACTTGCACCCCTGGAGGGTTGGCACGGGGTGGTTTTAAGTCAAGATTCGATGCTTTTCCAAAAGATCTGCTGTCGTTCAAACAGGAATTAATTCAGAGACGTTCTCTGGCCTGTGTCACGCAGGAGGTCAGACTAGATGGGCGCAATGGTCCCTCCTGGCCTTATAACATCTATAAATCGGAGTCTCGTTTGGCCTTTGTCTCTCTCTCTGTCTGCCACGAGTTATAAAAAGCAAGCGGTGCCAATTTCAGCATTTCCCTCCATTATTCTCTATTGACTAGCATGATCTCATTAGCATTTCTGTATGTTTGTTATTTAAGAAAATATGTTGCTGCATTTTTTTAATTTTTCCCAAGTAGTGTTTTTTATGAAATTGTTGAGTTTCCCTGGGTGGTATAATCCAGAGGAGGAGAGGGTGGGGGATGGGGTGAGGAAGGCGAGAGGGCAGGGTTGTTGAGGTTCATCAGAAAAGAAGGGGTGCCCTTGCTCAGCTCCCCATATTCTGCTGTGTATGTCGCTTTCTCTCGCTTCTGTATTTGGGGGAGCGGGCAGGGCCGGGGTGAGTTCTTTGTTGGCCCGGCCAGCATTGCTGGTTTTGAAATCATAGAGAGCTCTCTCTTTCATCTGTGACCCACCCGGGGTGAAAGTAATATTAAATTCTTACTGGTACGGGGGCCGGGCGTCCGGCAGAAGGGGCGGGGCTGGGGGGTCAGCCTCCCCCAGCCAGCCCATCCTTGCTGCCTGGTTCCCGCCACCCGGGGCTCCGACGGCGATTTAAAAGGGTCCGGGGCTCTGGCCACTGTTGCAGTAGCAGCGTCCAGGAGCCCCGGACCCTTTTAAATCGCTGGCCCTGGGGCAGCTGCCCCTTTTGCCCACCCCCCACATTGGCGGCCCGGAGGGGGGCAAAAGGGGCAATGACGTTAAAATGCTGCGGCAGCGCTTTAATGTCGCTACCACTTTTGCCTCCCTCGTCAGCGGCCCTACCGGCAGGGCCGCCGATGGGGAAGAGGCAGCACTTTAAGGACCCTCAGTAGGTTCAGGTTTGGCTTCCATTTGAAGAAGGAGCCCAAAGCTCTGCTGCTGAGCTTTCAGCTCCAAGTTTCAGCAACCCCTAACCCTGCTCAATAGGTCCCCCATCCTGAGAAGCACCGAGGGCCCTCAGCTCCCGTTGACGTTAGCACCTTGGAAGAGACTCTCGACACATTGTGGGGTTGGGTCGTTCCACAGGAAATCCAGCTGGAGTTGCTACAAGAACAGCCTCCTTTGTGGTATGGCTGGATGGAAACACCTCTCTGAACATCTCAGACACTCCACAAAGGTTCCATTTCCATTTGGGTCTGAAAACGGGCCAGGTTTCAGTCGGGTTCCTGTTTTCCACAAAGCAGTTGACCCACCCCTAGTCTTAAATGCCTTTGAAGGTACAGGTGACCTCTGGTCTCCTTGGAAATCTGCACCTCTTTGGCCCAGTACAGGATTTCTTGTTCCAGTTCATGCCTGACATTTTGCAGCTAGAGCTTGGCTCTGCTTCCTCTAAGGGAAGTCTTAGAAAACAGCGAAGAAGAAGAATTAATAAAAAACAGTTGTTATAAATTCCGCTCCCTTTTATTTCCAGACGGGCCCCCAACTCCTTGTTGTCCCGGAAAGAGCTGGGTGAAATGTTTTGGACAAATAGTTTATTTGCTGAAAAAGCACAATTTCAGATAGATTGCAACTATTTGTGAATTTGGGTCAAATTTGTCAAATCGTTTTGGCTGAAAAAAATGGGGGAAATGCAAAAAAGTTTCATTTCAACTTTTTCTAAATGAAACATTTCAACTTCCCAAAAGAGAACATAGTTTTGAAATGAAATTTAGCTAGATTTAATTTTTTTTAAAACCCCAAACCAGAACAAAATATTTTGTTTGGGGTTGAATGAAAGGGTTCCTTGTACAATTATTCATTCAGCTCTAGTCCTGGGCCTATCCATTGGTCTTTCTGTAAGGGCTTTGAAACAGAATTACATTAAAATGCACAAGGGCAGTGGTTTTCAACCTGTGGTTTGCGGATCCTTGGGGATCAGCAGACTGTGTCTGAGGGGTCTGCGGAAGGTTGTCGTTACCATAGAACAGTGGTTTTCAGCCTGTGGTCCACAGACCCCTGGGGGTTTGCACCTCCATTTGACATTTTTAAGGGGTCCGCAAATGAAAAAAGGTTGAAAATGACCGCACTGGGGAACTTTTAGTGAGCAACTTCAGAGTCCACTCTGCCACTTAGGGTGCAATCTACACAGCCAGCGGCCGCCCACGGCAGGGAGCCTCCAAGCCTGGGTCAGCTTGGGCTCACGCTACCATGCTAAAAATAGCTGTGTAGAGACCACTTTTAATGTGCAGCTGCGGACAGAACTGGGGCTCTGAAGCCCACCCCCTTCCCTAGGCTTCACAGCCCGACCTGCAATGACCACGCAGCTATTTTTAGTGCAGTAATGCGAACCCATTGACCCAGGCTGGGAGGGTTGCTGCCCTGTGTAGGCGTACCCTGAGAGCACGGCAGAGTAAATTCACACCTCCGCTTGCCGCAGAGCCAGCGTTCCTATAGACAAGCCCTACATCTAACAGACAGTGATGTGTGCAGCTGAGTTTGCGAATCAGTAGGAAAAAATGCGGGTCACCTCCTGTGTGAAGAAATTGACGTTCAGAGACTCTCATGCTCTTGACTTCATCTTGTTGTGTATGAATCAGGCCTTCAGTTCACTGGGACCCCACAGCTGCTCAGACTACTGCAGCTTTCGGCTCAGTGATCAAACTGCACATCAGGCTTTTATTAAAAGCTTTTCGGGCCAGTTTCCTCAGTTGCAACGATAGGGCGCTAATTGGATAAGAGCGCGGGAGGGGTTTGCCTTTTTCTTTTCTTTTTCCTATAAAATTAATCTGGTGACATTTAGTGTTCCCAGAGCGGAGGCTGTAATGGCACTGGTTAAAACCAAGCCAATTCCGAGCAAGCTTCCCAATGCACACAGAGGCACACAGTTCTAACCTCCATTTCTTTCTACCCACCCTTGCTAATTCCACGTCTGAGGCTGTCCTCAAATAGAGACTTGGGACTGGTCTACACCTAAAAGATAGGTTGACCTACCTGTGTGGCTAGGGAGAGATGTTGCTAAGCCGTCCTCCGCCCTGTTACAGACGCTGCTATGGTATTCTTCCTTTGACTTCGCTACCACCTTTCGCGGGGGTGTATTTCCTATAGTGATGGGGGAAAAAAACCTTCCTTCGCTCTAGCAAGTGGCTACACTACGCACTGCAATGGTGCAGCTGCATGCTTTATCTGTAGCATCTGTGGTGCAGACGAGCCCGGAGACAGGTACCAAACTGAGGGGAAGCACGGCAGTTAAAAGAACTGTACTGAAACTTGGGAGACGCGGAGTCAATTCCTGCCCCGTGTGACCATGGCCAAGTCACTTGATTGCTCTGGGCCTCAGTTTCCCCATCTGTAAAATGGAAATAATGTTACTTTCCTGCCTCCAAGGGATAAACTGAGTAATGTTTGTGAAGTACTCAGGTGCTGTGGTGATGGAGGCCACAGAAATAATGATACACAGATAGCGATACTTCTGGAATAAGGACAAGATTCATTCTAGGCATTGTCTGAGACCACCATTGCAGTGGTGATCTTCGAGTCCTATGGCTTTTAGTGGTGAAAGGCTAATGAATCAGCTACCTGCACCCCTTAGTTCACTCACTCGGATATTTCTTTAAGTAAAGAATTTTTAAGTATTTCTTTAGGGAGAAAAATCTCTTCGTCTCAGGACACTGCAACCGCTTGCATCTTTGCAGTCATTCACTTCGAAAGGTCCTGTGCGATTCAACAAATTGGTTTTGCAGGGGAACATTGTGCCCTGGTTAAGAAGATAAAATTGGAGCATATTCAGAATATATATTGTGACAAATAACTGCAAACATCAATAGCATTTATTGCTCTTGGACTGGGGCTCTGTCTGGTGCATGCGGCGTGTAGAATTTCTGCTCCTGTTCATCTTTCTTTGCCTCACAGGGCTTTTAATTTCAAAGCCCTGGAGTCAGGAAATAGTTAAGTGCTACACTATTTTGATTAGCAGAGCCTTAAAGTCAGTAAAAGACAGTCAGAGGAAACTATCAGGAGCATGCTAATGAGGTGAAGTCATCAGCAGACACCAGAGACGCGTTCATGCTTCCTTCACTCAATATAGTGGTGTTGGATGTGAATAACATGAGTACAGGTGGACCGTTCCTTTCTCTGTCGGTAAGATAATTACAGCCAACCTGGAGCCCTGTTGCATAGAGCTGGACACTACCATTGTCTTCTGGAATTTGGATATTGGTTGGTTTTTTCCCCTGTGATTTTGGTCTAGCTGGAACCTAATGCTATCCCCAGCTCTGAGAGAGCTGACTGAAGACTGGAGGTAGTGCAGTGAGACTATAAAGACAGCAAAGCGGAGCTGCCATCTCCAAGAGGGAAAGGTGAGGGAGTGCTCTGGACAATCCCTTTGATTTCTCTGTATCACAAATGGGGGCATTGTGAAATTGCTGGGAGGCTGAGGGGGAGTTTTCAGCCTTTTGGGGTTAGCAGCAATTGGAAACGGCAGCATTTCAAGAGCTCTGTCTCTGTGTACAGAAACTTTTCTCTGTGGGTCTGAAGATGCCCTGACAGTCCTGTAACCTAACACCAAGTAAGGTAGCGCTGACAGATGTTTTTGGCTAGTGCATGCAGATATTAAAACTTATCGAAAACCGGCGGGTGTGGGGGGATGCCAATTGCTGCTTTCAGAGGAGAACTAATAAAGGAAACAACAGAGAAATACTTCATCCTATTTGTCTCTGTTTTGCATAGAGAACTCTAGCCCCTCTTAGAAAAAATATGGAAAATTTACCAGCTGTCAGAAATAAACTTCCTCGTTTTGAGGAATTGAAAAAAAATGTATCAAGCTTTTAATCAGTGTGTGTGCATGTGTGTGAGAGAGCACTGGAAATTTGCAGGATCATAACCCATCTCTTCTTTTTAAGAAGAGCTCTAGTGCAATAATGCAGAAAGTTAAAGCAAATAAGATCTTTCATTAAAACAATTGCCTTAGGGCTAAATCCAGCAACAGCTTTCATTCAAGCAAAATTCCCACTGATACTGATGATTTGACAATATCATGGAATATATAAAAAGTGCCATCCCTCAAAGGGTGCATTTATTTGTTGTATCCTAAAGGGGGAAAACTGTACAGAAAAGACTTGTTCCTAAATAGTTTGCATTAACCCTTTGGAGACTATGAACACACGCAATGATTTGTATAACGCCACACATATACTGGTTGCTTTACAGTCATAAGTTATGGATACGCTTACGACATAGTCCCTGGCCCAGACAGCTGATAGTTGATGGGCTTGATCCTGGCAGGTACTGAGCATCCACAATGCGTTGGTTTTAACAGAACTTGTGAGTGCTCATCATGTCTTAAGGTCTGCCCCTGTATATAAAAACAAAGGTATCCCCATACAAATAAAGAGTGGTGCTATATACAGTAATGCATGGGGGGGGCGGGACTGAGAATTCATTTGGTTGTCAGGATAGAAAAACGCCCAGGCTCTGAGTTAATATGAATTCCTCTGATATTTTGGTGTTTATATTTCAAATATCAATTTCCTTTTTTTAAAAAAAGCCCTTTATTTCAGGCAAATGGAAATGAGCGTTATGAGCAAGTGAATTTTCTTGGGCCACTGCTACCAAAGGCTCCTAGTTGGTTTGGTGACATGTTTAACTTTTCACTTTAAAACCAGAAGTGTGGGTTTTTTTAATTAATTAAATTAAGTAAACATTGATGGGTGTTATGGTAAAAGTGGCATCAGTCTATCAGATCTATGCACCTGTCTAATCTAGACATCTATACAGAATGCGTCACCATCATGTATAGGCTTGGAATAAGATGCTTCTCCCTGCGATGCCAGCCTCTTCCATTAGGGATCTGCTCCATGGGAAGTTTTGGTGCTGCTGTTAGCAGGTGCTTTCTCCTTTCCATTTCATTCAGAATCTGTTCACATGCTGTGGACGCAGCTTCATCCACAGGCATCATTAGCTAGCGCAGTGACAACTTCCTCCAGGCAGGTTCACTACAGTGGGGTGGGTAGGGCTATGAATGTATGCCAACATATCTTGGGGGCTGTAACAGTGCGTGGAAGGCTTTGGTCTTCTAGTGTGAGGCAGCTGTAATCTAGTAGATTGAGCATGGATTTGGGGAGTCAAGAGCGCTGTTTCCTAATCCTGATTCTGCTATTGACTTGCTGGGCCTGATTCCCCCCTGCCTTGCGTCCCGTGTGATCACTTACACCTTCAGTAGCACTTTGTACAGGTGTAAGTGACACCACAAGGTGCAAGTCCTGTGAGATATGGACCTGCTGAGTGCCCTGGGAAAAGTGATAGGGATAAGATAGCTTGCCTCGCCTTGTTAGGCATATTGAGGTCGGGGGATGAAAATTGCTTTGTAAGGCCCAAGTGTTTTTTTTAAATGATTATTATTTTATACCTTAACTCTGGGAAGCAGAATGATTTGCCGTGAGGTTATGATCCATCCTGGAAGGTTATCAGTAAGGCAGTTTTATGTATTTAATAGCATAAAGAAGCTAACTTCATATTGCCAGTGTCTCGGGTTTTTTAACTGAATAGGTTGATTTTTGTGTCTCTGCGCCATAGTATTGTAAAAAGCATTCAATTCTCTGTGCAGACACCGTCTTGCCAAGTGCCCGTAGCAAAGCAGCCGCTGCTTGCAATCACACTGTTTTTTGCTGCTTTCGAAGGGAGACAGGAAAGCTTTCTGAAGCAGGAATGTACCTCATCCTATCGAGGAATTGATTTTATTAATCCCCAGAGTCTAATTCCAGTCATCGTAATTGACTGGTTGCATTACTCACATCCAAAACGAAATCTGTCAGTAATTAGTTCCACGGTTGCGGGCTGCAGCTTTTTGTGTATCATTGCAGTGATTATTGTATCAACTGTGGGACTGTGTCCACTGGGGATTTGAATGTTTGCTGGGCAGAACTGGCTGCAGCTTCTAGGCCATTTGCCTTTAAGGATCCTTGAGATGTCCTCTGTATAGTTTGGCTTTTGGTTCCTGGAGTAGAGAGCTGTTCCAGGGCCAGTGCCCCTCCGCTAAGCAACAGTTACCAACAACCTTAAGCAAATAAAATCTGCGAGGCTGAAAACAGGGGAACTCTAGCTGCTCCCAGCATCTCTAACGTGTGTGTTAGTGGTGCGTATATGTTGCTGCCTGTTCATGACAGCATCTGAACATCAAATTGGTTGGCCCTCAGAAATTAGACAACTCTAATATTTATGAAGGCTTCAAAATAGCTTGTATTTTACCAGCTATTCTGACAACAAAAACAAGAAGTTGGGATTTTTTTCTTCACGGTCTTAAGAATCTTTTTGAATGTATATTTACAGCAAATTGCAAACCTGGCTTGCTATTTTTAAATGATGCCACCCACCTAGCTCCATTGGGTCATATTATTGCAGAAGAGGTGATGAAATATCCTAGAGACCTGTGAGCCACTTAAAGATTAAAGCAATTCAGCTAGTGGGCTCATGAAAGGGCGGGTGTCAGCCCAGTGGATTTACCTACAAGCGAACTCAAGATCTGAATATTACGGGGAACGCGGGTAGAGGGAATAATGAACTAATACATAGCAAATGTTTAACAGCTGTTCCCAGCAAACTTCTCTGATGCAATCATTTAAGTCGAATGCCGTGCTTCAAAGAGAAGTTTTCTTGTGATAGTAAAGTTCATTGCTGAAATTGCAGGCTTGGAAAGTGTCACTAGAACACATCTCTTGGAAGGTCCCACTCACCATCATTTATCAGAACTTGGATATGATACCTCTTCCTAGGACTGTTGGAACTAATGTGGCTAACTAGGGAGCCCCTAAATCAGACAGCCTAGCAGAGCAGAGAAGTCGTTCTCACCAGCAGATATAGAATCGGTTCTTTGGTTTGTGTTCAGAGGTGGTGCCGCTGCTCATAAAACACAAGAGCACGGGAACCAGGCTTTGCTTAAAGCATGAAGAGTCCTGGTATGTTTGCATTCTCAAGTCACCAGAGAGAAGCATGTATTTTCTGGTGTGGGCAGTGATATCCAGGGGAATGTCTTACCACCTTGGGAACAAATCTGTGATTTCTCAAGCCCCTCAAAAAGAACGAGGAGTCCTTGTGCCACCTTAGAGACTAACACATTTATTTGAGCATAAGCTTTCGTGGGCTAAAGCCCACTTCATCAGATGCATGCAGTGGAAAATACAGTAGGAAGATATATATGTATACACACAGAGAACATGACAAAATGGGTGTTGCCATACCAACTCTAATGAGACTAATTGATTAAGGTGGGCTATTATCAGCAGGAGGAAAAAAAACTTTTGTAGTGATAATCAGGATGGCCCATTTCAAACAGTTGACAAGAAGGTGTGAGTAACAGTAGGGGGGAATTAACATGGATAAATAGTTTTTAGTTTGTGTAATGACTCATTCACTCCCATTCTTTAGTCAAGCCTAATTTAATGGTGTCCAGTTTGCAAATTAATTCTAGTTCTGCAGTTTCTTGTTGGAGTCTGTGTTTGAAGTTTTTTTGTTGAATAATTGTGACTTTTAGGTCTGTAAATTGAGTGACCAGGGAGGTTGAAGTGTTCTCCGACTGGTTTTTGAATGTTATAATTCTTGACGTCTGATTTGTGTCCATTTATTCTTTTGCGTAGAGACTGTCCGATCTGGCCAAAGTACATGGCAGAGGGGCATTGCTGGCACATGATGGCATAGATCACATTGGTAGATGTGCAGGTGAACGAGCCTCTGATAGTGTGGCTGATGTGATTAGGTCCTATGATAGTGTCCCCTGAATAGATATGTGGACAGAGTTGGCAGCGGGCTTTGTTGCAAGGATAGGTTCCTGGGTTAGCGTTTTTGTTGTGTGGTGTGTGGTTGCTGGTGAGTATTTGCTTCAGGTTGGGGGGCTGTCTGTAAGCGAGGACTGGCATGTATCCCAAGATCTGTGAGAGTGAGGGATTGTCCTTCAGGATAGGTTGTAGATCCTTGATGATGCGCTGGAGAGGTTTTGGTTGGGGGCTGAAGGTGGCGGCTAGTGGCGTTCTGTTACTTTCTTTGTTGGGCCTGTCTTGTTGTAGGTGACTTCTGGGTACTCTTCTGGCTCTGTCAATCTATTTCTTCACTTCAGCAGGCGGGTATTGTAGTTGTAAGAATGCTTGATAGAGATCTTAGGTGTTTGTCTCTGTCTGAGGGATTGGAGCAAATGCGATTGTGTCTTAGAGCTTGGCTGTAGACAATGGATTGTGTGGTGTGGTCTGGATGGAAGCTGGAGGCATGTAGGTAAGTACAGCGGTCAGTAGGTTTCCGGTATAGGGGGTGTTTATGTGAGCATCGCTTATTAGCACTGTAGTGTCCAGAAAGTGGATCTCTTGTGTGGACTGGTCCAGGCTGAGGTTGATGGTGGGATGGAAATTGTTGAAATCATGTTGGAATTCCTCAAGGGCTTCTTTTCCATGGGTCCAGATGATGAAGATGTCATCAATGTAGTGCAATTCGTCACTCTGTGAGAGCTAATAGGAAGGAGGGCATGTATTCTGGTGATCACAGAATGGGACAGGGAGTCAAGAGTTCTGGGTTCTGTTCTTAGCTCTGACATTGGCTTGGGTTGTGATTTTAGACAGGTCACTTCACCTCTCTGCTTCAGCTCCCCCATTGGTAAAAAAGAGGCTAGTACCACCTGGCAGGGTTGTTGGGAAGGTTAAAGTTGGTAAAAGGCTTTGAATTCCTTGAATGAAAGGCACTGCAGAAGGGCAACATCTTATTTATCCCTCTAAGAGCAAGTGCCTTTTCCAGCCAGCTCTTAGGCACCATTCACAAACATTCTAGAATCCAAACTCACCATCTTCCCAGGGGTTGCTTTTATTGACACAGAAATGATCAATGATACAACATAAGGGTCACCTCTAGCCTTCCCAATCTTTGTTGTTCTTAGGGATCCTCCCTCAACAGTGCTCAGCCCATACTCACAGTCCTCGCTGTCCCTCTAGTCATTCAGACCTCCCTTATACCTGGGTGCAGTAACGAGCCACCTGCCTCAGTGAGTCAGCAGATCCCACCAAACCCTTTTCCAGCATGATCAACACCTGCTAACAGGATGGGAGAGTTCAGGCAAAAGCTGCCAACCTGTCACCCTCTTTCCTGAGATACCATCTGGCCCTCATCTCACCTTGCTCTCCACTGTCTGCATTTAAGAGAGAGGAGACTCTCTGAGTTTCAAAGTGAATGAGGCAAGAGTTGGTCCCTACTGGCAGAGACACAAAATGACCAGTGGCTGGGGTGGGATAATTGTTTCTCAGTCAGAGTTTGGACTAAAGTTATCTACTGAGGCTCATTAGATCCATTTGGTTATGTTCATGCTCTGCTTTAAAGATTAATTGACATTGTCCCAGCCAGTTTCTGCTTCCCAGCTGGCAAAGGGATGGGGCAGGGCTTGTGAATGTCCCATTCTGAACCAGCTGATGCCAGACAAAATCAGAACCAAAGAGATGTGCTTTCACTGCAGGAATCTTATTGGCATGCGAGTCCCTTACAAACCCTAGTTGCCTGTCCCACACAGAGCGAGCTTAGCCGCTGTCTAGCATGACTGCGGTTGGGTTAATTGTGTGCAAAGCTCCCTCTGCTCGATCTTTGCTGGAACTCAGCTCACGTTTGAGGTTGTTATTCCCCCAACCTCACACGGGCCAGGTCTAGGGTCTGTTTATACTTAGGACCCAATCCTGCTTCCATCAAAAGCGAATGGCAACATTCCCATTGACTTCACCAGCAATGGGGGAGAGCTCTTGGCATTCAGAATGGGAACTGGAGAAGCTGATGTCTGAGGTACAGGACAGGTCGGAGCTGGGAAGCAAAGCCCAGGGGCTTATGCAGGATCCGTCCAGTCAATCATCCATTTGTTCCATGTCTCCCAAATGGCGTCTCCTCCTTTCACATTTCATTCTTCCTTGCTGCCTGTTCCAGTCCAGTCTTCCTTGTTTCCCCCAGTGGAGCAAGCGGTGCCAGCACTCAGACCCTGGGATTGCCTGCTTGTTTCGACTAGTTACGGACCGCATGGGGGTAAACCAGTTGATTTCATTTAACACTTGGGGGCGGGGGGGTCAGCACATGGTAGAAGAAATCGCATCTGCCTCATGAGGAAAAGGCCTCTGAGGAACTCTGGGTTGCTGTGTAACTTGTGTAGTGCCCGTTAGTGTCCAGGGCTGTGGCCCATCTAGAGGCGATGCGTGGGGGGAGGGGAACGCGGGGTCACGTGCCCTCCTAGTTTTCTCCCGGGGTGGGAGTCAGGCTGAGCGCAACTGAGGGGGACGTGCCTGTGAAAGGCACCGGCACCTAGCGCTTCTGCTGAGCCTTGCTAGGAGTCACCTGGAGCCGGGAAGAGAGACCGGGGGCATGGGGAAGTCCGCTGAGTCCCATCCCTTCCTCGTGCGCAGCCGCAGTTGCCTGCTCGACAGTAGGTGTCCGGGGCCCGCTCCGGCCCGTGCTGCACCTGCAGTGGGGAGGCCCTGGGAGCAATGGGGAAGGAGCTGTGAGGGGAGTGAGACCAAGGTGGTGCCGGCTTGGAGCAGATGTGGGAGGTGAGGGGGGAGTAGGAAAGGGGTCAGAAGAAACATATGGAGCAGTCACGTGCCCCCCCAGAACATTTAAATTGTGCCCCCCCCCCCACTATCAGGAGTTACCTGTCGCCTCTGTGCCCAGAGGACACTGCCCTCTAGTGGGGAATCCTGTCCCGTGGCTATGAGGGCTCCATGTGCTTGGTGTAGCACTGCTCTTAGGGTGACCAGATGTCCTCATTTTATAGGGACAGTCCCGATATTCAGGGCTTTGCCATATATGGGCGCCTATTACCCACCCTGATCCCGATTTTTCGCACTTGCTGTCTGTCACCCTGTCTGCTGCACTGGGGTGAGATCTGGGACTCTTCTGTACACCCCCAATTCTGGGGACGGCAGGAGGCCGGGCAGAACAGCAGGGTTTGATGACATGGGGCCGGAGAATCCTCCCTTACAAGGATCCATCCTCTTTTGCCTTCTGAGGAAATGGGGCGTGGCAGAGGCTGCTGCAGCATTAGGACGGCACTGGCAGCTGCAGAATGGCTCCAGTTCTGTTCCGAAGCCTGGACAGGGGTGCTCAGAAACCCACCAACGTGGGTGAACGCTGGCAGGACATCTTACATCATCATGTTGAGAGCACGGTCACTAATGAACTGTTTCTCTTAATGGCAGTGTGGTCTCAGTGGATAGAGCACTTGACTGGGACTCAGGAGACTTGGCTTCTATCCTGGCTCCGCTGCTGACCTTCTGTGTGGCCTCGGCAAGTCACTTCCCCTATCAGTGCCTCAGTTTCCCCTCCCACCCATTTGTCTGTTGTCTTTTGCGCGTGTAACTTTTTGGGGTAGGGGCCTTACAGCACCTGGCCCGATGGGATCCCTATCTTGGTTGTGACCCCAACGTGCTACTGTGATGCAGCTAAATAATAACAATCTTCTGTTGGGGCACAATCCTGTGCGTTGCTGAGAGCCTGCTGCAAGGCACCTTGCACTCTGAACTCCCACCGACACAGGCTCTGTTCCCGTTGAAGCCAGTGGCAAAACTCTAATTGGCTTTGCTGGTAGAGGATCATGTTCTGCACTGTGCATTGAGGGTGCTCAATTAGACCTTTGCTGCTGATGCTCCAGTGCTTGTCAGAAATATGCAAGAAATTGGTTAACAGCAGAAAAACCTACTTTATTGCTGTAATTTTTATCTCTGTTTCAGACACAAGCTAGTAACGTCCTGGCCCCAGGCTTCCTCACAGCGTTTGTGCATTAGATCTAGAAACCACCCTGCCTTCCTGAAGGATTCCGATCCAAAAAACCGGTGAAATCTCCCTTCCTTATCCACTTCAACATGTTAGGCAAAGACATCCTAAAAAGGGATGAAGTTTTTTCTTTACAAATGGCCCTTGATTCAGATTAGAAAGGAGGGAAAAGAGAGAGAGGCTTAATTCCGGAAGGAAAGAATAGGCTCATCTTTTTTTTACCTTTCGCGGTTTATTTTCCAGAGGCCTCGTGCAGAAAACATGGGCCTAGGGAAACTCCTGAATGCAGATTTCTGACAGCAACCCAGTTTTCTCCACTGAGGGATAAAGTACCGGAGTGCAACATCGCCACCTGTTTGCCACACGCGATCATACAGCAGCATAAATCACAGATTCAGTCAATAAGGCAAAGAACCTCCCCCTGAAAAACATTCCAGTCTGATACCAATCACTTGTATGGACTTGTATGAACCTGAGGCAGGACAAGAGGGCGGGAGGGAGGGAGAGAGAGGAATAGACCATGATGCATTGCACGAGCGAAGAAATCCAACAGAACTGCCGGGGAGTGCGGAAGTGGTTACATCTCCAGAAACGAGAGTGCGGCGCTCCGCTGGGTTCAAAAGGTTTAAGCAGGTCATTGCTCCACATGTGTGTAATCACTGTCTAGTTCAGGTATAGGCGCTAGGGTAAGACTCTGAGAGTATGTAAAATACAGCCCAGAGGGGGGGTGGTTGCAATGGAAAATAGTATAAGTACGTATGTAAACCTAGAGCAAAGCTGCTGCTGTCGAAGGATTCTTCCTGTTTGCATCATGGCTTTGCCTCACCTTGTTGATCAGAAATGGCCTCTCTGGAATCCTGACGCTGAAATATGTTTCCTTCCTGACATTTCTTTTCCTCTATCACTTGTGGCCATTGGTTGGCTCTTGTGGGGCTGTTTACATGTGCAAGGCTGCCCATGCTGGTCACTTATTGCAGGGACGCTTATGCGTGCTGGGCTGTGCGCTCTGCTGTGGTATTGTAGCATTGCTCGGTCTGTTCTCTGTTCATATAGAGCTCTCCTTCCCATGTGTGGGGACTGCCCTGCAGGAGACTTGAAGCCTGGAGCAGGCTTGCTAAATGAGCTAACCAGAGACACCTGGCAAAGGGAAGAACCGTTAAGCAGCTGATTCCTTAGAAGGGAGTTCCGGGAGCGGGGGGGAAAGGGACTGACTGAGACGCTTCAAGGGGGTGAGCTGGGGCAGGGCAGAGAGACACTGTGAAAGAACCATTTTCGCTCGCCCAGGCTCTGAGGTACGAGCCATGCCCTGGGACAGATTTTTGGGACTCTATGAGTGACTGGAGAACATTCCTTTTTTAAGATATTTTGGGACCCTCCCCTCCCCGCAAAATGAGCCCGGATGGGTTGTGTGTTGGTGAGACAAACTTTCATTAAAGTTTCTTGGAATCTTATAAAAGACAACCACCTCCCCAGATCGTCCTGGGAGGGGAGGTCAGGCGGGGAGCAGGCAGGTCACCCCTCCCTCACCCTCGTACGTTTGGCACCCCAGGTGGGACTTGAACCCTCCATTCCGCCCCCTTGGAGCCATGGAGGAAATCTTGCGATTAATGATACAGCAGCAACAGGCCGAGAAGGAGCAAAAGCCTCAGTTCCTGGAGGCCCTCTAGCCACCCACCAGCACATGGAGGAGGACCGGCTGGCCAAACAGGAATGGAATTGGCAGTCCCAGGCTGAGGTGGCCAGGCTGCTTGAGCAAGGTTTGCCCAGCGCTCCCATGAAGGTGTTCCCTGCTTAGGTTCTCCCAGGGCCACCCTATCCAAATGCTCTTATGCCGAGACCTGCTCCCAGCCAAAGCCCTCCAATCTGACAGAACGGTCCAAATCTGCTGCATACAGGGGGAAAGATGCACTTATCTGACTGCTTCTATTGGTGTACAAGTAGCCAATCAGGTGGGTGTAGCTGAGCACCTTCCCTGGCCCATAATCCTGGCTTGCGATCGGAGGCATCTCCCCATGCTCTGAATGGAAACTTTATGCCCATTACCCCAGACAACTCTCAAGGGCCGAGTAAGTCTTGGGCCTGTGCTAGTGGTGCCTCCAGAGGGCCTGGAAAGAGGCCATCCCAGGAAGAGGACCCCCCGGCAGGGACCTCCTGACAGTCCCCCATCAACCTCCGCTCACAAGCAAGACGGAGACCCTATCCACCCTAGGCCACCAGCCTCTAGATGACACCTTTGACTTCATCACTTCTCAGCGTGAAGATCAGACCCTCGAGAATGTGTCAACCAGGTGGCCATTAATGGGGAAGCCACCTCAGAACACTCCACCTAATGCTTTCCCCATTTCCAGTTACATAATTAAATTCTGTACCAGGTGGAGAAACAACCTCACACAGATGAGCCCAGAGTCCAGCTCACTGAGAATGGTTGAGACTAGCTCACTCCATCTGAAGGACCAGATCCTTCCAGGAGGGGAGGTTGGTGGGACTGGGTGGGAAGGAGACAGGTCACCCTCCCTCCCTTAGCCTCTTACATAGCCATAGAGTTTAAGGCCAGAGGTGGATCATGAGATCATCTCGTCTGACCTGTACGTCCCAGGCCACCACCACCACCTACCACCTGCACTCTAAACCAACAATCAACTCAGACATCCAGAGTATTAACATACACACACTATCCTCTGCTGAATGGAGTTTCCACTTAGCCCAGTGGGTCTCGATCTATTTACTATTGTGGGCTGCATATGTGGCCCACAATGTGCTATGTTGGCCACATCCAATACTACCTCTATAGCTCTGAGGATGTCACATGGGCCACAGCTCTGTGCTGATTGGGCTGCAAGCGGCCCGTGTGCCACAGGTTGAGAACCACTGACTTAGCCCAATAAACCTTGTGCACACTTCATTTGGTTCCTAGTAAGTTTATACCATATTTGCTGAACAATGCCTATACCACTCAGCTCTGCAACATCAAAATCAAGGCTAGGAAGCATCTATCTTGACAACATGTCCTGCCTTTTCGCTGCAGGAGATGGCTCAGAGAGCTCAGGACTTGGATTGGAAATATGTCGGTTTTGTTCTCAGGGTATGTCCATACCGCAATCGGACCCAGTGAGTACAAAGCAGCATTCTGCATCTGGGTCTTTGGGATGAGAGCTTAAAAAGAAAAACAAGGTCCTGTCTTCTTTGCATGGTTATTAAAGACCATGTGGCACTTTGTGTAAAATTAGGGGGTTGCTCTGATGCTCTGTGCCAAAATGTGCTTGTCTCTCTCCATGGTCACAACCACACACTGTGGGAAGCAGCATCCTGTGTGCTGGATGGCTGCTTGCTGTCACCACTTTATTCCTTGGTGCGGTGTGTGCATGGTCTCTAACGCATGTTGAGATTAAAACTTACTATTATATGCATGTGCGTGACTATTTATTAGGCTCCTGTTTGAAAGAGGCCTGCTAGAAAATTACAGGCCAAAATTGTCAGATGTTTAAAATGTAAAGCACTTAAATCGTTAGATACCTATATGTGGACATAGGTGTCTACTGCAAGGCATTTGAGTTTGAAAGTCTTGGCTATCATGTTTATGAAAGAGGAGCCAGCACCCAGACACTCTTTCCTTATTGGAAACACTGATTGTCCAGTTAACGTGGAGTTATAGCACAAATCAGCTCCCTCTTGGTCAAGGCAAACAGAAGCCAGTGGACTTTTAGTGCTGAGAAATCTGGCCCTGGGGCAGTATGATGTTGACATCATGGAGATAAATGTGAATGGCTCAGGAAGAGAAGAGCCTTATCTCTAGCCCTAGATGAGGAAGAGGATGAACTCAGAGAGCTGAATTCTGGTCCCTTTTTTAATGCATTTTCTATTTTAAAAGAAACGTTTATGAGGTGACTGTATTCTTCCTTTTCCCTGTACCAGTGTATTTCGGAAGCTGTCTCTGTCCAGTACTTGCTCCAAAAGTTGTGTCAGCGTTGAGTGTAAATGTAAACAGTGTTTTCTATCCGCAGCACGGTTTCCTTTTGTAGCTTGGAGATTGCAGTTGGCGGATGGTGCAGTGAGAACGGCTCTCTTCACTCCAACCCCAAGCAGAGAATTCTGGGTAGCTCACTTCTGTTAGGAGATTTCTTTTGGGGCTGTAGTTGATTGGCTCAGGGACAGAACATCAGTTAAAAGAGCCTGGGGTTACCTTCAAGTTAAGCACATTGGCCCGGATTCTGATCTCCCACTGGTGTAAATCAGGAGTGACTCCACTTGAAGTCAATGGGTTAGGCTTATTTAAGTGAGATCAGAATCACCCCTTGCTAGGGCATGAGGTCCCCTCCCCCATAGAAAGGATGAATCCCAGTTGAAGAGGACAAAACACTAAGGAGATGTTCAAAGGTACAAAGGACGCTGGAAGTCAATGGCGGTTGGGCGCCCAACTCCCATCTCTGCCTTTTGAAATTCTCTGCCCTCTTTTCTCTCCCCAGTTGCAATGACTCCCATTCATTTGTGGACTCACTTCAGAAAAGCTCTCCTTAGTTTTCAAACCTTCCAGGAACTTGTTTCAGCCCACTTCGCTGACCAGTCCTTCTCCTCTTCGTTTGCTTTTCTCATCTGCTAGCGTTGGGCCCATCTCTGTCCCTCCATGCAATCCGGTTAGAGATTTCTCCGCTGCAGCTCCCCTCCTTCTCAACGCTATCTACTTTCCAGTCTCACCTTGAGAAAATAAACCTCCTTTCTCCTTCTTTGTCAACGCTTCTTCCTTTCTTTCTCCCCCATTGCTTTTTTTAAAAACTCTTCTTTAATCTATTTATTGGATTCTCTAAAGCATTGTAGGGTGCAGTTTCTGCAGAGGATGCTACGCAAAGTAAAGCGATTGCATTTTCTTCTTCCAGTGACAGAGTTTAGAAAGCAGATCGAGCTTTCTCCAGCGCCTAGGCACATTGGCGTCTGTCTGGGGACGGGTTTGAGTCTTAACGCTGAATTCCCTTGGTTGGGTTTAAGTCAGAAGTGTGACATTATTGGAATGTGCTTGTTTGTATTTAATATGAATACGGAATTGTTCTCCTTGTACTGTTCGTTATTATGCAAAGGCAAGTCCTAAAATAATATTGAATTTCCTCTCTCATAATTTTGAGGAAAAACACTTATCCGGAATTAAGCAGCGATTGTGGGGTATCCTTTCATCTCAATACATAGGGGAATTACAGACATACCTCTCTGTGGGTCTGGATAGGAATATAGCCCTTCTGTGTTAGCTGCAGGGTAGGAATTAATGTTGGTGCTGAACTTGGGAGCACACTAGCGTGAAGAATGGTCTGTAAGCTGAGGGACAAGGTCTTATTTTTTAGGTATGCGCTGTGTAAAAAGCTGCTTCTCGTCATGTAAGCAGGCAAAATTCAGACTGAACTGCAGTCAGGACAGCAACATTTGCTGTCAGCTATTTCAGCTTTGTAAAAAGTGAAAATCATTTACCAGATCTAATATAGACAGACACATCTTCCTTCTGTTACAAAATTTACAGCATTCCTCTACAGTATTAGAGATTCCCAACCCATCAGCTTTCAACTACTGCATGGGAGCCAGCGATTAACCATGTCTATGACATTAACCCAGCAAAGCATTTAAGTGGATGCTTAACTTTTAGCATGTGAGTAATAGCATTGATATCAATGGGACTGCATGCTTGTTTAAAGTTAAGCAGATGGTGGCTGGATTGGGGCCTGTTAGAGATTGTCAAAAATGGGTTAAAGACAAGTGTGTATTTTCATTGAGGTTTTTCTCCTGTAGTTGTTGCAATTCAAATTTTCAACAAAAATTTAAAAATTCCAATCAACTCTATAGCTGGGTCAAGAAATAGAAAAATATATTTGGGGAAAATATGTTCCCCTGTATTTTGGGGTGAAACTTGACATTTTCATCAAAAACTCAAAATATAAACCAACTCAATTGACTATAAGTAGAAAATGACTCTGACTTGCCTAGCTTTACGGTCTGGGCACAAGCCATATGCTAACAGAATGAACGGGTAAAAGTAAGATGACACGTTTGTTCTGCAGATCTAATAGTCTGTCGTGTTGTTTTCTTAAGCTTTGATTATTCATGGTGGATGAAATAAAAGGAAACCTACAAATAAGCAATTTGGCTCAAAGAATGTATTAGAATTGGTGTCACCAGTGGAAAACCCAAGTTAGCATCCTGCAGGGTATAAAATCATTCTTTACTAATAATACCTCGCTCTTTTCATCAGTAGATTGCAAAGTGCTTCACAAAGGAAGTCAGTATCGTTATTCCCAGTTTACAGATGGGGAAAACTGAGGCACAAAGAGGGGAAGTGACTTGTCCAAGGTCGCCCAGCAGGCCAGTGGCAGAGCTGAGGGTAGACCCTCAGGTCTCCTGAGTCCTAGTCCAGTGCTCTACCCACTAGGACTCAATAAGAAAACATTAATCCTGTCTCCATTAAGGGGGCCGTTCTTCCTTGTGACCTGTAGGAATCTGTGTGTGTTAATTCCCTTCCCATCAGTGTCAGCATCAGGCTTATGTTGCTGCATGAGCCCCCCTCTCATAGGATCATAGAACTGGAAGGGACCTCGAGAGGTCATCTAGTCCAGTCCCCTGCACTCGCGGCAGGACACTCTTCTCTGGACACTCTGCAATTTGTCCACATCCTTCCTGAAATGTGTTGCCCAGAACTGGACACAATACTCCAGCTGAGGCCTCAGTAGAGCGGAAGAATTACTTCTCGTGTCTCGTTTACAATACTCCTGCTAATACATCCCAGAATGATGATCGCTTTTTTTGCAACGCTGTTGACTCATATTTAACTTGTGATCCACTGTGACCCCCCGAGATCCCTTTCCGCAGTACTCCTTCCTAGACAGTCATTTCCCATTTTGTATGTGTGCAACTGATTGTTTCTTTCTAAATGGAGTACTTTGCATTTGTCCTTATTGAATTTCATCCTGATTACTTCAGACCATTTCTCCAGTTTGTCCAGGTCATGGCACACCCAATCTACAAACCACAGCACCAGCGATAGCACCGCTGCATAGGCTGTTCATTTTCGCTAGTGCCACAGCCCTTTGCGTCTCTGTTCCCCGTCCAAG
Source organism: Terrapene triunguis (assembly GCF_002925995.2). Classification (NCBI taxonomy): domain Eukaryota; kingdom Metazoa; phylum Chordata; order Testudines; family Emydidae; genus Terrapene; species Terrapene triunguis. The sequence continues at coordinate 11,988,928 of NW_020698242.1, forward strand.
GTTTGGTGCCAACAGCTGTGATGCTGGCGCCGGTGGTGGAATTTGTACCTTGCCTCCCTGCTTGGCAGGTTGTGTTCCTGGAGTGCCAGCTGGCAGCCTGGTACATCCCAGGGCCTTTGTGTGCATGATGGCGTAAGTGCAAAGGCTCCCCTTGTGCTCAGATGGCATAGAGGATGACCAGACACATTCAAGCAGCTGGAAAGCCTGGCACTGAAATGGGTTAGAAGCGTGCAGTAGCCTCTGCGCACAGAGCAGCGAGATGCCTAATTTGACATAACCACAATCTTTCTAGATCTAAATATCCGGAAAATTGAGCCCTTAAGATTCACATCCGCAAGGTCAGAAGGCTCAATGGGCTTGGATAAACAGTGTGTTTCTATGGGAAACAGGGAAACATACTCCCTGTGAGCTGATGCCAGTTACACAGCAGCCGTTCCAGCCCCAGCATACACTGACGGCGGGGCCATGTGTTCCAGGAAGCTGTGTTCCCGTCGGCGTCTGCTGCTAAGAGTCCTGTGGGTGCTGCTCCTCTGGCACCATTTGGCAATCTACACCTGGCGTTTCTTTCACCGGCAAGGGTAGGCAGGTTCACAGACATTTCACATATTTCCAAATCAAATCAGATATAACCGCGGGTCAGCACCGACGTGTATTGGCAAAGCTGCATGGGGAACCTTGGTCTGGAATAGCAGTTCAGAACAGGAGTAAGCTGGCCATGCTTGGATACTAGGGTAGCCAGGGGCCATATAAGTACCCAGATAGAAAACTTACCCTGTCCTACAGTCTGCCCTGTTCTAGTCAGTGCTACCACTTCCATTAGCATCAACGTTCCTTCTGCTTATAGTCAGTTTCGCTTGCAGTTTCTCATGCCTGGGGCAGGGATTGTCTTTTTGTTCTGTGTTTGTACAGCACCTAGCCCAATCGGGGTCTTGGTCCATGGCTGGAGCTCTTAGGCGCTACAGTAATACAAGTAATACATGCGTTGGTCCAATGCTACAGTTTTGGGAGCTGCAAAAATGGCAAGGGTCTGTTTGTTTGAAAGAACTGTTTTATTGGATTCAGAAAGCAAACAGCAAAGCAAATATTTCTGCTAGCCTGAGGTCTAATCCAGGCTGAAGTGTAGACAGTGTACAGCACTTTAGCCCGTATAGTTTATATCAGCAAAAGCACTTTTTTACCAGTATTACTGCATCTACATTTTGGGTTTTGCTGGCATAGAAAAGTCACCACCCTAATCAATTTTGCTATAGCATCAAAAGTTTCTTGTGCAGACCTGGCCTTAGGTTTATTAAAACTCTGTGAGTACAAAAAAATAGGTTTTGGCCCAGATTTTGACCTCACAGAGTCACTGCCAGAGTAATACCAATGCTGATTCTAATCTGGGACTGCCAGAACCCTGGATATCCCCTGCAATTCTAGCTTTGGGATTCCCCCTTTGCCTCCACAAACTCTATCAGTGCACCCTAGTCATGTACTACAATGTACTGTGATTCTGATCCTGGGACTGCCCTGGGTAATGCTATCAATCATACTGAAGTAGTGCTACTGTCCAGAGGGGTTTGGAATGAACTCTGGGAATACATGTATGCACTTGCATTTAACCCGGCGCTTGGTATGGAAAGTAACATCCCTTACAGCTTCCTGTGCATTCCGCTATATGCAGTTATGCTGAAATTTGAAACAGCCACTTAGTAACTATAAGTATTGGTTTGCAGTTCAAAAAGAGCCATCGCGTGGAGGTATGTAGTAGGAACACATGGCAGGGCATGCTCTCTTGTGTACACAGAGAGAGAGCTTTAGACTCTGGTGATACATGAAATACTTAAAGGAACAAAACCCTGGATCTTAACCCCCAAAGTTGAGACCTGATCCCTCTCTTTAGCATGAGTCAGATGAAACTGTGATTCTGAACTTGAGGATCCTAAAAATGAATCCACCTTTATGGCTTTAGGACATCTCAAGGACTAATCAGTCTGCTGAGAAATCTCAGCTTATATATGGCAGGGTTATGGTGGCTGCTTATTTAATATTATTATCAACATTTATTACAAGTGTTATGGTAGCGCCTAGACGGCCCAATCAAGATCAGGGCCCTGTTGTGCTAGAAACGTCGTGAGAGACAGTCCCCACCTCCGAGAGGTTAGAATCAAACAGCCAAGACGTGGGAAGAGAAACAAGAACGGAAAGCAATTGCCCACAATCACCAGCAGAGCTGGAATGGACCCCAGCTCTCCTGAATCCCACGCCAGTGCCTTGCCCGCTACACTACACCGCTCCTCTTAAAAGCTTCTATTTCCATCCAGATATGCTGCTAGCTAGCAACGCTGGAAAAGGCACATGCAGGTTTGTTGGTAATGAAACCTGCTGGTGATTGGCCTGAATGTGCTGGCTGTGGTTGCTTTTTGTCCCTTTAACATCCCCCGTTCATCCCACATCAGGGGCTCAGCTCCTAAAAATCCCTGACCCAACTTTCCGAGGACTAAATGACCCCAGCTCCCAGGGCCTTCAATGGGAATTGCGGGTGCTCAGCTCTTCTAACAGGGCACGCCTGCACACCTACATTTGCATGTGCAAATGGTTTTTTATAGAATGGTGTGCACAGGGGAACGTTTTTATGGAATACAAAAAATCAGGCCACAGATCCTCGTAGTGCTCTGGGGCCTGATCCAGAGCCCGTGGTAGTCCATGAAAATCTTTCCATTTATTTCAACAGGTTTTGGGTTAGTCACTAATGGCAGTTGACTTCTTTGGGATTTGCAGCTGCTCGACCTCTCTGCAAACTAGGGTCCTGTAGCTTATAAAGCAAAGGAAGTTGTGACATTGCACTCCATATTTTTATAAAAATATGTTTATAAGTGTGGATATGATGTGACTGGAATATGCTTTATGCAAAAGGTCTATTGTAAGGTATCATTACAAACCCTATAATCTACTAAAACAAGAAGGAATCTGGTGGCACCTTAAAGACTAACAGATTTATTTGGGCATAATCTACTGAGTGTGATCATCCTATTTGTATGTATGTATCATTCTTCTATCTAAAACTAGAAATATGAAGCTAACTGTGAGGTCCTATTGTAATTATGCAAAGTGTGGGCCTTAATGGTGGCTTAGAATCTTGATGGCTCCCATTAACCAGGACAATTGGTTGTAAATGGCTCTGTTTACTTGTAAGACTTCCTGTAAACGTGTGTGCCAGCGAATGGGTAATGAAGTCTCGCTGGACATGTGATCATGTCACCTGAACTGGAATCCATCATTAACCTGGTGCTTTTCCATTTAGAAGGAAGGGGGGTAACCCAGAGCAAGACAAAGGATTTCCGCTTTGTGCCAAAGCTATAAAAGGGGGTAGAACAGAACAAAGGGGGCGGCAGTCATGAAAAATCCCCTAGTTACCACCTGAGCTGGAACTAACAAGAACTGTACCGGGGGAAAGGATTGGGTCCAGACTAGGAAGGAGTCTAGTCTGTGAAAGAAGCTTATTGGAACATCTCTAAGGGTGAGATTTATCTGTATTCAGTTTCTTAATGTATTAGGCTTAGACTTGTATGTTTTGTTTTATTTTGCTTGGTAACTTACTTTGTTTTGTCTGTTATTACTTGAAACCACTTAAATCCTACTTTTTATACTTAATAAAATCACTTTTGTTTATTAATTAACCCAGAATAAGTAATTAATACCTGGGGGAGCAAACAGCTGTGCATATTTCTCTATCAGTGTTATAGAGGGCGGACAATTTATTAATTTACCCTGTATAAGCTTTATACAGAGTAAAACAGATGTATTTGGGCAGAACTGTAACTAGGTATTTTTGTGCCCGAGGCAAGAATATAAAATTGCATCCTCCCCCAGGGCCGGCAATTTGGCGGTGGGTCCCTCAGTCCCTCTCGGAGGGAAGGGCCTGCCGCCGAATTGCCACCGAAGAATCAATGAAGGGGCGGTGATAAAGCCTGTGATTTTGGGGGGGTCAACTCATGATGGTTGACTGCTTGGGCTGGTAATGTTGCTTCCAAGATGGTCTTTGGTTCCAGTCCAGTTCCAATCCCGAGAGGGACTCACAGGTGAAGAGAGGAGGGAGGTGCTGGATATCAGCAGTGGCCACTAGGGATCAGCATGTGTCCTGAGAATGCTGGGAGTTCAGGTCTGCAGGGCAGGATCAGGGGTGGCAGGTTTGTAGAAATTTTGGTGGTGCCCAGAACCCCACCCAAGGCTCTGGGAGGGAGTTTGGGTGAGGGAGGAGGTCTGGGGTGCAGGCCCTAGGCTGGGGCAGGGGATTGGGGTGCAGGCTCTGGGAGGGAGTTTGGGGATGGGAGGGGGTGTGGAGAGATGGGGTGCAGGGGTGAGGGTTGTGGGTTGTGGCTGCAGATGAGGGGTTTGGAGTGTGGGAGGGGCTCAGGGCGAGAGTCGGGGCGAGGGCTCTGTCTGGGGCTGGGAATGGGAGGTTTGGGGTGTGGGAGGGGCTCAGGGCTAGAGTAGGAGTGTGGGGGGTGAGGGCTCTGGCTGGGGCTGGGAATGGGAGGTTTGGGGTGTGGGAGGGGCTCAGGGCGAGAGTAGGAGTGTGGGGGGTGAGGGCTCTGGCTGGGGCTGGGAATGGGAGGTTTGTGGTGTGGGAGGGGCTCAGGGCTCGGGCAGAGGGTTGAGGGTGCGGTGTGGTGGTGAAAGCTCTGACTGGGGGTGTGGGCTCTGGGGTGGGGCAGAGCTGGGGATGGGGTTGGGGTGAAGGCAGGCTGCTCTGGGACAGGGGCCAGAGAGGAGGATTCCCCCCAGCCCTTTCCCTGCCGGCAGCAGCAAGTTCTGGGGGAGGAGTCCCCCTTTCCTGCCCCCCCAGCAGCACACTCACCCCCACCACTGTCACTGCCTGTGCTCTTAGGGCCCCTCTCAGGTCCAGGAATCTCCCTCACCTCCCCCGTGGTGGGTGCCAGCGGGCGCTGCATGCGCCTCCTCCCCTGCTGTTGCCCCTGACTGTAGCTTCACCGGGGGTGAGGGATGGGGCTGCCTCCTTGCCCAGCATGGGGCAGGAGCGGTGACTGTGGGCGGCGGGGGGAGGGGTCCCTTGTGCTGCTGGAGGGTCCCATTGGAAAAGGGAAGGGTCTGAGGGGGAAGGGCAGACTCAGAGTCAGTCTGCCCTGGCAGTCGAGATGGGGGGCACTAGGACCCTGCGGCAGCAGTTGCTGCAGGGGAAAGACAGGGACTCTCTGGGGCTGGGGAAGGGGGGGAGCAAGTCGGGGCAAGAGGCACGGGAGGGGGCAGCAGGTGGGGCCGGGGGGGGGAGATCACCTGAGTTATAAATATCTCCGTGCCAGCAGCTTTTTTTTTTCTCTCCACCACTTTCTGCCCCCCCGCCCCGGCTTTTTGTGCCTGAGGCAAGTGCCTCACTCACCTCACCCTTGTTACGGCACTGTATTTGGGGTTTGGACCCCACTGGGAGCCGGGTGTCTGGGTGCTGGAGACTGGAGCACTTCTTAAGCTGTTTTCAGTTAAGTCTGCAGCTTTGGGGGCGTGGTTCAGACCCCAGGTCTGTGTTGCAGCAGGCTTGCGTGTCTGGCTCAACAAAGCAGGGATCTGGAGGCCCAAACTGGCAGAGAAAATAGGCTCAGAGGTAGTCTCAGCACATCAGGTGACAGTCCCAAGGGGGTCTCTGGGACCGAACCCTGTCACAGAAGTTACAGAGGAACATGACTGGCTTTTTCTTTTCTCCCCCACAAGGAAATAGCCACAACAAACCTGAGGCTAGACAGTAAACTGTGGTCAAGACAAGAGCAGGCGTAAACACGTTGTTATGGCTGAGCTGACAGTTTCCCTGGAGGAGAGATGAGCAGGGGCAGGAAGATGAGTAGTTGGAGAGATGTAAAAACAGAGAAGATTGCAGAGTGTGGGAGAAAGGCACTGCTCCCGCCCCATGATGTTTCACTGCAGAAGGAAATGCAGCACCTGTGTTAATTTCGTACACAAGGTGGCCAACCTCAAAGCGAATGTTAGTGTGAAAGGGAACCCAAGGTGCAGGCATTGAGCAGATTGGATGAAGGCACCGACAAAAGTTTAATACCTCATGTCTCATATTTGATTATCCTTATTATTCCCCCCCGCACCCTGGCATTTGTTTGCTAATTCACTTGGCAACATCCCTGCAAGTGCATCAGTCTAACCCTGCGCTTGAAGTTTCGTTGATACCAATCAGTCACACATGGCTAAGTGGCATTTCACTCAGCCACATGCAATAGGCCAAAACTGCCACCAAGTCACTTCTCTGATTGCTGTAGATCAATTTGTGTTAGTGAGAGATTGGATAACACTGCATTCCTGGCATAGCTGTTGCCCAGAAATATGTCCTCTTGTGCAGACCATTCTCTCAAGGACCATCTGGCTATTTTCCTTACGATGTCCTATTACACTGATTTCTGGCTCCTTATCGCTGAGAATCTCAAACATTGCTATTCTCTAAACATCTGCAATTCCTGTACATAATCAATTCATATAAGTGATGCCACAGTTGCTGTTTATGGGTCAGATGTTAAAGTTAGGCATGTACATTCGCACAGGCCCAATCTATGTGCAGTTATCCATTGTTGGGAGAACCTGTCTGGTGCATGTACCTTATTTGCAGATGCACAGTGGATATCTGAATGTGCAAATGTAGGTGTCAGTTGTGCCCTGTACAAGCCTGGCCCTATATATACAAGTAAAGGGTCAGTAAGGAGGGTTAGATCTTTTTAAGTGCATTTCATACTAGAGTCAGAACTCTTCCATTTCTCCACCACATGGGCCCAGCTTAGAGAGCGGCCGTGCAACCTTTCATAAGCAGCCCAGCCAATTTGCCTCAACTCTCTCTTGGAGAGGCAAATGGATATTTCAGTTTTGATGGCCCATTTGATCCCCGGCCCCTATTATAAAAATTCCAACAAAGGGTGTCAGTTGTGATGAGAAGACCAGCCCACTAAGAATATGGACCACGATCACCAGCTTGTTTAACAAGGACTGCTAAATACGCCTCAGATTATAACGCTTTTCGGTCACTGCTTACAGTGATGCCAAGGTGAAAGGCTCAGTCTCCAACTACCTCTGCCTCGAGTCACTCCTTCCCTTGTGTACCTAGGATCATTTTGTTTCTCTGAGAACTCTGCATGTGTATTTATCCCGGGACCTTGGGCAAGCCACTCCAGTGCCTCAGTTTCCCCATCTGTAAAATATGGGTAATAGCATGTCCCTGCCTCCCAAGGATATTGAAAGGATAAATTAACATTAACGACTGTGAGGTGATCAGATATTACAGTAACAGGGGTCATATAAGTACTCTAGATCCGTTCTCAACCAGGAGTACATGTACCCTAGGGATACGCAGAGTTCAGGGGTACATCAACTCATCTAGATATTTGCCTAGTTTTACAACAGGCTACATAAAAAAGCACCAGCAAAGTCAGTACAAACTAAAATTTCATACAGACAATGACTTGTTTATACTGCTCTATATACTATAAACACTGAAATGTAAGTACAATATTTACATTCCATTTGATTTATTTTATGATTATATGGTCAAATGAGAAAGTCAGCCATTTTTTCAGTACTTCTGTGCTGTGACACTTTTGTATTTCTATGTCTGATTTTGTAAGCAAGTAGTTTTAAAGTGAGATGAAACTTGGGGTACACAAGACAAATCAGACTCCTGAAAGGGGTACAGTAGTCTGGAAAGGTTGAGAGCCACTGCTTGAAATAGCTATCTATCTATCTATCTGTCCTCCCTGAACCTGTCAGTGATCTATATGGCTGCTGCTGGATTTCTTGCTCCACTTATCAGGCTGCCACCTTTCTGCTTGTTTAGAATACAGAGTTCTTCCTCTCAGCCAAAGCAGTGTGTGTGTGTGTGTGTGTGTGTGTGTGTGTGTGTGTGTGTGTGTGTGTGTGTGTGTGTGTGTGTGTGTGATTATTTCTCTGTGCGTTCTCAATTCTACAACTTGGAGGAATTTCGACTCCTCTGTTCTGGTGTAGTTATAAAATTAGCCTGAAAGCTTCCACTTCCCCCCCCCCTCTTTCTCTCAAGCTGCACACCCAGTGCATCGTCTCAGCAGGGACATGCTGCATGGGAAGCAGAATGCTGACATTGTTCTGCCCTGGATGCCCATCAGCGTCACCGCTCCCGGGTTCTGTAGCGGCTTTAGTCATGCATGTTTGCATATGTTAAAAATATTTAGTCCACTGCTAAAAAAAATATTATGCCCAGGATCTGGGGCCAGCGAAATATAATGCCATCTATGTGTCCAGCTCGCTGGAAGTCCGGAGGCACAGAGGAGTGTTTATGCATTCGAAGCTTTGCCATAGTTGCACGTTTAGCTGTTGGGTGTGAATGAACGATATTTCTCCCTTAGCAGCTCCACCCCAGATTGCTCTGGGAGGTTTTAGAGAATGACTTGTCTCCCCTCACTCTTTAGCTAAACAAATGATAAGCCTGTTATCGTTTGAGGTTAAAAGACACCCAGTGGGTTTACCCTCTTAACCCCGGGTGCTAATATTGGTGTGCCAGGGTGAGGCCGCAAGTGATGAGTGACAGAAATTATCACAAGACGTACGTGCGAGTTAATGCCCCTTCCCAGTGGTAGGCATTTTGGGCAGGAAAAGCTTTTCACACTCCAGTGGTTTTGCTGCTGCAGCTTGTTGATTCCACTGGTGGGCTTTCCGATCAGTAGTGATGGGACTTCTGAGTTATTGCCTGAAGCAACTCACTAAAAATACCCCTTAAAAAAATTCAGAACAAGCCCTGATGGAAAAAAGGGTTAGAAAGCAAAAAGGGCCCATTCCTGATTTCCTGGACCCAATCAAGTCCTGTCCCAGGGTGGGTGTTCTGGACTCACCCTTTGCCTAGTCTGTGTTCTGCCTGCCTTGCATTTCCAAATTCAAGTCCTACTCCTGCTCCAAACTCTCGAAGTCCAGGCTGCTCAGATCCATGATGCAGATGGAGCCATTAGCAGTTCCAGGTGGGCATCTGAGCCTCCCCGTGTTTGGGTTGGAAGGGGAAAGGGAGAGGTCACATCTCGGGTTTTGCTTTGGTCTGTTGCAGAGCTAGGGAGTCGGCCAAGAGACTTGGAACCAGATCAGCACTTCCTCTGCGTTTGGGGGTGTTTGGGTTGGGTTCCACCTCTAATAAATTTTATAGGCTCTCTTTTTTTCATTGCATTTATGAATGGATTAGGTGGTCATGAAAGTGAGGGACTAATAGGGCTGGCTAGAACCTGGCCCCGGCTCTGATCATGCACCTTAGTTTAGTACTACGCATCTCTCCTGACTGTTACACATGGGCTGGGCCTGTGCCGAGTGGAGGGTACCAAATGGGCCCGAAGTACTGGATTGTTCAGTGCTGTGTACAGATGGGGCTAGGGTGGAGCCCCACATCACATCTCATCTTCCCTGAAAGCTAAGAAGGGTTTGCATGCACATCGGCACAGGTAGTGGCTAACTGGCTGTGCTCACCTATGGCAACACCATTGTCCATGCCCTACCTTTCCTCTTATAGTGGTGGAGCATCAATCCAAATGCAGATGGCTCTGATTCAGACTCCATATTGCAGCATTTCAAGGCGGCTGGACCACATCTCCCAATCAGCGTTCACTTTCTCCTCCCAGAGTTGCTGTTTGAGCTCTGCAGTGAGATCACTTGGTCCTGGTGACTGACGGCTTCTATTTATCCCCCGTTCACTCTGTGCCTAGAGTGTTGGAAGGTACATTTATAAAGAAACCCAAATAAATAAATACAATCCCAAGCACAGGTGCAGCACAGGCAGCAGCTGTGCCAGCTTCCCTCTCACACTGCCTGGCCAGGGCACCTTACCTGATTGGAGCAGTTCACACTCTGTAGCCCATTCAGCTATCTAATCTACCTCACACCTCCTCACCATCACACCCTCTGAGCTGAGCCTGCCCCGGGCTGTGCACCAACCGCAGGAATTCTGTTGGCTGGGGATTGCACCTGACAGAAGTCACCTGTAACTTTTGCTCTGCTCGGCGGCTGTCATCTAGCCAGTGGAGGTGAATAAAGCCTGAGGATTTGCCTAGTGGACATTTTTTTAATGTGGACTCCTGTTTTGGTATTGGACTCGTTTCATATAAGCCACAGCACAACCCTCATATGGTAAAAATTTATGACTAGTCCTAACCTAGGCTGGATTCGAACCACGGGCCTACAGGTTAAAGCACTGCTGATGCTGGAAATAAATTTCTAGAGAATATTTGTATAAATAATTTCAAACAAATTAGGAGCAGGAGGAGTAAATATTTATTGGAGCATTATCCCCAATGAGAGGCAGGAAAGAGAAGTTTGTTCTGGCTGCAATGGGAAGACAAAGGAGAGAAAGGTTAATTTATTTTTGTACAGGAGTATTAAGGAATAATTTCCTCTTCTTTTTATTCTTTTGGAAGGGAACGTGAGGGGAGAAAGGTGAAATAAACTTGGACAGAGAGAGAGTCTGAAGGAATCTTTGTACTTTTTTTTCTCTCTGGGTGTTTTGAAAGCCGTTAGTATAAAGTAATTCTGTACACTACAGCCATTCATAGCTCAGCTGGGGGTTGGAGAGTGTGTGTATATATAGTGTGTGTCTGTGTGTGCCCGCACCGTGCTGGAAAAGAGAATAATTTGTTCACAATATAGTTTGGTGTAAAATAGGCCAGTTGTCTGAATGTGTATTTAGTATAATGTATAAGTGCAAGTATCAATAAGTCTATTTATTAGCCGAGCCTTGCACTAAACAGGCCTCTGAATAAACTATACAGTCCTGCAAAAATGTAAATTTTAGTTATCCCTTAGAGACATAATTACAGGAAAAAATAAAGACAGCGATTTACAGTTTGGGAAGCGGGACTTTTTTTACTGTGGATAGATATATATTTTTTCTTCCTCTTTTCTTTGTAACTGCCAGTCTGCAACATTAGCAGCCAGACGTGGCATTTCTCCCTTTCCAGCGCACCTCTCCCACGTTCACCCCTGTCTGCTAATTAAAGAGACAAGGCGGGTGGGGTGATATCTTTTGCGGGACAAGCTTTCGAGCTCACACAGAGCTCTTCTTCTGGAAAGCTTAAAAGCGGGTCTCTCTCACCGACCGAAGTTGGGCCAATAGAAGATGCTACTTCACCCGCCTTGTCTCTCTCATATCCTGGGACCAACACGGCAGCAACATTGCTAATTAAAGGAAAGTTATGTCTCCGTATCCCTGTTAATGTATTCCGCTGCCTGTTTTGGTGTACGGAACTCTTGAATTCCTCAACCCTCTGTGCCACTGGCTTTCCCTGGACCACAGTGAAAGGATTCATTCATGACTCCAGTCCTGCCTTCTTGAATTACCACACCCTGGGCCTCCGCTTCTCAGCCTTGCTCTGTTTTCCTTTCATTAACAGGATTCCCATATTGAATGTCTATGAGAGGCTGGTAAGGGATGCTACATCTTGTTAGCCTAGGGATTGTACAAATCGCTGCCCCGTCACTGTCCTGCAGTTTCCCATAGGGTCTGGGGGGGGGTGGGGGCTGGAATCCTAAATTCTAAATCCTAATCTCAGGCAGGTTTTTTTTTTAAAGAAATAGGACTATAAAACAGATTGAAATTGGAATGTGTTATTTATAGTGACAATGTGGCCTCTGATTAGGTTGCCAACATTGTAATTCAAAAATAAGGGACTGTTTTCCTAGCACCCCCGCCCCACCTCTCCTCCTGATATTATTATTATTTGGTTACTAATTAATAAACTGTACTCACCAGGGGTATTTTTTGCTGCTTTTGGCAGCACTCAGCAACTCCTGAGCTTATTGTACAGAGATGAAAAAATGAGGGACCTCCCTTGTAACAAGGGCTCTGACGGGCTTGTTGTTCACAACTTAAGTGTCAGATAAATGTCTCCTGGAAAGTGCTAGGGTAGGGGTACAGGTATGTGTGTGTGTGTGTGTGTAGAGATGTGTTGTGCGCATTGTCAACCACGTTTTCAAAACTGGTCTCTAATTTTGGTGCCTCGCTTTCTGGAACCCAACTATTAGACACCTTCCTTGACCCTGATTTTTTCAGAGTTGTTAATAATCAGACCTAGCTCGTATCTCGTGCTTTTCATCCCTAGATCTCCAAGTGCTTTATAAAGGAGGTCAGTATCATTGTCCCCATTTTACAGATGGGGAAACTGAAGCACAGAGACGGCACTTGCCCAAGGTCACCCAGCAGCCTAGTGGCAAAGCCAGGAGCGGAACCCCTTAGTCCAGTCTAGCGCTCAATCCACTGGCCCATGTTGAGCACTCACAGAGCCCATTGGCGTCTAACGGAGTTGTGGGTGCTCGGCACTTTCTGAAAATTACGTCCAAGGTGCCTCAAGACAGACACCCCCAAAACTGAGGCCTCTTAAATTAGTGGCCACTTTGGAACATTTTGGGCCTATACGTTTGTGTGTCTGTCTGCATGTGATTGTATACAATATAGGACAACAGCGTGTGTGTGTGCATTTGAGTTTGTGCGTGAGTGTATTACTGTATTCGGTGTGTATGGGACTGTAGGTGTGTTTTGAGTATACCTGTACCTACAAGCGTGTGTGCCTGTGGGATAAGCCTTCACAATAGACACTTGTGTCAGTCTGTCTGAATGTACAACACAGAGTGGGGCTTTTCTTCCTATTTTTAGCACACAAGCTGTAGTCTTTATTAAAGGGCGATGGAATAGAAGAAACCCTATTGCAGATTTCAGAGCAATGTTAATCTGGTATGTCTTGGTGGAATTATATTTCAGTTGGTGTAGCTGTTCTTTTGGATTCAGGCTGCTCATCGTGCCTTTCCCAGAGCTAGATTAGGCTGGATTCAGAAAATGAATTTCTAAGAAACCCCCAGTTGGGCAGGGGTAGGAGAGGGTTATGATTAGTCAGTTTACTTGGAGAAGAAAAACCAAGGAAATGAGAAGCATTAGCTGATCCCTCACTGCAGCCATCCCGAAGAAATCAGCATATCAGTTCAGTCTTGTTTTCCTTTTCTTTTCTTTCTTCCACCAACTTGTTGCCTCTTTTATCTGCTCTTTAATTTTATTTTATGGAGCTGGTCCAAAAAAGGCTCACATTTTTCAACTAGAATGTCCACAAACATATTGTCCCTTTTTTCTCTGCACTGCGCTTTAAAATTTCTCAGGAGTCTGCCTGCCGGCTACTTTGTGTGGGAGAAAAAATGCAGCATGTTACAGAGGAGAGACACGCACCCAGTGCTCTCTCAATCTCAGGGAGAAGTTACTTTTGTTCTTTCTTGTTTTGTCGTTTGCCTTAATCTAAAATATTCCTTTGACTGCAAATACATGGCTGCTCATTGTGCATGGAAAATCATAGCTCAAGGATTGAAGAGTGACAGTGGAAGTGTTAAGGTGAGGGCTGGAAACATGGTGACCATGAAGGCGATGGGGAAACTGAGATGTTGTCAAGGCTCTGGCAGGGATACAGGGAACACCTTCTGGCATTAACAGGGCGTGTTATTTGTTAGCTGCTTCAGATCTCAACTGACAGTTCTCCACTCCTTCAGATCCTCTAGCCTTCTCCTCATTAGTAATCCCCACACTCACCCTTTCCTCGTCTTGCCCAGTCTCTTGTGTTGGTCTTGTCTCCCATAGACTAAAAGCTGATCAGGAGGCGGTCAGTGCCTTCTCGCTATGTGCCACATAAATGTGTTTTCAATAATAAATGTATTCGTATTTAAATGTCCATCTGAGAGTTCCTGTCTGACTTGAAATGCCATGGAAGAGCCATTCAGTTTGCTCTTTTCTTTGGGTGAATGGGACAACCTGCTGCCCAAGTAACCCGTTCATTGTTGATTGATTGAAATGACCGCCCACAAGCTAGAGGTATGATGCTGTACAGCAATTGCAGTTAGTCCGTGTGGGTGTGCCAGAATTTCAGATGACTATGTAACAGACTATCCTGCATCACTGGGCAAATATGCAAATACGGGAATTATGGGTGGATAGAGGGCCAATGGTTGGAAGTGTTTGTTGTCCTCATCTCTGATTTATAGGTTGTAGTTACTTGGATTGTGGATGTTTGTGTCTGAAGCAAGGAACAATTGAATGCCAAGTGCTGGTAACATTGGGTACACTGAGTTGTGAGAATATTGTAATAGGGTCAGCCGCCTTTTGAGCACCTCCTTGTGGCCAGAGATCTCTCTGTGGAACCCTGACTCTGTTTCCCCCTCTTCAGGGCGTCTTAAGAACTTGCACACAGACTTCTTCCTGGGTTAACACCACCCCTGCCTGGGGCAGGTTTAATAACAGAAAAGGTTCAAAACAGTCCTCAGGTCCCAAAATAAAGTCCATCACCGTAATACAAAAGTTCATACTGTGACATCTTCTCTCACAACTAGAGCTCTTTCTTCCATCAGTCTGTTCTCACAGCCAGTCCTCCCAGGTCTTCCTGTCTGGAGCTCAGCCTTCTGGCTCTGAGCTCCAGGCCCAAACACAGGCAGGATTTCCCACACTGGGCTCTGGCCACCAAACTCTCCTTGTATCAGGGTCTTCTCTGCAGGCACCTTTCTCACACTCTGCAGTTTCCTACACTACCCCTCTCCTTGCAGCTTCCTGCTGCTCGTTAGAGTGGAATCAGATGATCTCTCTCAGGTGTGGCTCATTCAGTAATCTGGGGTGATTAGCCCCAGGCCCTCCCGTCCTTAACGGGCAAGCCACCCTGTTACAGACAGATTTGTACAATGGCCTCCAAGAACCTTCCTTTGGCCCTTCTCACTGGGCAGACAGCTGCTTACCCAACCTGCATGCTCTAGCCACCCTGGTCATGTCCAAATCAGAGATGGGTCCCAGCTGAGGAGTTTGGATCAGGATCCAAACGTTCCCCGAACGTGGGATGTTCAGGGCTGAGGTTTGGTTCTGCCCCATCACTAGTACAAAGGTGGGGTTTGTGTTTGCGACACTTACAGGTGCAATTTTGGAGTCTATTTTTGAATGTTTGGTCCTGACGTTGAGCCCTAAAGATGGACCCAAGGAGCAAAATGTGGGTCCTGAGCTGGAGTTGGGTTTTGACAACCCCACAGTTTGGAATGAAAGCTGGGAGTCTGGTTTGGCTCAC
This sequence comes from Terrapene triunguis, assembly GCF_002925995.2. Classification (NCBI taxonomy): domain Eukaryota; kingdom Metazoa; phylum Chordata; order Testudines; family Emydidae; genus Terrapene; species Terrapene triunguis. Next base: position 12,003,990 of record NW_020698242.1, read on the forward strand.
TCTGAATATAGGGGAAATTTACAAAAAGCAGAGCTGGGAAATCTCCCCAAAGACTGAGTCTTTGGAACTGGGGCATCGATTTGGGACAATTTGTAAAAGAAATGGCGGCCATAGTCTTTCTGACAATGCAGTGAGGGAGCTCACATGGTCACTTTTTTCTCCCCCATCTCAGTAATGGCCGCTGGTTTCCTAGGAATGACCTCTGCTGCCCTCCTCCAAGTGGCAAGTAAATAATATCAGGTCTTTGAGTCAACAGGCACCCAGCCTGCCAGACTTCACCTCTGTGTGAGCATCTGGCAGAAGTGAAAGGAAATCAGGAACAAATGAATATTCAATCAGCCGGCACAAACATCTGAGTGCAGAATGGGACATCTCTGTGCACAGCGGCTGTTTGAGCAGCATTCCGTTTGACTGCTGCCTCCGCAATTGCCAGGCACCAGAAGCATATGGGGAAACGTGAGTGCAGCGAGAAAAATTTCACCTATCGTAGCCCATAGAGCAGTATGTTAGCCTGCAGTCTGTAGTGCCCAGTAAAAACAAGGAAATGTGTTTTGGGTGTCATGGAATAAATTCGAAGTGTGATAGAACAGGGTTCTTCATTGTTAATATCTAATACCTTACAAAGGTTTAGTTCCAGATGGAAATCAATACCACCTGCAAGTGAGGTGATCATTAGCCATATATTTTTCAGCTGTGTTTATTTGCAAAACATTTAATGCAAAGAGTTGCACCAGGCTTTGATTTATGTCACATGAGAAATGTCTTGACCAAGGCAAAATCAGAGAACTTTGAAAGGAAAATGTCCTTTTATTGTGTGGAATTAGAATCTCTCTGTGTGACAATGACAGAAATGTTTTCATGTAAGTGGATGCAAAACAATGATATGAATACAGCCTGTATTATAATATTCATGATTTTACTGATGGTCTGCTTTTCCAACAAAGCACAATACGTGGGCTAAAAGTTTCATCTCACACCAGCCTAAATGCATTGTCTTCAGTGAAGTTTACTGTGGACGTATACCAATGTTGCTGAAAGCGGGTGACCCTGCATTCATTTTACGTCTCACTGTATGTGTGTGTCTTTGTGTGTGTAACACATGGGCACTGTGCATACACACTATGTGGGCATGCTATTGTGTTTGTGTGTGTTTTAAAAACATAGGTCTTTTCTCAGTTTTGCAAAACAGATGTTAAGACAAGCATGCTAGTGATGTTCTCTAGAGAATATGTGACATACTACCAAAGTGGTGCATTATATGTGTTCTCCGTAGTATAGAGGTCTATAAAGGAGAGGGGATTATATAGTTTCCCTGTCATATATACTATTGAACTATAAACCCTGAACTTGCAGAGACTTATGTACATGCTTGACTGTCAGGGACTATTCACATACTTACAATTAAGCCCATGCAGAAGTTTCCTAGCATGAGGCTGTGGTGTGTAAAGGCGATAGTTGTCTTGAGGTGTGAGCAGGACACTTGGGTACTGTTCCCACTCTGATTTGCTGGGTGACCTTGGCATGCCACTTCATCTTGCTATGTTTCAGGTGATCCACCTGTAAAGTGGGCATAACGTAATAATGCTCATTAGATCTGGCTGGAAAATGGGGAAGGGTGAGAAGAGGGAGATTGCAACATTTTTCGAATCTTTACTTTCTGTTTCTCATCAGAATAGGTTTGTGTTGCACTTTGAGATCCTTTTAAGGAAAGTCACTACAGTAGTGCAAACTAGTGTGTATTATTATATACTGCTTCTCCATAGTATCTAGAGCTGGAACGAGAGAGAATCTATAGGTTTATCTTTGTGTAGGGAACTGTAAAGGCGCACACAATGCAGGTTGTCCATATTATATAAGACAATAGTACAAAATATGAGACAGATTCTCTGTAGTATATAGCAATGACAATACAACTGAGAAATGTTTCGTTGCTTTTGAGGCTTACGTCAAAACCACATGCATTTTATTACCATCAAAGCCAAAAGTAGTTTTAGACCCAGTACTCCAATCTGTTAATCCCCAGGCCATCTTCTCAAAATCATTTTGTAGTTGTTCCCATATACAGTATAAACATATGCCCTTATAAATATTATTGTATTAGAATCAGTTTGGATGGTGTCCAGCCTAAGATTTTTATTGAAATTCCACTTGATTGTCAAGATTAGATGACAAATAATTCTCTACATTTATGGAGCTACATACATAATAAGCATAATTTGAAAAGGAATTTGGTCTTCATGCTGTGGAAATCCAGATTGGCTTCGCATGGGATTTCAAATACTATAACTGCCTCTCTCAACAGAGAATGTGGGGACAATCCTTTTTACCTTTTAATCATTAAAAAATTACGAGGAGAGTATCGTTTAAACAAGATGCGTACCCATCTGAGTGTGTCCTAGGGAAAAGGGACAGCATTCTTCTTTTAGTTACACTGGTGCAAATCAGGAGCAGCTGCAGTGAAGGCAATGCAAGTAAAGCCTGATTCTGGTCTCAGTTATGCCAGTGTAAATCAGGAGCAGCTGCAGTGAAGTCAATGCAAATAGAGCCTGATTCTGCTCTCATGACACCAGTGTAAATCCAGAGCAGCTGCACTGAAGTCACTGGAGATAGGACCGGATTCCACTCTGTTACACTGGTGTAAATCAGGAATAACCCCACTGATGCCAAGAGAGTGATTCTGGGTTTCCACTGGTGTACCTGAGATTTGGGGTGCAGAGGATATGTGTCTTTGATACTGTAACCTAAAATTGGCAGCGTTCCCTTCTCTGGCAGGAGTTTAGAAATGTCTCCATCTGAGATTGTTTTTCAAAAAGGCCTGAAAATGCAGTCCATTATCTGATATTTTGTAGGAGCTTTTTTAATTAAGGTCTTGGCTAAGTTTTGATTAGAGGCGGGTGGTGGGGGGTTTTCCCTTCGAGATTTGGCATGCACCCATGCCTGTCATCCTACCGATGCTCTGGCCCTACTTTTCCCCCTTTGCTATATTTTGAGCTGGGTTTTTTCCTTTTTTTTTCCTTTCCACCAGAGGTGCAGATAAATCACTATGGTCTCTGCTCAGCTTGTCTCTTGCTCCTGTAGACTAACTTCTGTGTGCTACTGGCTGGTGCAGCTTCGAGGGGGCGTGCGCTGCAAGTCTCCGTGCCTGTGGTCAGTAATGAAGACTTCTCTTTTTATCCACAGATTACTGAGGAGCTGCACAGGGCTAGACTGCAGCTCTTAATTCCCTTACTTTTCCATTGAAACTCCACACCGGAGAACGCAGCCCTTCCATCCAGCAGATTTAAAATGAGGTAAGTAAACACCCTTTTGTCATTTAGGGTTGTTCACTGATGTAATGTGAATATTATTTGTGTTTGGCCTGTAGACGGGGAGGGGAAAAAATGTGCTGTTTGCCACATGTCAGTGTTCTGGGTTTTTTAATACCTCGGCTCCCAGCGTGTGCTTCAGTTATTCCCTAGGGTTTTTGTTTTCGTTCGTAATCTGCTTCGCTACGGGGTCCTGCATTTGCACTGAAAAGTACCTTTAACTTCACTTTTTCCCCTCTTCCCTTTTTTCATTCAGTGTCACAATTGCAAGCGTTAAAAATGATGCTTCTCTACTCTGAGGTATTTCAGCTATTTGTGTCATCCCAGAGTTTTTTTTAAAGAATGGCCTTTTATTTTTACAGCTAAAAATTCCTTCCCCCCCCCCCCCCCCCCCCCTTTTTTTTTTTTATTTGCTGTCGATGTGGTCATGCTTCCGCGGGTTAGGGATTCGTCACGGGAACCCCTAAGATAAACACGGCTTGGCTTCTGCTGTCATTGCTCTGCTGCCTTTTGTAAACTCAAACTGCTTGCCTCAAGAAATGCTGGGGGTTTTCTTTCCCCTGGTGTGTGATCGTCCCTGTGTCTCTGAGAGACAAGGAGTTAATGCAGTTATTTCCCCCCTGAGTTCATCTGGTATTTTTTTTAAAAAAGGATGTGAAGATAGATCTGCTCATCTGCTGTACAGAGAAGTTGCCTTTGATGTGAGTTCTTCCTGGGTTGTTTCTTTTCTTTTTTTTTAGCCCCTTTCCTCTTGCCTACTATCTCTGGAGTGCACTTACGAAACGGCATTCCCCTGCTGGCTACTACTAGGGACTGTTTAATGTGCACTTGCAAAGTTTTAGGAATCACACATGCATTGTGTCACCAAATACCTATGCTGTGAAAACCTCAGTTGGCTTTTCCCTTGCAGAATGCGACCCTCTGGGGACTCTGTCAGTGTCTCCTGGCTTAGCTACTCAACTTGTGGAACACACCTGGACTTGCTAGGATAGTACAAGAGAATGGCTCACAATGGCATGGCACCTCTCATTGCACAAACCAGTTGCACCTTCACAGCTGGGCAAATGAACTGCATTCTACGGGCGTTTGCATGGTTTGGTTTGGTTTGGTTTGGTTTTCCTTTTTCTCCCATAACAAAGAAAATGGATCCTGCCACTTTAAGACAGGAGTCACTTTAAGTGACTTTCCATTTGCCTCTCATGGAGAGCTGAGAATTGTGGTTTCCTATATTTCCTTTGAATCGTGTGCAGTAGTTAGAGTGAGTTTTAAAAAAAAACGACTGTACGTTTTGGAAGCTTTTTCTTCTGCAGCAAGGTACAGCCGAGAGGGAGGGAGAGGAATCTCGCCTATATTTGGAGGAGTGAAGAAGTAGAGAGGTTTTTTATTTTTCTGTTACCATTTTATTTTGGCTCCCTCTCACCCCCACGCCCTCCCCCTCCTTTTCTCTGTGTGGTGTCTCCATATTATGAATTGTGTAAGAAATAATGTACAATGCCAGATAGGCATTTCCTCAGTACTGTGCGTCCTATTATGAATTGGCATCCGGCTTCGGCTGTTGGGGTGACAGATCCTGGATCTCTGCCGTACCACTGAAATAAACCAGGATTTTTTGAGAAAGGTGGACTCTGCGCATCTTGTGTCAGGCGCAAGTCTGCTGTGTTTGCTTGAACAGCTGTGACGTGATTCCAGGGTTCGTGAACTGATGGAGTTAAAAGCAGACACCAGCTTGGGGTCGGGGGTGGGGGGCGGGGAGGAAGGAATCACCAAATTAAATTTCACTTTCTGTGCACAATGTTCACTCTGAAAAAATAAGCAGCAGCCTTGAGGGGAGTTGAGGGAAGGGTTCTGTTTCCTCAATTAACTGGGACTTGCCTTCTTTTGACAAACGGAAGACAACGCGTTTTAGACTCTGGATTTGTGAGCTGTCTCAAAGTGCCAAGTCTGGTTATACAGCGACTTCTGAGTGTTAGTTTGAGGAATCTGAGTCACTCTATGCTACTTAACTCCTTAGAGGCTGAACAGCTTCAGAAACTATTACCTAGTCATGTAGAATTCAAACACCAGTGCTGCCCGGCATGAGGCTGTTGGCGACTGAAAAGAATACGCCTACAATTCTTACCTCATCTGTTGTGGGTGTCAGTAGCCCATTGGCTTTTACCTGTCCAGGTCCTGAATACATGACAGATGGGTACCAGACGGTACAGGGCATGGGTGAATTTTCCAAAACCAATAATAACAACAATCATAATCACTTAATTTGATTATCACTACCACTGTTGTTGTTAATATCAGTGGGTCAAATATTAACATTCTGACTCATGCAAAAACTCCCATGCACTTCAATGAGTAAACACTAAGGACGTAAGTATTTTGCCCAATGATAATATATGATATGAATGTAGTCCCTTTCCTACAAAGGATCATAAAGCAGTCTACAAACACCGTAGACAGGGGTCACTTTTCCCACCCTAAAAACGAAGTCACATCTGGGGTGGACCATGACAGCTGCACAAGAGGTTGGGACAAGGAGTGGAGGAGGACACCTTAACCATTTGCAGTTGCAGGGGGAATGCTTGTAGGCAGAACAGAGTTCTCTAAAGTGTAATTTGGCCAGAACACTGAGGTTAACATCTCTACTTGTATGAAAAGTGACCTGGGGTTTTTAATGATCCAAAGTAGGCAGAACTTCAGTTCTGTGTCCCATCCAAAGAAGGCACCACCAGGGTGGGACGCTGGGTTAGTATTGACTCCGTGGAATCACCAATATTTCTTCCTGCAATGCCTGGTTTGTCCTTCCATGCAAGTCCTGACAAGGCATAATGTTGCTGCCCCTTGAGAGAGCTGATGAGAGCCCAGGGCGCAGACCGTGTTTGCATGTGGGTGAAGCAGCATCATTAAGTTAAGAGATTTATTTTTAAACAACCCAAAAGGTGCCACTAAAATCAAAAGGCCTATTTCTCATTTACAGTAGAGCCCCATTACACACTTTGACAGTTTAAGGCAGGGGTCGGCAACGTTTGGCACGCGGCTCGCCAGAGTAAGCACCCTAGCGGGCCGGGCCAGTTTATTTTCCTGCTGACGCGGCAGGTTCGGCTGATCGCGGCCCCCACTGGCTGCGGTTCGCTGTCCTGGGCCAATGGGGGCGGCGGGAAGCGGCGTGGGCCGAGGGATGTGCTGGCGGCGGCTTCCCGCCCCCCCCATTGGCCCAGGACGGCGAACTGCGGCCAGTGGGGGCCGCGATCAGCCGAACCTGCCGCGTCAGCAGGTAAATAAACTGGCCCGGCCCCCTAGGGTGCTTACCCTGGCAAGCCGCGTGCCGAACGTTGCCCACCCCTGGTTTAAGGGATCCTTAATATGAGTGCAAATTCTATTTACTTTAAGGCCCTCTAAAACTGCAAGTAAATGAGAATTAGGCCCAAAGTTTTCAGCACAGATTACGCATCCAGTTGGAGCTGGCTTGATTCACATTTACACCAACGTTACTTTGCACCATTTTGACAGTGTGAAGCAGCCTTTAAAAGGATGCAAATGTAACTTACATATAATTTAAAGCTCCTTACATTGCGGTGTAACGGAAACTTAATGTAAGCAAGAATCAGGCCCTAGGTATATATTAAATTTGACTGGTGGGTATTTATTCTGCAGAAGACTTCTCAGACTTGCATCTAGCTGGGTTCTTTTTAATAACTCTGTAACCCCGATTGAATGTTCTATATGTGGATGTAAACAGAGTATAAACCAGTGGAATTACTCCTGATTTACAGCCGTGTAAGTGAAATCAGAATACAGCTCCTGAGGAGGAGCAGCTGCTTGAACAAAGTATGTTCTTGTTTTGCAAAGTAGTTCAAAACACATGCCATAAAAACCTGATGTAAAAGACCGAACAGAATATCTTTTATCATTTAAAAAATCTGTATCTTACTTTTTTTTCTTTTGGAGGTTGGAACTTGAAATCTGTGTCATTATTGCCATAACTTCCTGCTAAAGCAATCCTGGTGGTTTGTTATTGTAGGGTTGCTTCTGAGTGCTGGGTAATACATGCTGGTTTGTTGCTATAGATTGCTTATGAGTATTGGACGTGCATGCAGGCGTTTTATTAATGAGCATGTGTTCACATTCACGTACTTGTCATTGTAGGGTAGCTTATGAGAACTGAGATACTGGCACTCGTATATTTTAAAAGCACATAGAAGTGCTTGTGGTAGAGGAAAAAGGCATTAACATTTCATGGAGATTGCTAGTAGATAAGCGGGAGGGGTGGGTAGATAAATTTAATATCTGAAAACATTGACAGTGTTCTCTTAAAGAGCCAGCATTGTTCTCTCTCTACTCTCATGTGTGCCCTGTACATCTTGGATTTGGACATCATTTAAAGGATAGAGTTCATAAAACTGGGCTAATCTAGGAAGGAGACATTTCTGGTAATGCAGCTGCAGCAACATATCCTTCCTTCAGCAGCATGGGAATTTCCCACAAGAGCAAATGTCCTGTGTTTTCTGTATCATACATAGCCTCATTCCAGTGCTCCTATAGAAGACATGAGCTATATCACAACCAAATGTATGTGGGGAGGTAGGTATGGTCCAGTGAACAGGACACAAGACTCAAGAGACAGGATGTTGGAATTCTGTTCCTGCCTGTGCTATTGACTTGCTGCTGTGTGTCATTGGGCAAGTCATTGCCTTTCCGTGTGCCTCAGTTTCCGCATCTGTAAAAAGGGAATGATGCATTAGCTTTCTAAAGTGCTTTGACGGATGGCAGGCACTGTGTAAGTCCTAAACGATTATTTATTCTCTCTCTCTCTCTCTTTGACTGGAGCTCAGCGGGACACATAATAGCAGGAGAGTGCAGATGAGTCATCAAGTATGCATTTGATTTTGCTAATGATGTTCCTTGTAGTTTTTACACCCACTCCCTTACTAGTGACTTCCTGGGAAATCTGATAGAGCTCTCGCATCTGCTGTTATCTCAAACCAAACAAAGGAGATGCACAGTGTTCTGTGAAAACCCTGCTCCCCTAGCTTCCTGTGGGGTACAAAGCTCAATCTCAGAGTATTCACTCTGGAGACACTGCATTTTTGTTCATTGTTTGTTTGTGCTCAACTTTCTACAAATCAGAGGCTTCTACATGAGTCGAGGCCTTGCTGAGGTGGTTCTTCTTAAATAGCCTTAAAACCTGGCTGCCACACCCCAGCCAGCTGCAATATTTAACGTCTTGATCTGAAAATCATTAAGCACCTTTTCTCTCGTCTCCTCCACGCCGAGCGCTGTAACTTACCTTCTCCTCCCTCGTCCTGCTTTCTGAGCCATCTGTTGATGCCACAGTCCAGCTTTTGTGACATCACAAGTGTTTCAGTGGGGATGTCGTCACTGGATTGTCGGACGCGTCTCCTTCTCTGATCTCTTGCTTATCAGAGACTATAGGAACAGAAATGCAGGGAAAGCACAGCACTTACAGGATAGTTTAGTGGCTTTGGAGTCACACACTAGGATCCTGGTTATAAGTGAGCCATGAAGCTGTGGGGAGTGTGTAATTTTGCCTGCGTGCACACTTAAATGCACTATTACACAAATGCCTGCATGGGCAGTTGAAAGATTCTCACACCTCTGTGGACAGGTGATAGAACTGTATGAACTCTGGAGTTGCCATTTCCAGGTGGCTGAGGCCTCTGTGTTCCTGAAAGGAGGACCTTGGAAATCTCTCATCAAAAATATTAAGAAGCAGGGGGATGGGATACGATGGTGATGGAGGGGCCACTGATGCCAGCGACGGATGTTTGCTAATCCTCGAGGGACTGTTATGGGCGCTGGAACCTTTCACCATGAGGTCACTGGCTTGAACCCAGCCAAGGCATATGGGGCTGATCTGATACCCATTGAAGTCAATGGTAAGACTCCCCTTGACGTCACTGGGATAGGTTCAGGACCTTAGCGACCGACAGTTGAAACTGTATGTTGGCTGGACTGTTCAGTGGCCTATGTGAAATGGGTGCACGATTCTCAGACCTATTCCCAGAAGATAGGTGCCATCACCACAGGAGGCCACTGGTTGGCATCCTTTTGGCTAGCTCCAGAAGAAAGTCCAAGGCTGGCATTAACCCAGAGTCAGTGTTTGACCTCCTCTCTCATGCCTAATGGCCAGGTCTAGGTCCGGGTTGGGCGACAGCAGCAGAGTGGTGTGTGTGAGGGGAAGGTTGCCCTGCTGTTGCCCGTGCCGTACCTGTCCTGTGGACAGTCCAATCAGACAGTGGAACTCAGTGCCACAGGAAGGGATTGGAGACCTGTATGGATAACAAAAATTCTTATCATAATGATAAACATTTTGGCAGGGATATTAAACCTCCTGCTTCAGGGCATCAGCCAATCTCAAGCTAAAAGAGACCAGAATGAGACTTAAAGCGGGGGGGACAGACTATCTCACATCTCTTACTGTGGGGTTCTCTCACCTCTATCTGAAGCATCTGGCACTGTCAGAGATAGACAGGGGACTAGATGGGTCTCCAGGACTGTCAGCTTAGCCCCTTCCACTGGCAAAGTCACTTGATTGAAGTATTTGTGTGCTGCAAGTGAACAGGATGTTTGACGTGTATAGTTTGGCTTTGTGATGATATTAAATGTATCGCTGAAGGTGCCTGCCCACTGCAGCTACTGAGCCATGCCAGAAAAATGATCTTTTAAAGACTTCCAGTGGCGATGTGTAAACAGCAGTGCCCAAATGCTTGCATTTCCCACCAGCCGTTTACAAAATACATGAGCAAAATCTGATGGGTAACGACTGTAGCGCTCTCTGTTAAGTGGATTTTGGTTTGCTTTTTTATTTTAACTCTGTTTCTCTTCCTACACTAACGTACTAACAGGTATTACAGTACAGACCCGTTTACGTGCGGATGTCGGGAGTCAAGCCGTCACGACCGCGTGTTAACGGACCGCGGGTTAAGAGGGCCATGCTGAAATATCTTAAGCTATCTATATATAGATGTATAATTGTCTAGGATTACATACGTATTCACAGCATCCCAAATACTGCAGGCCTATCTGTTAACGGCGCTTTGCAAGAATATAAATTCAAATGTGTAATCTAATAAAAACATTATTATTACTACACAGGGGTGAAAGTAACTCAGGACACTTACCGGTACGGGGCGGGGGCGGCTCTGGCCTCTGTAAGGGGCGGGGCCTCGGGCGGAAGGGGCGGGGCTAGGGGTCAGCATCCCCCAGCCAGCCCTTCCAGGCCGCCTGGTCCGTGCCGCCCGGGGTTCCTCTGGCGATTTAAAGGGTCCGGGGCTCCGGACACCGCTGCTGAAGTAGCAGCGTCCGGAGCCCCAGGCCCTTTTAAATCGCCGGCGTGGGGCAGCTGCTCCCTTTGCCCCCCCCCCGCCTGTCGGCGGCCAAGGGGGGGCAAAAGGGGCAAGGACCTTAAAGCGCTGCAGGGTCCTTTGCCGCAGCAGCACTTTAACGTTGCTGCCCCTTCTCCCCTCCGCTCCCCCCCCCTCCCTTCGGTGGTAAAGACGTACAACACATTTCCGCTCCGCACTTCCTGTCGATTTCTATGTCAGTGAGTTAGTGAGCAAATCTGTAGCGCTACATAGCAAGTTCCTGTACCACGTGTTAACGACTCTCGCGTGTTAAATAGGTAGCACTGGGAGGCACGGCACTACCGCGCGCTAAGCGGATTCGCGCGTAAACGGGTCTGTACTGTATCTTTAATTGTCATGTGCAATCGGTCTGATCAGCGCACAACTCTGTTTACGCCTCTCAGGATGGAATTTGCCAGTCGTTCTGTGTGCCTGGGCAGGCAAGAGCACAGTATATGAATTGCCCTCACAATAACTCCGGCTTTGGAAATGGGATGGTGTCCCTAGCCTCTGCCAGAAGCTGGGAATGGGCGACAGGGGATGGATCACTCGATGATTCCCTGTTCTGTTCATTCCCTCTGGGGCACCTGGCACTGGCCACTGTCGGAAGACAGGATACTGGGCTAGATGGACCTTTGGTCTGACCCAGTAGGGCCATTCTTATGTTCTTAAGTGACCATATCATAAAGCGGCCACTGGAGAGAGCTGTTTGGCGAGGATCTATTTCTCTTTTATGGTTGATCATCCATAGAAATTGCTGTGGCTCCTGAATTTCTAGTGCTGCTGAAGCTGGTGGAGAATGCAAGCATAAATGCTCAGGAGTGAGTCTTGTGTATGAGTGCCCAACGGCATGGTCGTGAGAGGCCCCAAGGCTGTTAGCGCCATCACCTATCTAGCGAATTTCTAGGGTGCACCTTGGTATCGACATGTCTCTTAATACAGGAGTGAATTGCTTTCTTTTTCCTGGTTTTACCCACTGGAGGGGCTTCAGGGTCATGTATTAACCCACCCACCCCCAACCTTCTCAGCCCCATATCATGGCCATGAGCAGAGTTGGGTGGAACTCCTTTTGGAGCCAGCAAATGCCTCCTAGCTCGTCCAGAAGAGTAGCAAGGAGCGATGTGAGGCTCACCCTTCCCCCTGGGGAGTGGGAGGGCTATCAAACTTATTTTAAAGTGCAGCATTCGAATTACAAAACCACGGCTGGAATCAAATTTCTGCGTCCCTCCCATAGACAGTTAGGGATCTGCTTATAAAGACTTGAAAAATGTGGCCCAGAGCGATTGTTCGTGTCCCTTTAAAAAAGAAAAATAAACCCCCCCAAAAAAGTTCCTCTCTGCTTTTGTTTTTGGAGCTGCTGCTTTTTAATTAAGGATACCTGTCTTAGCGCCGTGCGTTGATGGCAAGAGGGAATATCTCGCCACGCCATGTGTCAAGAATCATTTAATTCCCCTCCTGTCAACTGTCGTCTTTAGTTAGCACCCTCTGACTCTGTTGCAGCTTAAAACTGCGCTTCAATAACGTGCCGAACGTAGCTCTTGGGGTCTGGCTCGGGGCTTCCCATTCAGAGAAAATACGTCCGTGGGAAGTGAGTTTAATGGGACCCAAGTGCTTTGCTCAGTAGGTTTGTTTTTCTTCTTAACCGAAACGTGTCGTTGAAATCCAAGGGAATCTCTGGATAATGAACCCATTTGCTCTCTCTGCTGTCAGTCACATGCCGGCACAGCGGCACGGATTTCAGCGCCATTCCCGTTGGGTCACAAGATGGAAGGGGGCGGATCCTGGGCCTAGAACGGGAGCAATAAATAGCTAGTAATATAACCTAGGGCCTGATTCACTGCTGTGTTATTCCAGTATTACATCAGCCTCACTCCACTGACCTCACAACTGGAGTAACAGGGGTCCTTTGAGGGGAAAACCCCACTATTAATTTTCTTTCCAAAGTCAACGGCCCGGTTTTAAAGGTATCTAGGCATTGCTGTGGTCAGCGCTGCAATACTGAACTCACGTCTCATTTTCAAAAGGGATTTAGGCACCCATGAGCCTAAATTGGCTGCCAATGGGATTTTGGTTCCCAAGTACTTAAATTACTTTGGAAAATGAGACGTGGGCTCCTAAATCAATTAAGCGGTGCAACACTGACTGCAGCAATGCCTAAATACCTTTAAAAATCGGGGCCTACGTCTGCTCCGATTCTCCTGCTCTAGTTACCTGGAGATGCAGCAAGCCAAGCACGGCATAAAAATCCTGGACTTTAAAAGGAGGTAGACATATGGATGCAGAAAGGACATATGTGATTGCAATGCAGTATGTTGTAGTAGGCTAAGTATCAGACTCGGGACATGGCTTCTGCTATCAAATCACTGTACAGCCAGTGGGGAGCCTCTGCCACAGATTCCCTATCTGTATAATGGGGATAACAATCCTTATTGCTCATTCACATGGGGGGTGGTAATTCACTGGTGCTTGTCAGAAACGCTGCTGACGCTGTGAGTTGCCCTCCTGCCTTACCCATGGCTGGATCCAGTGGCCATTCGAGCTGGACTCCCCACCCTGTACTCTGGGATGGAACTGTCTGTTTAAAAGGACAGTGTCTCGCTTTAATAGACTCAATCCCAGTTAGGGGAACTGGTACATTTGCTACTGTTAGGCCATAGAGAATTGGACCAAACCCTTCGGCTCCCCTGGTATGTCAGTGTCGAAGAAGCAATTTTTTTTTTTTTTTTTTTTTTTGTAACTGACAAATAGTGAAGAACAGCATTTTACAGGGATGAGAGGAAGCCAAGGGTCTATCAGGCATGCTATTAAACTGGAAAACGAGAACATCCAGACTCCAGCTCCAGCTGGTGGAGTGTAACTGACCTGGCTTGGCCGGCTCAGGACCAATAATTCACTTGTTTTTGTGTTTAATTACAAATGTAAAAAACCCCTTTCTTTTAACAACAAAGTCTTGAACCACACTTCAAAGTTGGGTTTCTGGGACAGTTGCATACCTTTTAAAAATAGCCTACTGAGTGATGCCAAGAGCTAAATAGATTGCAGAGAACAGGTCCTGCACATGGGGCTTTCAAACAGCATGTCAAGTGCTGCTTTGCGATCAGCCGCGCTTTGTGATTCTGCCAAGGATTCTCCAGGAGAAGAACTCAAAGACTCTGAATATTAACACCGGGGGAGCTGCAGCAGCACCCTGTATTTCTCAATAGGCTTTGGCTATTATTTTGCTCCCATGTGTTTTTCCCTGTGAGTGAAGGCATTGAAAAACCACAGGAGAGATGAGAGAATGTAATAACAAAGGATGTAATTGACATCTAAAGGCAGTGCCTTAAAGGGATACTGTCAACTTAGATGTTCTGAAATTGTCTTATTATTATTTATATTACGGTAGCACCAAACAGAGATCAGGGCCCCATTGTGTTTAGAGCCCTATAAACGCATCATAAGAGACCCTCTGGCCTGAACAGTTTGTAATCTCAATGGACATGACAAAGGGTTGGGAGAGGTGGGGGGAACTGAGTCAAAATAGAACCCAGGTCTCCTTTCCCCTAGTTTAGTTCCCCTTTTTAGATCATCCTGTCTCTCTGTGGTGCCAGTCCTAAATCACTATGCAAACCTCGACTAGAGTCCTGTTTCCGACACAACTCCCATTAAACAGTATGTCATGACAGTTGCCTTTAAAATTACCTTTAAAAAATAATAACGTTTTTTCTGCTTCCTTGTCTGTGGTTATAAGGGTCTTTTGAGTTAGTTCATAGTTTCATAGATCCCAAGGCCAGAAGGACTGACCTCCTGTATAACACAGGCCAGAGAGCTGCCCCAAAATAATTCCCAGCGCCGAGCTTTTAGAAAAACATCCCATCTTGATTAAATTGCCAGTGCTGGAGAATCCACCACAACCCTGGGTAAATTGTTCCAGTGGTTAATTACTCTCAGTGTTAAAAATGCACGGCAGTCTGAGTTTGTCTAGCTTCAACTTCCAGCCATTAGATCATGTTAGACCTTTCTCTGCTAGACTGAAAAGCTCGTCATTAAATATTAGTTCCCCATGTAGATGCTTTCAGACTGTAATCAAATTACCCCTTACCCTTCTCTTTCTTAAGCTACACAGTTGGCGCTCCTTGAGTCTATCACTGTAAGGTATGTTTTCTAGTCCTTTAGTCATTCTTGTGGCTCTGGTCTGAACCCTCTTCAACTTATCAATAACCTTTTCGAGTTGTGGGAATCCCTTGTAGCTGACTATGGAAGGAAACAATGAACCTGACTATGTTGACAAAGTGCTGTCAAATGACCAGAGTAAATACACTGAAAACAGAGACAGAAGGTTTTCTCACTAACTGCATTCAGTTACGGGGTTCACTTAGGTAAATGCAAAAATTTCAAACAGAATTATGACTCAGTACTTTAATATCTGCTTTGATATCACTGGGTAGAGTTTGGGCTGTAGAGGTCAGATATTTAGATCCCAATTTAGGCAAACACTTAGGCACCTGCTTAAGCCCCTTTGACATCCAGGAGAATTATGCACATGCTTCAATGTTTTGCTGAGTTGGGGCCAAATTTGATCCAAATCCCCTCAAAAGTCGGGGAGGCATTTGAATCCAGGGTTTTGACAGGAGCCTGCCTCTTTTTCCAAAGTATAGATGCAGCAGCATATTTGGCGCAGATTTTAAAGAGCAAAGTCAGAGGCTTTAGATGGCTGGGGTCAAACTGTACTACGCCATATTTTCAGCTTGAGGCACAATCTGTGTGCTGGTCAAATGTGCACATGCTCGTTGAACCCACGACCTCTGAACTTTGAAAAAACTGATTGGGTAGCTGACCCCCGGCAACCTGCTTGCTCATCAGTTATCCTGCTGCATACATGCAAACAGGAATTATTCATGCAAATCAGATAGCCAACTTCTTCTAAACTATATGTTTGCTGCTTCCTACTGCAAGCAAGTATTTTCATTGGAAGGTTGTATTAACTCTGTAGAAATAGTTTTCTTTTCTGATCTAAGAAATATAAGTTAGAGCTAGAGACTAGGAGTCAGGCTGCTGAAATACTCTTCGTGTTTTGTTTATTTTTGTAAGTGCCCACTTAACTTTAATAACTAATAAACATTTTGGAGAAAGAAAGCTGTTGTTAAAGATTCCACTTTTCCCCCTGTGGCTTCAATGAAGATGTTAGAGTTCCTCAGACGCATCTCTGAGACCTCCAGAAGGCAAAACTAGGACTTGACTTTCCAGATTTGACTTTCCAGATATTTCTAAAGTAAAAAATAAGTTAGTGTGCAGGAGGAAACTTTTCAGTCTTCTTTATACATCATAAAGGTACCACTCTGGCAAATCACCTTTAGGACTGTTTTAGTGATGAAAGTGGTAGTTACCTTTGCAATGAACAATGAATTTCCAGAGCTTTGATTTAGTCAAAGGAAAGTGGTGGTTGTACCATAAAAAAGGTAGAGGAGGATAAGAAATTAAAAGTAAGTCTTGTTGTTTCTGCATCGTAATTAGTGCTTTCAGCCTGGTGTTTGTTTCATTGTTAAGAAAATCAGATGGCAACCGCTCCACTATACTCCTGCGTTGCTCAAATGGCCCAATGTATCATTGACAAAGTCAGGTCCTTCGGCTTAGCCATTGGCTCTTCACGTTGGCTCTGTAATGGGGCTTGTTCAGCTTCCGTGGAGGCAGAGGTTTTCAAGACATTATGTTCAGGGAGTGGCAGGTCGCTAGTGAAGTTTATTATCTTACATGGTTTGCATGAAGCCCTGCAAACCAGTGGAAGCAAATTGCTATCTTCCGTAGATGAAACTTGGCTCCCGGGAGAAGCAGGCTGCATTTAACTCTGGGAACAGCGCTCCATATTTGAAGCCTGCTTTTCTTGGATGTCTACGCTGTATTTACGCGGGCTGGTATGTGGGGAATAATTAGAACCTCATCCCAGCTACTTGACGAGCATGTTTTCCATTCTCGATGTTGACAGGTCAGGCCATCGGGCTGTTCCTTTGTGCCTAAAAATGTTGATGTTTTATCATTGCTGAAAACAAAACAAGGGCTAGTGGAGTTCTTGGACCACAGAGGAGGATGCTTGTTATTTATAGAGTGCCAGAGGCAAGCATGATGCTTCTCATGCATGTAAAAATGCCAGGTCTCTGCTCCTAAGTTAGACTTAATACAGTGAGGGAGGATAAACACAGAGCCATTGTGAGAGGCCCTTGTGTGACCATACGGGGCACACACCACTTGGATGGCTGTATAAGTGCTGCTCACGATATCTGTGGCTGGGAAAAAGGATGCTTAATGAGGGCAGGGTCAAGGTGGGGCCTTGGCTCCTGCCCCCCCCCCCCCCACGAACCACCACAGAGCAGGGCCTGTGCACCACAGGGAACAATCTGCTGCATTCTGGTGGAATAAATTGCACCCCCTGGTGCACACTGCACAGCCCCCGGAGCGACTGTGCGCTGCCTGAAGCACACATCTCTCCAGCGCTACTCTGCACTGCCTCCTGTTCATGGACAGCGCACCAGACTGGGGTTCAGAAGGCCTAGGTTCTATTTCCAGTTCTGCTACTAACCTGCTGGGTGACCTCGGGCCAGGCACGTCCCCTGTCCGTGCCTCAGTTTCCCCATCTGTAAAATGGGGATAATGAAGCTGACCCTGGCCCCCCTTTGTAAAGCACTTTGAGACCATCTAATGAAAATGTGCGGGCCATGTCCAGGATGGAGCTCATCCCTGGAAGGCTTGACAAGCTGTTTGAGGTTGCATGGCACATGGGGCCGCTGTTCCAGGAAAGAGGGCTGTTACAATTCCTAATTAACCAATTAAAAATAAATGATAAAGAGCTCATGATCCTCTTGCTTCCTGGAGTATAAGACGATCATGAGCAGAGGTCAGCAATAACACTTCCTTTTGCCCTGCCCACCATGGGATAGTACGGCAGTTACGACACGCGCTTTTGGTGTCACTTTACACTTTCCTCTCAAACATTCCTTATAGGCCACAGCTGAAGATACAATACCAGCTGGGTTGGGTTAGTCATCTGTTCTGGTCTGCCTGTTCTTAAGCAAATGTATTAATAAAGGGGAAGGATGTTTTTACAGTGACAGCCCTGGACTGGCAGTCAGAAGTTCTGCCTTCCGTGCCAGTTTCAAAAGAGCTCGGCTCCCGATAGCTCTCGTTCAGTCAGGCACCTGCAAAAGAGGCCAGGTTTTCAATGGGAGCTGCAGGGTGCTGAGCACTCTTGCAGATCTGGTCTTCTGTTCCTGGCTCTCTGATGGGCTCCTTGAGCAAGTCACTTAATATCTCGGTGCCTCCGTTCTGATGTACCTGAAGTGGGAATAATACTGACCCAACCGCCGCAAATGTGTAAGGTGCTTTGAGATCCTTAGCTGGAAGGCATGTTATGAGTACAATGAATTATTGATGGGAGTGATTCTGAGAACCTCTGAGCACCCACAGCGCTCAGTTACTTTGAGAGTTACCGGGGCTCACCTCCTCTCAGGATCTGGCCCCACATTAGCACCTTCCAATCAATGCTCCCAGTAGCTCTTTATGGGCCTGATCCAAAGCCCATGGAAAGACTCCCATTGACTTCCAGGAGGTTTGGTTCAGGCCCTATAAGCATTAATGAATTAGAGATTAAGTGATGGGCACAAGATCATAGAGTGAATCAAGTGGCCAAATTGGGGATCGAACCCAGGAATTTCAGACTCTGCATGCCCCCTACTCTGACCAGTGGATACGCTGTCTAATAGGTATTTTCTAGGGGTAATTATCAGTGACATTAAAGATGCTGTCATTTTCAGCTCCCCTGTTACTCAGCATTGAGTTCTCTGTTACAAGCTGCGCTGCTTAAAGGATAGGGTAGAACAGCAGTTCTCAAACTGGATCCGGAGCCCAAAGTGAGTCGCGGCCCCGTTTTAATGGGGTTGCCAGGACCGGCGTTAGACTTGCTGAGGTCTGGGGCCGAAACCCGAGCCCCACTGCCCAGGGCCAAAGCTGAAGACCGAAGGTTACAGACCCCTCGCCTGGGGCTGAAGCCCTTGGGCTTCAGCTTTGGCCCCACTGGGCTTGGGCTTTGCCTCTACCCCCCCCCCCCCAGAGCAGCGGGACTTGGGTGGGCTCAGGTTTTAGTCCCCTATCCTGGGGTCGTGTAGTAGTTTTTGTTGTCAGAACGGGGTCACGGTGCAGTGAAGTTTGAGAACCCCTGGTGTAGAAGCAACTGGATTGCTTTTCTTCAGAACTTCGGCTTTCTGTGCAAAACAGCCATGGCGTGGAACGTTTCTTATTTCCACTCTACATTAACGAAGAGGTGAAGTGAAAAGTTTTACACTTACATTGACCTAAACCCTAACTAAACATTCTGCAACAGGAACACAATGGGGAGGCTGTTTTGACCGCTCTGGCACTAGCTGCTCGGGCTCTCGTAATACAATGATGTTTTTATTGGCAGGCTTTCAGAGCAGTAGTAGGGAGAGGGTTATGGGGTGTCACAGTTGGGGATGATTCCCACATATTCCTGGTAAAATTTCTCAACACAATAGCCTCACATTGTTGGGACTGTATGTTCTTCTTACTACCATATCACCCTTGAACGCCGGCAACCACAATAGGATTTCAGTAAGTTTTGAACCAATGCAATAGGTTAGTGGAGATGAAAGGAATATTGATAGATTCTATTTATAATCCCATAGGTGTGCCAATAGTAAGAGTGCTAATATAGTGATATTATTATATGCTGCTTAATCAGCACTCACTTAAATAGTACAGGCAAATTATTGCGATCTCTCCCTGGGAACCAGTTAGCCAGATGCTAATGAGTGATGTCTAACGCTTGATCGAGACGGAATTAGGTAAAGTTCCACTTAATGGGGAAGAGTATTTAGCTAGTGCCAAGGGGTTAATTGGTGTTTAACCAAGTGTGACATTCTAAACTGGTCTCTTAATACAGAAACAGTCACAATAATACTATGAAAAGAGTAAGAGAGAAAAAGTGAGGATGCAATGCAGTGAGTACAGTGTTTTATTTCATTTAAAGTCTTTCTGAATGTTTTTTTTTAATGGCATCTTCACTTATTTGGGATTCTAGACCATTCCTTGCACTGTTCTAATTGAGAGGATTCAGCTGCATTTTTGAGGAATTCAGTAAGAGTGAGCTAAGCACACTTTTGATCAGGACAGGGCAACCTGTAGAGTTCATCTATTGCTGGAGTTTTTATTGGGACTCTTGTTCAATACGATGTCATCTCTTCTTCAAATAGGGATCTGGAATATGGATAGGTAGCAATAAGTCAAGGTCTCATAGTGCTCTTCATGACATCATGCGTCTGCCATATCCATTTAATAATGTATTTTCAATTAGCATTTCACCTGCCTTCAGTCTATACCGGGGTAGGCAACCTATGGCACACGTGCCAAAGGCGGCACGCTAGCTGATTTTCAGTGGCACTCGCACTGCCCGGGTCCTGGCCACCGGTCCAGGGGCTCTGCATTTTAATTTAATTTTAAATGAAGCTTCTTAAATATTTTAAAAACCTTATTTACTTTACATACAACAATAGTTTAGTTATATTATAGACTTATAGAAAGAGACCTTCTAAAAATGTTAACATGTATTACTGGCACATGAAACCTTAAATCAGAGTTAATAAATGAAGACTCGGCACACCACTTCTGAAAGGTTGCCGACCCCTGGTCTATACCATGCTTTGATAATCTCCTTGCAATCACCTTCCAGCCATATGAATGGTATAGATTGTAATGGTATAGATGGCACGCTGGGTTATTGAGATGAAACGTTGGCCTTTCGGGTCTTTAAAATTGCTTTTCTTTCCTGAGTGAAGCACCTGGTGAGCTATAATCCAGATCTCAAAATGACCCCGTTCCCTAAGCATGTGTTCCAACGTGCTACTCTTGCCAAACTGCTCACGAAGGAAGCAATTATTTGACTGCTACATACCACCTGTTTATGTCGGGTAGAGACAAAAAACAAACTTTCCCAAACTGCTGTGCCTTGAAGCCATTGCTTGAAGTCCCACCTCCTGAAGGTAATATTTCCTGGAACAATGTCATAGTATAGGTATCTGGCTGGTGGGTCTTGCCCCCATGTTCAGGGTCTAATTGATCGCCATATTTGGGGTCAGGAAGGAATTTTCCCCTGGGTTAGATTGGCAGAGATCCTTGGGGGCGGGTTCGTCTTCCTCTGCAGTGTGGGGCACGGGTCACTTGCAGGTTTAAACTAGTGTAAATGGTGGATTCTCAGTAACTTGAAGTCTTTATATCATGATTTGAGGATTTCAGTAACTCAGCCAGAGGTTAGGGGTCAATTACAGGAGTGGGTGGGTGAGGTTCTGTGGCCTGCAAGGTGCAGGAGGTCAGACTAGTTGACTATGATGGTCCCTTCTGGCCTTAAAGTCTATGAGTCTGAGTCTATGAGTCATTTCTCACTTGTAACTTCCTTCTCTGTTGAAGCACCATGGTCCTGTTCCAGAAGTGGTGCTTCTGGACATGATATAGTGGTGGAGAATCCACCGCATCCCTTGTTAAATTGTTCCCATCGTTAATTACTTTCACTGTTAAAAACTTGTATCTTGTATCCAGTCTGAATTTGTCTAGCTCCAACTTTCCATCATTGGATCTGGATTTTACATAAAATCAGCATGGTGTCATGAAAAACGGGCCTTGTCAAATGAATCTTGATCTCATTCTTAGACCAGGTTATAAGTCTGATTGATAAAGGTAACTAAGTTGATATAATATATTTGGTCTTCTATACTGTGTTTGACTTAGTGCCACAATAGTCTGATTAAGAAGCAGAATTATATAAAATCTGTGTGGTCTATATATTACATGAATTGAATGCTGGCTAACTGATAGAACACAAAATGTAGTTGTGTATGGAGAATTTCTCAGCCCACTGCTATTCAATATTTTTTATCAGTGATCTGGAAGAAAATATAAAATCGTTACCAATAAAGTTTGCAGATGACACAAAGATTGGCAGGGTGGTAAATAACAACAGAGGCAAGTCACTGACACAGAACTATTTAGACTGCTTGGAAAGCTGGGAGTAATCAAAGCCTATGCATTTTAATACAGGCAAATGCCAGTTCACAGGGACATAGGAATTGCTTTACTGGATCAGAGTCATGGTCCATCTAGTCCTATCTCCAAAAGTGGCCACTACCAGATGAATCAGAAAAAGAGGCAAGAAACCTGACAGTGGTCCAACCTCTTCAGTGACATGGGCTGCATAGGCGGCGAGTTATATGGGCCTGTGGTGCCCCTGCTCCACCAATATTCAGGAACATGGGCCTGGCTCCACCAATGTTTGGGCTTATATTTTCAGAGCCGTCTCGTCCATAGGACGGACCGGGGCAACCGCCCTGGGCCCCGTGCTTTGGGGGTCCCTGTGCTTCAGGGGTACGCAGGGCCCCACCCCTGCCCCGTCCTCATTCCGCCCCTGCCCAGCCCCCACTACATCCCAAGCCCCCTTCCCACCTCTTTCCGGCTTCTGCCCCCTCCCCCAAGCGACGCTGGGAGGGGGCGGGTTGGGGCTGGGTTGCACGCTGCTGCTGGCGCCAGGCCCTCCACTAACCTCCCAGGCCACCCTGGACCCCGCATCCCCCTGAAGCATGGGGCCCCCCAAAACACGGGGTTGGGGTGGTTTCCCCGGTCTGTCCTGTGGATGGGACGGCTCTGCTTGGACCCATTCTGGGCACCACCAACAATTATACAAACCTGGCACCCATGATGGTCTGCATGTGTAATTGTGCAGCACCTCCACAGGCAACATACAGAAACAAAATGGTGTCCTCCATGTGGCGTGACCTCGCATGTACACTGTGGGGGAGGTCACACAGAATGGAGGATGCCAAATGGAATCCTATGTCCCTTTCTGCTATCAGCACTTTAAGAATGATGTTGAAAAATTTAAAAGAGTTCAGATAAGAGGTTCAAGAGTGATTTGTAGTCGGAAAAATACGTCTAGCAATGAGAGACTAAAGGAGCTCAATCTATGTATTTTATTGAAGAGAAGGTTAAGTGGTGACTAGATTACAATCTATAAATACCCATTCAGGGAGAGACTATCTGATACTAGAGGGCTCTCTAATCTGGCAAACAAAGGCATAACAAGAGTCAGTGGCTAGAAGCTGAAGTCAGTGAAATTCAAATTGGGAACGAGACATTTTTAACAGAGAGGGTGAGTAACATTGTAACAGATTACCAGGAAGGTGGTAAATTCTTCATCACTTGGAGTCTTTAAATCAAGATTGGATGTCTTTCTAAAATATCTGCTGGGCTTGATGCAGGAATCAGAGGGTGATGAGGGTCAAACAGATGATCATAATGATCCCTTGTGGCCTCAAAATCCATGAAATAATAATATCTGAATTTATATTGCACTATTAATCCCAAAGCACTTTTACAAACCTAACAGCCATAACTGCCTACTATGTACAGGATTGTTTCAACCACCAGAAGCAAACGCTGCCTGCTCTGGGGTGAAGCAACAACAAAAGCTGCTCCGTAATTTAGAGCAGTGAAAAGTATCTTTTCCAACTGAAAGAAATTCTTACCAGGGGTATTTAAGAAAAGAAAATATAGGTAGCGAAGTTGGAATGTGGGCAGGATAACCCTTGGGTTCCCAGTGAGTCCCATGCAACGGTTACAGAGCACGTGCCATCAAGATCTGTTTTACATCTCCTCTGATTTTACAATTGCATGACAACCATTGGTTTCAGCACACACTTCAGAAGAAAAGTGCAGTGGTACTGTAGCATCTGGGGCGGGGTTCTTTTGCAGCCTCCCATCTAAGTACTGGGAACCTGCTTAGATTACGAGATCTCAAAGGCATCTAGATTGATGGTGTAGATCAGGAATGTTATCATATAGAAGACAGGGGCAACAGCAATGCAAATCATTTTATAGAGAGGAACCAGAATTAAAACCCTGGATTCTAACCCTGGGTCTGGGTCAGGACTTGTATCTTTCCAAAGGACCCACCCAAACCCCTGGCTCCAAATACAGCCAGGCAGGTGGTTGGAAATCAGTCAGATGCAAACCTTTCCTAAATCTCCATTATAGGTTTAAGTTCAGAACTTTAGATCCGTGTTTTGGATCTAGGGCTTGGGTTCAGGCTCATCTCTGTTGCCTTGGAAGCCTCATGCTTGGTTTGCAGCCTGGGAGAAGTGAACTGGAAGAGAACTAGGGCCAAATTTGTCATCTTGTGTCACAGAAAATAGGTAGCAGAGATTTTTACGATCATTTCCATTTCGTGTTGGGGGCGGGACTGTTGGCTCTTTATTGAACAATCTGATTCGGGAGGTCAGAGGGATGAAAACATCTCCACGTATCATTCGTCACAGACCCCCTCCGCCCTGCATCATAGACTTAGAACCTCCCAGCTCAAGAGTCTTGACTTTGCAGTTTTCAAAGACATTCTTTGTGCAGGCCAACTCCTGCTTCCTTTGAGGGCTCAAGAGTTACGTGAAAAGGTCATTTATAAAACGTGACGCTTTCTTTCATTGTTAATGCCCCAGCTAGGTTTGGAATTAAACTCCACTTTTATTACACTCTGCTCCTATTTATTTTTCTGATGGATTAGTAAATTACAGCTGTCACTAAACATTAGAATGGCTTTTTCATCAGCCTTCCCTCCGTTAGCTGACAGTTCATTAAAGCATTTTACCAGTAAGGATCTTGCCACCAGCTTGCTGTCTGAAAAAGCCTTTTCTTAGAAGCCTTGCAAAAGCAGCTGTGGAAACCGCTCAGTAGCTTTGCACAATCTGAAACATCTGTATAAATGCAGCCAGTGATAAGTTAAAACTAACAAAAATAAAGGACTCCCCAGGTAACGACTTCTTATCCAGTTATCATTTCTATAAAAAACTAATGGAAAAGATGAATAATGCACAAGTGTCTGATTATTGGCATTTTTCAGGCTCCATGTCAAATATTTCTCAGTGCCTGGCTACATGGAGCGCTCGTACAATTACATATTTGTGTACCAAGGGATCCCAAACAGTAGCCCCATTTGAAGGAGCCTATGCCTTTCCGCAAGCCCTAAGTAAACCTCTTGTCCCCCTGTCAGCTTTGATTTGTAACAATATTCGTGGCATCTGTTTTTCATATGATACGTGTAATACAGGAGATGCTGTCTGCTCTTTCTGCTGCCCAAAGCTATTCATCTGGGAGTTGACTAGGGAAAAAAGGAAAGTTCAGTGTGACTGTAAGGCGCCGATAATTGAAAAAGATGGAGACGAAAAGGCAACAGCTGCCTCCCTGCGCTTTGAGGCATCAGAGCAAAATAAATAAATTACAAAATGGGAGGCGGGCCACATGGAAAAGTTTCCATGGTTTCTAGCAAAGTGCATATCCTTGCTTGAAGGAAGGGGTCTCTGAGACCGGGAGCGTACTTCAGCCCTGTCTTGGATTTCGGCACTCTGGTGGTAGCAACCTCGCGTCAGCCCGTTGGAGGTGTAAGGCAATATGACTCGACGTAAGCAGACAAGGCGTGAGCAAGGTGGGAAGGATAGAAGCAGGAAATTTAAAAGGAGGTGAGTTGCTGGAAAATTACGATTCAGGAAACTCTGGGTGTGCGTTAGGAAAAGAGCTAGCGATTGACAAATTGATCCCAACGTAGTAACATACCAGGGCCCTGAATTTTTTTCAACTGGGCCTCCAGTTCTGCTTTCAGAAATAATTGCATGCATAGTTTTACAGCACGTAGGCATCTGACTATCAGATTTGTGGGCACCATCTTATATGTAGGGTGACCAGATGTCCTGATTTTATAGGGACAGTCCCGATATTTGGGGCTTTTTCTTATATAGGTGCCTATTGCCACCCCCACCCCCGGTCCGGATTTTTCACACTTGCTCTCTGGTCACCCTACTTATATGTCAACGTGTTTAAAAACACCTGTGCAGTTATTTGTGCCTACACAAGTGAGTCTGTACCATACTGGCCAAAGTGCAAAGACCCACACACTTGTAAAAAAAATCATGCATGAAATGTGCAAGAATCTCCGTAGCAAAGCCAAGTGTGATCTTTTTGCATGTTCCATGCATGAGACATTGGGCCTTGCCTGATCTTTGTCTTTTTTGCTGCTGTGGGAAGGGGGGTTATCTCCAGGTATGAAATCAGAGGCCACGTTTCAATCTTTACTTTTAATCTGTATTATGCTGCTTACGAAACTGGAAAGAAAGGACAATTATGTGCCCCAATCACAGCACAGCACGGCCAGTAAGTTATGGTCCATGGTGCCTACTTATAGGAAACAACCCTCTCGCTTGACCACATGATTATTATTCGTTATTATTTCTGTTGTGATAGCGCTTAATAGCGCCAGTCATGGACCAGAACCCCAGCGTGCTAGACGCTGTACAAACACAGAACAAAAAGATGGTCCCTGCCCCAAGCGGCTTACAGTCTTAGGGTATGTCTACATTGCAATCGGAGGTGTGCCCACAGCACAGGCTAGCTTCCTGAGCACAAGCCCACTCGGCACCCTGGGTACGTACTCGGACAGCTGGCCCTTGACACAGCCTGTGCTGCTATTGCTATTGTAGCTAGCTCACGCCTACTGCAGTCACACCTCTGATTACACACACCGCAGTGTAGACACAGCCTGAGTGCCCTGAACTGCTGCAATGCCGGGCTCCCACTCAGGTGGTATTCCATGAGAAAGATTGGCTCAGTATGCACACAGTATGTACTGGATTTGTGCAGGTTACCCATTCGTTATTAAAGGTCATTTGTTATCGTCGTCGTGATGATGATCCCAGATTAAATGTAGAATGTGGCTAATGGGATGGATCTGCAAACCACTGTTGGCCTTGCTTGAGTTGGAAACCTGGGTGACACCTATAAGAGGCTTGGGGAGGCTAAGCCTCCCCAAAATAAAAAAGGCTGGCCATGCAGGGGGCAAATGCTGCATGCGGGTCACCTTCCTTTGGAGGCGTGCCGGCCCACCGCCTTTGTGCCCTGTGAGCTCCCTAGAAGTGTGGGGGGCCACCGGTGTCTGGATTGTCCCTCCCCTGCTCCATCCCTCCCCTCCCCTTAAGGGCAAGTGATGGCGGGAGGGCATGGAGAGGAGTGAGCAGCAGGTGGGGCCTCGGGGGAAGAGGCGGAGCAGGGACGAGAAGAGGCGGAGTGAGGGCAGGGCCTTGGAGGAAGAGGTGGAATGGGGGAGGAGCGCAGGCGGGGCCATGAGGGGGAGGGGCAGGAGTGGGGGCAGGGCTACGGTCTGCATGCCAGTGGCTCTCCCATTTCTGCCACTCCTGGGAGTAGCCTCCTCAAACGGAAGACTCATGTGCCACCGGTGGTTGGAAACCCTTGTTATACGTGCTGCATGGGTCAGGTTCAGAGGACGTGGGGAAGGGGAACGTGTTTTTAGCTCCTAGGATTCTTTTCATTCATCACATTGGTGCCTTTTCCTTGCAGAGTTGTGACTATACATTTCACTGTGCTTCTCGGTGCTATGTATGTCAGGGAGAAGAAGAAAGCCCTAGCTGGCTAAGGGACAGATCACCCCCTCCCATTATTGTGGTGGAGGGGAAAAGAACATCAGAAAACCCATGAAGATGGCCAAAATGCTGCCGGAGGAGGAGAAGTTGGCATCATCCCCTGCTCGCTCAGCATCACCTCCATGTCACCTCAGTGCAGCTGGGCCCCCTTAGTTTAGGAAGTGTGGCTGGGGAGGAAATGCACATGGCATTGGGTGGAGGGGGAGTCTATGCAAGCTCAGGCTCCTTGCTGAGAGGGTAGAGGCCAAGAGAAGGCGGGGGGCAATGACCGTATGGCTACATCTGGAACTGGTGTTCCAAGGAGACCCAGGCAGTTCCTTGCCCTTAGCATGAATGCTACAGCAGCCACCCCAGCCCTGCGGTGTGTGGATATCCTCCTTGTGGCTCTTGGGACATCCCCAGGCCTGCAGAGCTGTCCCCTTCGTTAGGTGTCCCCAAACAGATGATTCCTTTGCCCTCGGGGAGCTCTCAGAATCTCTCTCGCCCCTAGGCGTGATTCCGCCCACTGTGCATTTTACAATCAGACTCAGACTCCCTTGCATATTCAGCACCGATTCCTTCCGATCTCTTCTGGCTGGAATGGATATATACAAGCCGACATACCGTGGTGCTGATGTCATGGCCCCAGTGGGATCCCTGCCAGCTGATAATGCCCCAAAGTGGAGAGGATTGCAAACACCCCCCACTCGCACCAGCTGTGTTTGCAACCAAAAACGGTGTGGCAGGTGGGAAATTGCCTTATAAAGAGGAATGGGGTTTTTTTCCAGGCGATGGTAGGTATGCAGGGCAAGGTGCGTGGGAGTGCTGCGTGCTCTTGGCCCCGCTGTGAAATCTGAGGCGGGGTCCACCCTGAGATCTTCATTCCAATTCCGTTTTTCTTTGGGAACTGCCTAGTCTCTCTCTCTTCAAATCAGGGGTGTAGCTTAGAGCCTGAACGTACACACACGCTGATCCACTGTCTTCCCCTGTAATCTCCCAAGATAGTCACACCATTACACAAAAGCCCTGCAGTTGGATAAAGATCGAGGGAAAATATCCCTCCAGAAGGAGTAAATTACAGTCAGTTATGAAGCGCCCTGCACGTCCCAGCCAGTATCTGCCTCCCCTCCACTCTCAAGTTCTCTGACGTCTCCCTGCTCTTCTTTCTGTTCCATTTGGCCTCCTTGCCCTTCCTCTCCATCATGTTTGTGCTGCGTGCTTTCATTTCACTGGTGATGCATTCTGCGTGTAAGCAGGGCAGTGAAACTTATTAGCACCAGGTGGCGTAGAGCCAGCGTAGCGGCTTAGCAGCACACCCCTCCCTGCCCTTTGTACAGAGATCATGGCCGGATCCCTCTTTTCTCACCCAGCTGATGGACCTGCCCTTTAGAGCGTTGGAAGGACAACTGGGACTTAGAGCAAATCCATTTGTGCTCTGCTCTCCGCTGGTCCGGCACTGAACAGAGCTTGAACAAGACAAGATGCTGCTGCCCTATGTGCAAGGTGAGATTTAAAATAGCACCTGAAATCTTCTGCTATCCCTGAGCGCTCCCAGTCGAGCAAATAGTAATATAGGCCAATGAAAGCTATTCCAAATTCTTCCCTCCACCCCGCGAAGCCATTAGAGTCATGCTTTGACGCCATCTATCATTTTAATATCATGGTTTAATTTTCATAAACCAACAGCTTGATTTCAGCAGCTAGAAATGCTTTCAAGGAAGTGATTTTATTTTGTCTCTTCCCTCTCTGGACTTCCTGGGATGCGGCCTTTGATTCGGCCTCCTGATGTTATCAAGTAGGAAGCTGCAGCCCTTTGAAGTGATCTATGACGGGCTTCATGTTGTGCTTTAAACTTCCGGGGGCTTTATACCCTCCGCGCCGTGAACATTTTGTACAGATCGCCCCTAATTTAGATGCATAAACCGTGATTTTAAAGGGACACACTCAGTTTGGATGCCAGTTTTATAGTTTATGGAGGGGGAAAGGGTGTGATGAAAGATTTCCTCTTTTCACATATATTAGTTCTTCTGAACCTGTTCATAGTGATTTTAATCTTCAGAGATGACAGATGTGGATTGTAACCAAGCCAAAGGGATTTGGGCACCTAAGTGTCTTTAACAGCACCCCCTTTGAAAATCAGAGCTCTCCCTCCTCCCAGCTAGAGCTGGGTGAATAGTTAAAGCCCTGATTTGTGAAGAAAAGCAGCTGGTTCATTTTCTTGTGATTGGTGGGGTTGCTTGTTTGAAACCAATCCTGAATCCTGAAAGTGTCACAAATTTTAGCACAAGCGATCACTTGTCTGAAAATTTGCACCGGAAAGTGCATCTTTCTCTCTTCCTTATTTTCCTGTTTCCAAAAGAATCACTCATCCAATCAGGGCGCAGACGCAATAGCATGAGACCTAACTGTCCCCACGCAAATAGCGAATTGCTGATGGGGACAGTTTGTGAATAACCCACGGCCTAAAATTGTATTCGCCTGGATAAAGAGAATTGGGCTCAGCTTACAAATGAATCGT
Organism: Terrapene triunguis; assembly: GCF_002925995.2. Lineage (NCBI taxonomy): Eukaryota > Metazoa > Chordata > Testudines > Emydidae > Terrapene > Terrapene triunguis. The sequence continues at coordinate 12,033,655 of NW_020698242.1, forward strand.
GGACCAGAAAAGAGGCTAAGTAACTAACAAATAGTATTAATAATTAATGATTCAGCCAGCCTGCTTAAAGCGGATGAAATGTTCGAGTTGGTCCATACAATTCTTTGAGCTTTAGTTAGTGAAAAAGCCGGGGCTCTCTGGAAGACATGGTGTGTCCTGTCCACAATCGTGCATGGACGTGTATTGCTAACTCTTGTCTTCTCTCTGGCTTGCTGTGATTTCTTCCAGGCACTGGTTTTTTTCCTCAACTCAATTCCAATGAAATAGACCCAATTTTGTGAAGCATTTCAATGTTTCACGACTTCTTGTTTCAGTTCGTCTATTTTGTATTATCTAGTACATTATCCGGTAATGGCACATTTTTAAAAATGGAGGTTCAAACATTTCAATTTGATCAAAACAAAAATGTTTGAAATGGCGGGGGAGTTTTTGCTCCAATTCAGAACAAAGCCAGATTTAGAAATCCTTTGCCAAATGGAACTTCCATCCAGCTTTAATGACCAGTGTCGTGTTATTACTATTGATCTGTATTACTGTATTCCCCAGGAGGCCAGTCATGAACCAGGACCCCTCTGTATTAGGTGCTGTACAAACAGACCAAAAAAGACAGTCTCTGCCCCCAAGGAGCTTACACTGTAATTATAAGACAAGAGACAACATATAGACCAACAGGAGAGTACAAGGAAACAATGAGACAGGATTGGTCAGCGTGATAGACAGTGGCTTGTGCACACTAGCAGCCTAGTAAAGGATAACACATAAATCAGGTGCTTAATAGTCTTTCCATTCTAATCGTCTTGTGGTGCTATGTAAGATACATAAGAAATGTTTTTCAGGGGCATGTTTTTTATCTAAAGGTCCCTTTTGTGTCACCGTAGCCACATATTGGTTTCAGAACAGTGTCTCTGACCCTGGCTTCCCTCCCTTCTGTGTAAGTGCTGGGGGTCTTGTTTGCACTGGTGCTAGGAGAAGAAACTATTTTCAGATGGACTGACTAATAGGGAAATAGAAGTCCATTGAAGCAGCCTAACAAATTGCTGTGAGATGGGCAACTGGAGGCTGAAATCAATGCTACTTAATGAGTAAGCAATGAAAATAATGGCAGACCCAAGGGGGAAAAAATCAAAGGTAACGTACAAGTGGCCTAATTCCCTCGGTGTGAACTGCCTCCCTGACTGCTTAAGCCAGGAGCTACATTTGGAACAAGCCGCGTGCTCCATTTTGGCAGCCGGAGATTCCTCTAGCTGGCATTGCTGGCATTTTATTAGAAAGACCTCTCATCTGATTGTGGCTGCAGTGGTATGCGCTGCATCTAATTACACAATGCCTGTCCCCCTGCCTGCCTGGCAGAGTGGGCCTGCACACATTGCTGGGATTGGAAGGGATGGCAGACAGCCGTCAAGCAGTGCATTGGCTGGGGGGGAACAAACCTTGCCCCAGTGTGATTTTTGGTGTGTGGTTCCTCAGAGTGGGTGACCCTGCAAAGGCTCCAGGTCTGGGTCAGCCCTGGATAAATATCCAAACATTCCGATACTCCTGACCAAACCTCAGGCGTGTGTAAAAGGGAATTGGAAACTCACCAGAACAGCCCGCCGTAAGGTGTTTCTGAGCTTCCACCTACAGCCCCAGCTGGATGAGACGAGAGTGAAGAAACACTTTCCCATGGAATATCAGTGCTTCTGCCTCAGGATAAGCTTCTTTCTCTGTCTCAGTGGCTCATGGAATTAACAACCCAACTGGCATTAACTGCTCCCTACCCCTGTGTTATCCAAGGACTGAAAGGGCCATGGAAAGTGAACCTCTCTCTTCTCTCTAGGAGGGGCTCTAGGCCAAGGTTGAGGCATATTGGGGGGAATTAGTGGGGAATATGCTGCCGCTCCCTATAGCTGTTTCTCTTCGGAGGTCAGAGAGAAGCCTTTGGGCTGTCAGTCGGGCTCCTTGCACGGGCATTGAACGTAGCACCAAAGACACGGACAGGAAGGTGCGTGGCTGCAGTCCCAGGGGAGAGATGTGCAATGTGCTCTGTGTGGATATTCCCAGCGGTCCTGTTGGTGGGATCACTGATATGTAGCCAGCACCCTGCTAATTCCAGGAGCTGGTCGTGAGCATGGCTGTGCAATCTCTCTGGAGCAAACGCAGCCCTGGGATAGGTAGCTGCAGCTCCTCCTGAAGTTGCTGGGAGTTGTGCCTCTTTATGCTGGGGCTGAATTTGCCTTTCTACGTTATCTTGGGGAACAGTGTTGCCTGGGTGCCAGCGTTGTCTCTTGCTAGCATGGCCCGCTGGATTCTGAGCCTCTCGCCGGGGAGAACCTTGTATTTCTTTCCACTTGAGGAATTCCCACCACGACTTCTCCTAGTTCACCTGCATGTCTGGTTCTGTTCCCATGAGGTTTAGCCACACTGCTTGTCATGAGCTTTCTCCAATCTGGGATCACCCCAGGTCACGCTGAGAGTGCACTTTCTCCAGGGCAGTCACTATGGGATGGGGAAACACCCCGTATTCTAGATGAGTGGTTCTCAACCAGGGGTATGCAGAGGTCTTCCAGGGGGTACATCAACTCATCGAGATATTTGCCTAGTTTTACAACAGGCTACCTAAAAAGCACTACAAAGTCAGTACAAACTAAAATTTCATACCGACAATGGCTCATGTACATTGCTCTGTATACTGTACACTGATATGCAAGTACAATATGTATATTACAATTGATTTATAATTATATGGGGGGAAAGAGAAAGTCAGCCATTTTTCAGTAATTGGGCGCTGTGACACTTCTGAATTGTTATGTCTGATTTTGTAAGTCTTTAAGTGAGGTGAAACTTGGGGGTACGCAAGACAAATCAGAGTCCGGAAAGCTGAGAACCACTGCTCTAGATGAAGCAGAATGGAGGCCTTGTACAGTAGCTGCAGCCCTGCTCTTTCTTCTGATGCATCTCCCCACATTAGCTCCTTTGTCGAAGATTGTCTCCTCTTGTCCCTGAGACTTTGTGTGACACCAGATGGCGCAAAGTGACAGAATCTGACCCCAACTGGCCAGCGGGGCATTCCGCTCATATAAGGGGGCTCTCAGCTGTAATAAAGTGGTGTAGGTGGTTCTTAGGCCAACTGCCCACCCACAGGCTTAGGGGGTATATTGAGGACAGGAGTGGGTGGGGCGGGGTGTGTGCCACTAATTCACATCGGTATACGGTCCCACGGGGTACGTCTACACAGCCTGCAGGAGAGAGTCTCCCAGCCCGGCTCCACCAGCGTGGGCCAGCAGGGCTCACACTAGATAGTTCTGCAGACAGCGCTGTGAATTGGCAGGGTGGGCTGGAGCTTCACAGCTCCAGTCCAAGCCACAACTCCAACGGGCTGTTATTTGTAGAGCGTGAGCCCTGCAAGCCCAACTCTGTCAGCCCGGGCTGGGAAGCTCCCTCCCAGGCACTGTGCAGACATACCCGTAGCGACCGTAGCTAGTTGGTATAAGTTAGAACACCACCTGGGCTGCTCTGAGTTACACTGGGGCTGTTGAGAATCAGAGGTGTAAATTTCTCCCTGAGGCGCACACGGTTAGATTGCCAGCGTTTTGGGGCAAGGACCATCTTTTTGTTCTGTGCCTAGACAGTGCCTAGCAGAAAAGGGCCCTGCTCCGTGGCTGAGCCCAGGGACACTGCAGTACCTATAATCTCTGTCATTAGATTCCAGGATTGGCACTTGTCTGCGTGTCACTCTGAAGCCTAGACTGTCTGTTGAGTCAGTGTAAAGCAATGGGAACAGCTGCGAGCATGGTTGAGAGGTATTTTGGTTCAGAATATCACCAGCTTCAATCACCACTGGGTTTCACCGTCTGTTACTGTCCAGTTCTTAAGTTCCCAGCCATTTTCTCCCTTTTTTACACGTCCCGAATTGTACGCATGCAACAGCCCAGCCTTTCTCCCAGTAGGTAATAACATCGCACGCGCTGCACTGAGTGATCCTGGCACTGGGGAGCCTGGGGGCCTTTATTTTTAACTTGGCTGGGGCTATCAGTAATTTTTCTGAAGCAAGCTCTAAATCCTTTCTAGTTCATGACCTGCATGACTGCTCCGTTAATTAGGCGGTTTCTGCTGTTTCCACTTGCCTCCTGCCTTAGACTACCTTTTCAATCACTGGCCTCATCATCTAATCTCTGGTGGGGGCTTCATAAAGCTTTAGTCTGTTTTGTTTTGGGGAGGCGTGGATGGGGCAGTTTCAGATCTGGGAAAGAGATTTGCACTGGTTTCTGCTTTCTCCTAGGTGGGCCGCCCCTTCCACCTCATTTGATCTGTCATTGCCTGGTGTGTTTTATGGTCCCCTTTTATTTTAAATAGTGGTGTTACGGAGACACCTGCCACTATCTGGTCCTCATGACTCTGACCTGACACTATTTAAAGCTTCACTCACTCCCATCCTCCCCCCAGCGTGCGTTGAAAGGAAGTGTCCGCCATATGACCCTGGTCATTCGGCTGGTATCTTTCTCAGTGGAAATAGGCCATTTGGCCTCACAAGCGGGGCAAAGCCACAACCTCCTGGGTTTTATTCCCAACTCTGCCCTGGGATCACTGTGAGGCCTTGGCCCAGTCTGGTCATCTCTCGGTTTCTCCATATGGCCCTGATGCTCCTGCTCTCCCTCTGAGGATTAATTAACTACCATCTGCATGCTGCTTGGGCGTCTAAGTGCTAAGTACTGTGTATTCACTGTCCCTCCTTCCCCACTCTGCCTTTGGCTGCTTTCTGTCATCTTCCTCCTCTGGAAAGCCAGGCACGACGTGAGTGAGAGTCGGTTGCAGGCAGAGCTACTGCTCTGGTGCACTTGGCCTGGCTCCTCTGCCAGTTGTTTAAAAGCTATTTCCCACTTCTCCTTGCAAGATTTCTCCCTCAATGGTAGAATTTGAGTCCATTCTTGGCCTGGTGACTCCCTCTTCTCTCAGATCCACCTTCCCTGGAGTCCAACAACCTGCAGTGCTTTCTCTCGCTGTTCTTTCATGTCTAGTAGTACTTGGCCCGTTAGCTTCAGAAATACAGGCCTCTACCACTTGAGCCAAGAAAGATTTCGCTTAGGAATAGCAGCTCCCTTGTCCTTTCCGGGGACCAGCCACTAGAGAGCAGTAACACTTAGAGAACCAGCAGAGAGCCAAACTGGGGCAGCATGATTCCTGTGTGGCATGTAGGTTATGCTGTTAAATCACAGGCTCTTAAGCGGTGTACGTGGGACATCCGGGTCTAAGCTATAACAGGGGGGTACGTGCAGTCGTCTTTCAGTCCCTAGTTTTGTGGGCGTTTCCCCAGGCCAGCAGCTAGTTATCTGAGAGTTCATTTAAGAACCTTTTCTTTGTGGACGGAGGGCTCGGAGGGTGGAGGGGTTGCAGAGGCATTCAAAGGAAGGAAATCGGGTTAAATCCCCATTGCAGCTGAGAGACACAAGGGATGGTGCCGAAGCGGAGAAGGATGAACCGGTTCACCGTCTCGGCTGATGTTTAGGGGATGTAATACACCACAGCGACTCAGCAGAGCAGAGGGGATGGCATGCCCTACCTGCCTGTGAGTGAGTGATGAGATCCCCAGGCTCTCAGGGCCACCTCCTTGCCTGTGCGTCTCTCACTGGTCTCTTGCACCGAGGCTGTCAAACTGCTGCGTGGGCAGCAAGTGCCTGGCTTATTTCGGCCGAGGCTTTTCATTCAGGAGCTTTCCATATGAACACGGGGTGTTGAGTAGGAGCAGCGTTAGCCCTGCGCCCTGCTTTGATTTACATCCTGCTGAAAGAAGAGTCTGCTTGAGAGGATTAAAAAATACATCCCCACGTGCCATTTCCTACCTATTCCGGAGCTGGAACGTTAACCTTCAGCTAGCCTAGGGGCTGCTGGGCCCATGTATCCCGTGCTGGCGTTCGATTGCATGCTCCTTGGGGCAGGGATTGCTTTTTGTTCTCTGGGTGTGTCATTCTGTAGCTCAGTGGGGCCCTGATCGGATCCCTGCTACTGCAATACACATAATAAACGATCACTCCGAATCAGTACCGCGTCCGGATGATACCAGCTGTGTTCACTAGCACAGGAGGGGCATGTGGCAGCACTGTAGTCGAGGGCACCTGATGAATGTATCTGGTTTGTTCAGTATTACAGGGGGGTGATGTACCTGGCACATTCACCAACACTGTGAGTGCCCACTTGCCAGATATACTTCTTACCTTCTGCAGCAAAGGAGAGGCACCCTTGTCAGAGGTACCTGGTACATTTTGCACCCTGGGAGATGCAGGCCTGCAATATACACCTGGTCCGTCTGACAGCACAGGGGGTGGCGTGCAGCTCGTCCAGCAGCCAGGTATCCTCCTACTGTTTATCGTCCAAGCTCATCACTGTAGCTGAGACTCACGGCCCACAGACAGCAGTTGTGTCTCTTTAAGTGGACCTATGTGCTGAGCTACTCTCGGCCAGCTGTTTCTCCTGACAGGCCTTATAATCAACCCCCTGGTAAAATGGAGATTATCCATTTCCTCAACCCTGCTGGACCACGCAGTACCTGAGCCATCCTCATGCAATAAGTCAGCGTTCATCAAGAATGGCTTTCTCAGCTTCCACATCCCAGGAGCTTCCAGAGACAAACTTTTGCACCGCGAACAAAAGCAGCTTTTGATTGTGCAGCTGAGGCCACCATGGAGTGGATGGTACCCCTCGCTTGATAGGTCGCAAGGAAGATGGAAAATAGGCCCTTAATTCCCTAAGAATTTTCCACAGTTGTCTCTCCTCCCCTCCCTCCCCCATCTCTGTCCCATGAACTTTTAAGCTCATCCAGAAAGCTCAGCTTTTGGGTATATACATTGATCAGAGGGCAAATGAAGTCACAGCCTTGCCAGCAATGCAGGATTTCCATTGAGTTATAAGTGGAAGCAAATGGTTTAAAAGGAAATGAAATTTATAGCTCTCTCAAAGATGCATTTGGTTGCTTTGCCTCTGTCATTCCATAGAGGCCGGGAGATAAAGGCATGCTTTGCATTTGTTCCTTGTCTCGGAGCCCCGAGGCAAAGAGGAACAAACCCACCAATCACACAACTGGGACATCCAAGCTCCTCCAAGATCCTGAGCCTGGCTTCATGAAAGTCAATGGCAAAATTTCCGCTGACTTGCATGAGGGATCAATCTGAAGCCTTTGGGGTATTATCCAGGGACCCTCTAGTGGCTCTGCTTCACAGGGGGCTGAATTAATCTTTCTTTGTCCCATCCCTTGGAAAACCTTGCTCACGCACTGTGGCAGGGAAACCTGGGTCCAGTCCCCTGAGCAAGGATCTGCTTCCAGTCTGCTCCTTGTTTTGTAGGAGAGGCGCAGGTATGCAAATAATCTGGCTGCAGGGTCCAAGACCAAAGTCCAGGCTAGCAGAGGGGAAAATAGGGAGGCAGGATTGTTAAAGAGGGAATGTGTTTGTGGGTTTCTGTGTAACGGACACTGGGTGGCAAACTGACAGAAGGCTGTCTTCTTCCCTCTTCCCTGCAAACACATGGGGCCAGATCCTCAGCTGGTGGAAATCAGCACCGCTCCATGGAAGTCAATGAAGCTGATTTACACCAGCTAGGATCTGGCCTATGAGCTCACAGGTTTGAAAGCCAGAACTGGTTTTGATGTTTTCCAAAACCAAAAAGGCAGCTTCCATCGGTGGGATTGGGAATTTACCTGGGGCAAATGCACGAGAGCCAGGAACCCATTACTGCAAACATTTAAGCACGTGAGCGACGTTGCTCACAGAGCAAGTCCCCTTTAACTTGATGGAGCTGCTCACACGAACAAAGTTACACATATTCTTACGTGTTTGCAGGATCAGGCCCTACATCTTTTCCTGCAGGGTAGAATCTGGCTGCCAGAAGAAACACCACGTCATCCCAACTAAAATCACAGAGAATCGCAACGATGTCCCTTCGCATCTATGAACACGCATGCCATGAAAACGGTGGCTTACTGACTGAGAAATGTGTAACGAGCCCCTGTGGTTTATTAATTGATCTCCTCCACATGTCTTTAATGTGCCTGTAGGTGCACTGAGAATAAATTACAATAAAATATCTGCTTTAAACATCTAACCAGTGTGAGAAATTCTAAAACAGGAATCGGAAAAGAAATAGAGAAGAGGCTATGCCTTAAGGTTTACCCAAGTTGATAAAAGGTTGGCCAAAACACTGGGCCTTCCACATGTGCTCTGAAAGCCAACGAAGTCCAGCCCACCCGAGAGAACAAATTCCGGTTTGGGGCCCTCCACCAAGAACCCCCAGTGCGAAATCTTGGCCCCCATTGAAACTAATGGCAAAACTCCCATTATTTTCAGTAGGGCCAGAATTTCACCTCCAGTCTCCAAGTGGTCATCAGCACCTGCACCTGCCTACAGAATGTACCCGGATGCCTCGAATGTATTTCTAGGGGCTGTCAGAAAAATAAAATCCATCTGTTGTGATGGTGTACTGGGAAATAGCCAGGTATCAAACCATATTGGTCTTTACCCAGTGCCTAGAAGTGCACCCAGAAGCAGATGGGGGCAAAGGTGTAGGGCATTTATGGTGACCTGCTCCACTAGGGAGATGGGCGGATGTATTGTTCATCATGCCCTTGCCTTAATACATCTGCCAGCTCTAAGCATTTATACCTCACTCATCAGTAGCCTTGAAGCGCCACAGCCGGGCCATGTTGCAACGGTGCACAGTGGCGATGTAGCCTCACGGGGTGAAGATGACTAACCATAATATGGTGACACCGTTATGCTGGGACAATGTCGGCAGGATGTGATGATGTTGACAGTGCCTCACAGGGCAGATACTAAAAATTATTGCCCGGTCTTCCTGTTGGGAAGATGAGATACAGGAGAGAATTCCCTAGCTGGCTGGGCAGGGGAGGTCCCTGCACAGCTGTGAACGTGGCCAGAAACCTCCAAGAGGCTGTGCTAACAGAGACGTGGCACTGTCGTTCTACGTTCCATGGCCATATGTTGACTTACCAGAAGTGCTCCCTTCTGGGGCTTGTGTAATCGGACAGGATCGACCGGGGAGTCGATTGGGGAGACATGTTGTTCCTATTGACCTAAATTGCTTCTAATGAGCTGGGAAGTTCAACCAATCCCCTTGATGGAGGAAGGGGACATCTGAGGGGCTTTTTCCCAGGAAGCTCATGCGAGCTAGACGGAGGTTTGCTTATTCCAGTTCTGCCTGAGATACAAAGCCAGTATGTGGAGCCTGTTGGCTTGCTGTCCTCCCAGCTGTGTCAACAGACAAGGAAGAAAAGTGCTCTTTATTTGTGTTTAGTTTTTGAAGAGGAGGACAAGTTGTGTTGTGACACTTGCTGCTCGGGACAGGCGTAGGCTGGCGCTGGCCAGCTATCTGTATCCTTCTGGGAGCCGTTTCACAATGGGGAGGTAACGGAAGGACATCCGTAAAAGCTCTCCGTGCGTTTCTTTCCCGTAACTTTATTGTGAAGAGAGATCAGAACATTGAAGGAAGACGCCTGGAGTGCATAGGACGTTGCCTCTCTCGCCTTCCCAGCTAAACCAGGAGCTGCAATTCAATGGTATGTGAGGAGCGCACTGCACGCTACAGTCCTCTTGCTTCAGCTGGGACGGTCTTGTATCGACCCAATTTGGGTTCTTATGCCGTGGTATCTGAGGGACTGTCCTTTTTTCTCCCTTGGCTAAGACAGGGTCACAGGCCGAGCCATTCTCTCTGCTCCTTCCTCTATTCTGACTGTTCCAGGGCTTCTGTCCTCCCATGGCTTCTCTTTCGGTGCATTTCTGGGGCACACATCTTAGGCTGAGAGTTCTGCAGTAATGTGGCCATCTTCCCGTGTGTTGTAAGCCATTGGCATTCTCTCTTGCAGTGTATCGCTGGGGAGCTAGTAAACATGGGAAGCGCTGCTCACTTCCATGGAAGCATACTGCAACAGAGCAGGCAGTGCTAGGTGTCAGCAGTGGGGTATTTAGAGTGTCCATGGGTCACAGGGGAAGGGGTGACAGGGCGCTCATGGACCAGATTTTAGTTAACTTTTCCAAAGCAAATTCCACTGATTTTGATAATGATTTTATCTGTAGATTACAAAGATTTCCCAGTAGATCCTTCCTACCCGTTCCCTTGCAAATGCGTTACCTGTAGCTTCCATCTCTCAGACCTGTGCGAAGGGTGCCCTGGGAGGCAGAAGATGGAGGGAGGGTGGACTTTTACTTTAGTTCCACCTGCAGTCCCAAGCTCCACCCACAGTCCCAAGCTCCACCCACAGCTGCAAAACAGCTCAGTGTTTCACTAAAATTATGGGAAATAGTTATGCTGCCATTATGATGGGGGGAAGGATAGCTCAGTGGTTTGAGCATTGGCCTCCTAAACCCAGAGTTGTGAGTTTAATCCTTGAGGGGGCCATTTAGGGATCTGGGGCAAAAATCTGTCTGGGGATTGGTCCTGCTTTGAGCAGGGGGTTGGACTAGATGACCTCCTGAGGTCCCTTCTAACCCTGATATTCTATGAGTCTTCAGAGCTGAAACCCCTTTAGAGATGATCAAGGTAGCTTGTACCTTTCCCAGCACTAATATTTTAGAGTGTGTGCCTGCCAACTCAAGAGAGAGCAGAGCTTTGGGTATGTCTACACTGCCAAAAAAAAGGTGTGTCCTTAACTCAGATTAGCTAACCCTAGTTAAACTAGCAGTAAAGACACAGCAACTCAGCTTTTACCTCAGGTTAGCAATACAAGGATAACCAGGCTGCCCTTTTGGCTTTCGCTCTCATGCTGCTAACCCAAGTGAAAAGCCGAATTGCCCTGTCTTCACTGCTGTTTTACCCCAAGTGACTTCACCCCAGTTATGAACACACCTTTTACTATACTCTGACAGTGCATCAGCTCTTATTAGGAACATTTCCTTTGCAACCATCAGAACAAGACAGACTTTATTTTTCCAACATGAAAGCTCGAAATGCTGTAGAAAGTGAGGAGCCAGCAGAGAAGTGCTGATATGGCATAACCACCCCATACCGATTCAATCCATCACTGCCAGCATGAGCCAAGACACCCACCAGGAACGCTCCCTCTTTACAAACAATTGCAGGTGCAGAGAACTACTGCAGACAGCTGTAGTTTGACCCTCTAATGCATTTCCTCTTCAGTGTATCTACAGTACACCATATCCAGAACTGCCATCAGCTGTGAAAATAACAGGAATTGCCTTCCTACATAATGCATGTTATGCAAACACCTCCTCAGTGAGTCAAATGTCCTGATGTGCCAGTAGAAAAGAACAGACTCTAGCAAGGAAAGTCCCTTTTGGCTGTAGTAAAGAGACCCGTGTTCTGCCTCTAAGCTCTGTTACAGCAGGAGAAATGGACTGGCATGCAGTTCTTCTTCACGCAGGGCACAGTCAACTTGTGGAACTCCTTACCTGAGGAGGTTGTGAAGGCTAGGACTATAACAGTGTTTAAAAGAGAACTGGATAAATTCATGGTGGTTAAGTCCACTAATGGCTATTAGCCAGGGTGGGTAAGGAATGGTGTCCCTAGCCTCTGTTTGTCAGAGGATGGAGATGGATGGCAGGAGAGAGATCACATGATCATTGCCTGTTAGGACCACTCCCTCTGGGGCACCTGGCATTGGCCACTGTCGGTAGACAGGATACTGGGCTAGATGGACCTTTGATCTGACCCGGTACGGCTGTTCTTATGTTCCCCGAGCGACAGCCCTGTGAAATGAACTGGTACGCTCGGCATGTGTTAGACTGGTGTGCTGAGACGACTGCTTATCAAGGTGCCCAAGATGTCTCATTGTTTCCTTGTACTCCCCCATCGGTCTGTCTCCTTCCGGTGTCTCGTCTCCTATACTTAGATAGTATTTTTTGTTGTGTGTTTGTACAGTGCCTGGCACAATGGAATCCCTGCTCCGTAACCGAGGTTCCTAGGTGTTACAGTAATAATACATGGAAGCAGACGTTTTACACACCGGCCACGCTATGCTCCTTGTGTCGGCGGCGAGCGTCCTCCCCAGGAGCGCTTGCACTGATTTTACTGACCGTGTGGGCACTGTGGGATGGTTTCTGAAAGGCAGCAACAGTTGATGTCAGCAATGCAGTGCCTATGCTGGCACTGCGTCAGCCTAACGACATTGACCGAAGTGCTATGCCTCTCCCAGAGGGGGAGTTAAGTCGGTGTAGTGGGCAAGTCACATCAGTGGGAGCCACATTTTAGTGTAGACGCTTACAGAGTTAGACCTAACTCCATAGTGTAGACCAGGCCTGAGCCCTAGCACCTCCTGGGACTGCTACTTCAGTGGAGCAGTTCACACATCATACCTTGCTCAGGGCTGGGGCTAGCATCACAGCCCAGCCCTAATCTTGTGAACTGTAACAACTTTGCCCACAGTCACTGAATTTATTATAGGGCTGTCAAGGGAAGTGGGATGGGGGAGGGATAGCTCAGTGGTTTGAGCATTGGCCTGCTAAACCCAGGGCTGGGAGTTCAGTCCTTGAGGGGGCCACTTAGGGATCTGGGGCAAAAATCAGTACTTGGTCCTGCTAGTGAAGGCAGGGGGCTGGACTCGATGACCTTTCAGGGTCCCTTCCAGTTCTAGGAGATAGGTATATCTCCATATCTTATTATTATATTATCTGTCCACCCAGGTGGGGAAAATTTCTAATGAACATAGGGTCGTGCAATCTCTCTCCACTCTGTGTTATGTGAACATCATCGCGGGTCAACAGTGGGGTTTCTACTCCCAACAAAAACCAGAAGGGACGCAACAAAATCTAGTGGTTAGAACAGGAGACCATGAGTCAGGACACCTGAGGTCTCTTACCAAGTCTGCCCCTGACTGTGCACTAGGGAGCGGGTTGTGTTATCGCTGTATCTCAGTTACCTTGCCCATCAAATGGGAATTGGGGGCTTTTTGCAAAATGCGTTGAGCAATGTGGATGAGCAGTACGAGGGATCGTTATTATTATTTATCACAGTCCCTCTTTACCAAGACACTGGAGCTGACGAGGATGAGTCACACTGGAGAGGAGATAAAGCGAAGTTTCTAAGTGCTACTTTGACTCATGCTTTTCCATGAAAAGCAGCAGATTTACGTTGGCCGCTTTCATGGGCAGCACGATAGAAATCAGCAGCTCTCTTACGTCATTTCCATTCTGGTGGCTGATTCCCACACATCTATCCATTCTAATCTCCAGTCTGACAGGGAGAAATCCTTCTTCGGTGATGCGGTGGACAGCTAGGGTGCCTTGGGCAGAGGCGGGGGAATCCCTGAGCAAGGGGAAGAATTCTGTAGAAAAGTATCTTTCATCCATTAGGTAAATATTTAGACGGCTGCTTCTTCCCCCTGCCCCCCTTCCCCGGCTGCCAGTTTGGCTCCAGTATGTTTGGAAAAGGGGATATCGCATGCATGTGGGAGCGGACGGTGCATACTGGTGTGCGTATGCCTATTGCCTTTGAACATGGCTCTGGTCCTTTAGCTCAAATTGCAGTGGCTTATACCCTTAGCGCTGAAGGGTCCGGGGTCCATCCCTCCCAACAACCTGCCTAGGTGCATTATTACATGTGCATTGCACGCATGGGGTTGTGTGTGCCCAGCGAGTGTGATTCCATGTCTCTGAGAGCCAGCGCGGACGGGTTTGGCAGGAACTCTCCTGTTGATAAACTGGTTGTTGGCAACTGGAGTGGTGGTGAGGAAAACAATAAGCAATCAGGCTGCAATTAAACTTCCTCCTAATTGTAGTGCTACATAGCGCACTTCCTCTGCTTTCTAAGTTTGGTGGTGTAATTACAGCACCAGGGTTAAGACAGCATCTGTGTTCCCTCTGCGCTAAACCCTGTCTTTCAGGAATTTTTGACTCGACTGTCTAAATCCTGCGGAAACTTGGCATCCAATAAAAGAAAAAACGATTCATTGGCTTGGCCATTGTAAAACTCTAAGGGCAGAATCCTCCTCTGTGTCTTGAGCTGTGGATCTCCAGCGTGCTTCCTGAGTGCATTCTGTGTGAGTACAACTCGCCACAGCGTGCGTAGGTGGGAGTGCAGTGTGCCGAGCCTGAGATGCTTGAGGCGTCTTGAGAGGGGAGAGGATTTATCTTCAAAATTGGGGGGGAAATATTTAAAATGCACTTGTGTGAGAGACAACATGCCTTGGCGTGGGCGTACGTGTGTGAGTGCATGCCTTGGCGTGTGTGTATGTGTGAGAGAGGACAGGCCTTGGCATGTGTGTACGTGTGTGACTGCATGCCTTGGCGTGTGTATACATATGTGATTGTATGCTGGGGCATGTGTGTATGCATGTGAGTGCATGCCATGGCATGTGTGTATGCATGTGAGAGAGAACAGGCCTTGGTGTGTGTGTACGTGTGTGACTGCATGCCTTGGACTGTGTACGTGTGTGACTGCATGCCTTGGCGTGTGTATGCGTGTGAGTACATGCCGTGGCATGTGTGTACATGTGACTGCATGCCTTGGCGTGTGTATGCGTGCGAGTACATGCCATGGCGTGTGTGTACATGTGACTGCATGCCTTGGCATGTGTATGCGTGCGAGTACATGCCGTGGCGTGTGTGTACATGTGACTGCATGCCTTGGTGTGTGTATGCGTGTGAGTACATGCCGTGATGTGTGTGTATGCGTGTGAGTACATGCCGTGATGTGTGTGTATGCATGTGAGTACATGCGGTGGCATGTGTGTATGCATGTGAGTACATGCCTTGGTGGGTGTGTACATGTGACTGCATGACTTGGCATGTGTGAGGCACTAGCCTTGGACTTGGGAGACCTGGCTTCAAGTCGCTGCTCTGCAACCACCACCAGCTCCTTGTGGGACCTGCGGCAAGTCACTTAGGGCTTGTCTACGCAAACATATAGATCACAGCAAGCTGGGGTGTGAACGTAGCCCGCGCTAGCCTGCTGCGGTCTAACTGTCCATGTGCACCCAGCTTTGATCTAGTCCTCTTTGAAACAGGATCAAAGCGCTCTGATGAACTTCAATGTGCTACAGCTGGGCGCCCGTGGACAGTTAGACCATGGCAGGCTAGTGAGGCCTGGGTTCACGCCCCAGTTTGCTGCGGTCTCATTGTTTGTGCAAACGAGCCCTTAGCCTCTCTGGGCCTCAGTTGCCCATCTGTACAATGGGGATAAGAGCCTTGCCTGCCTCAGAGGCGTGTGAGGATAAATTCATTAAAGATTGTGAAGTGCTCAGATACTACAGAAATAGGGGCCATATAAGTACCTGAGGTGGGTATTGTGCACACTTCAGAGTGTGCGTGTGTCTTGTGCAAGAAAGCACAATTATAGAACTCCACGTACTATTTTCCAAGAGGGTTTTCTTCAGCTACCAAGCCTAATCCACAGGTTACGTCTACACTATGAGCTAGGGATGTGATTCGCTGGCTTCACGAACTCATACGCACGGTCGCTCTCAGTGAGCTAGAGTGAGTCTAGCCGTGTAGCGCAGGGAGCAGCAGAGACGAGGCTCAGCCATGCCAAGTATGTACCCATCAATTTCAGGCGGGTTTGTACTCGGCAGGGCTCAGCCGTGCTGCCTCTGCCCGTTCTACCGCAGCTATTCGTGCTCGTGCTCGCTCTCACCCAGCGAGTGCGAGTCCATGTGCACGAGCTCAGGAATCACACCCAGGCTCTGGCTTTTTGGCTGCCCCAAGCAAAA